>NC_072489.1:19686923-20003076 GCF_027574615.1 Eptesicus fuscus | reverse complement strand
AACCCAAGCTCTATTTTCTTTAGTAAAGGAAAATAATATTTATAAAATTCCTAACTGTTCCTATAATTCCAGTAAATGGAACTGGTACGTTCTAATGGTTTATGGTTATGTTTTACTGAATGCACTAAAGCAGTGGTTCTCAACCTTTCTAATGCCGCGACCCTTTAATACAGTTCCTCATGTGGTGACCCCCAACCATAAAATTATGTTGGGATGAGAACCGCTAGCAGGGTCGCCTGAGACCATCGGAAAACACAGATATTTACATTACGATTCATAACAGTAGCAAAATTACATTTATGAAGTAGCAACGAAAATAACTTTATGGTTGGGGGTCACCACAACATGAGGAACTGTATTAAAGGGTCGCGGCATTAGAAAGGTTGAGAACCACTGCACTAAATAGCTGCATGCATTTTCTTAACCTAAAGGACCAAATGGGATGAGAAGAAGTAGCAATTTTAATAAGGGGTCCCTAGCCCACATGGACCATATGCCTTCGTGGTCTCATTTACTCTTTTCCTCCTAGTGACCACTGAGGTAGCTATGACCTCTGTACAGACATGAACTTGGGCCTCCTACTTCAAGGATGGCAGAGCCAAAGTGGGAGCCCAGGGCCTGTGCACTTGCCACTGTGCTACCAGCTTCGGGCTGTGTGTCCAGCTTAGGTCCCATGGTTCCTCTGGCTTTGCGTCCAGGTCAGTGAGCGTCAGCAGCATGGTGATAAGCCAGCACTCTGGAGCCAGACCATCCACATTTAAATACCTGTTCCTCCCTGTTGGGCTCTGTGCCTTAGTTCCTCCATTTGTGAAATGGAGAGAATGGTAGTTGCTGTGGGAATTAATATTAGAAACCACCTAGTAAACACTATATAAGTGTTTCCTAAATAGGTAAATTCTCTTGGACTTTTAGTCCTCTCACCTGCTCAGTGCTTAAAGGAAAGCAAATATTTTCTTTAGGCCTTGCCAAAGGCAGGGCTACATGGGCACGGACGTGTGTAGAGGTGAGAACATTTCTGTTATTATATGGAAGGTTTGGAGCAGATGGGTAACACACTTTAACTAAAATGTCATTACAGTGCCAACCATCGGAATCCAAGATATGCTTACACCCAGATATCCTTGAATACATAGAGCTTTAATAAGGGTGAGAAGTAATCAGACAAGAAATGGTAGAATAATTGAATTACTTTTGTCTTTATGCTATACAGTGAGGGGGCAGAGCTGGGTGACTCCAAATGCATATGATCGTTATAATCATTAAGCTTCCTGATTTAGTGGGCTAACTCGGACCTATATAATGTAGATGTCGAAGATGCCAATCTGCTTAGGAAAAATGTGGAGTGATGTAACAGATAGAAATCTGCTGTATTGTTTGCCACACTAGAATCCCCAAGGCTCCCTACCTGGCACACCAAGCCACCAGGAGACTGCAGATACCTTTGGTTATGGCTGTTTCCTTTTGTCCACGGGCCACTGTAACCTGTTGTCCCTGCATTGAATAAATCAATGGCATTTGGTGCCATACTGCACCACAGAGGTTACTTTAAAAAAAAAGTATTTATTGATTTTAGAGAGAGGAAGGGACAGAGGGAGAGGGGGAGAGAGAGAGAGAGAGAGAGAGAGAGAGAGAGAGAGAGAGGGAGGGAGGGAGACATCGATGTGAGAGAGTAACCAATCAGTTGCCTCCTGCATGCACCGCAACTGGGGATCCAACCAGCAACCTTGGCCTGTTTTTTCCCTTCTATTGAGGAGGAGATGTGGGGTAGGACTGAGGTGGAGGTGCCCAGCTGATCTTCATTAACATCTGGTCAGTTGCTAATTTTAGGAAGTGGTTAATTAGTATTTGGGAAGTATGGTCAAGAATTTCTTCATTTGCCTTTCCCCCGACTGGAAAGACCCTGTTGAAATGACATGTCTGTACTTAGTTTCCAAGTAGTCAGAATTCTGCTGCTACTAGTAGTTATCAGTGGAGCATATTGCCAGGAGAAAGAATAGAGGCAATATTACGTATTAGTTAAGAGTTGAGCCCTGGTATCTTGGGTTTAAGTCCTCACTGTATCATTTACAAGCTTTGCGATTTTGAGTAAGTCACTTAACCTTTTTGGGCCTCAGTTTTCTCATCTAAAAAATGGGAATAGTGAGTGCTCCATCCATGTTAGCTGCTGTCAACACCATTGTTATTGTTATTGATTTTGTTAGCTGACCAATGACTGGGACCAGTGCAAGGTCTGTTATACCCACATATTGGCCCCTTTCTGGGTCTTTCTCAAGTATGAGGACTGAGATGACCGAATAACTTCCTGGTATGAGACGCTTCCCATCTCCAACTTCAGTTTTTCTGCCTGGCAGCAGCTTCCCAGTGAGTACTGATGACTTCAGTTCATTCTTTCTCTTGCATATTTTTTTCTGGGTCACTACCTGTGAAATCAAGGTTTTCTGGCTTACCATTGAGAACAGATAAACCTTAATCGATTCTTTTCCATTACCATGGACCATTAGCTAAGAAATCTGATCTCTCACAAATGGAAGAATTTGTTTCAACGTTCTTGAAATCTCCCTGCCAGGCAATGTTTAATGTGTATATTTTATTGTTGATGAAGATAGTGCAGCAAAGGAGCAGAGAGTCACGGAGTCATACTGCGGGGCTGAGGAGAAAAGGGCTGAAGAGGAAAGCCTGAGCGTGGACATTGCAGAGCAGCTCAGCTGTTGAAAGTTGGTATCACCACCCAGCTTCTCAGAAGCTTTTCCTCAGCCGAGTGGCCTTGGTGGAGGACGGGCTTGAGAGTGTTGCTTAGCAACGAGATGTCCTGTCACCAGTCTCAGAGTCAAGCAACCCATCCCCTGCCTCCCCTCCACCAGCCCTCAGCTGCCACCCTGAGGCTCCTATTAGACAATCAAGTGTGCTGCGAGGGAGGGACCAGACAGAGGGGGCAAAGTTTAGTCATTGAACGAAGCAGCCTGGAAGTATTTAATCTGTAGACCCAGTTCCCCAGCGCCTCCAGCCTGAACTGGAAGTGGGCAGCCCTCTGAGACCAGCGAGTCAACGGCGCAGAAATCTCTGACCACCTCAGGAGAAACCACACGTGGGGAAAATGTTTGCGGTACACTTGTTGGCCTTTTACTTCACCAAGCTGAAGGAGGACCAGATCAAGAAGGTAAGGACTCGGGAGGCTGAGGGCTGTCTCCCTCTGCACTGACAAGTCCGGGCCCTGCCTACACCCGCAGGGATTGAGGAGAGCTTATTGGAAAACACGGGGAGCACAGGACCAGGAAAGCACTCACCGAGGGGGAAGAGGAAGGGGATCTCCCACAGGCTGGGCATGGCATATTGTCCGGAGCCTGGGTCTCACTCAGAGCTTCCAGGCAGATACCAGATGGGAAGGGGATGCGGAGAAAGTCTTTAGAAACCGTTTGGGTGGTTTGATGTAAGGGATGTATGAGAGGCGAGGGTAAGAGGAAAGGAGAGCCATTCTGAAACGCTGAGAACTTGTATTGACGTTATTTTTCATGTGCTTGAAAGAATCTAAGGAAGGCACCAGAGGGATGTGAGGGTTCATGTACACTCATCGAAATACTTACTTGCATGTGCTGTTTGCGTGGTAGACTACTAATGGTGTGCATTGTTTTGCCACTTTGTCCAAGAAACCTGCCTACAGAATTCATTCCAAGGTGACTGGTTAAAAGTTGCCAAGGCTCAACGGGGGGCCGCTGGCATTTTCCCAGCTGGAATGAACTCAGCCTGTCACTCGGGTGGCCACTCCAGCCACACCAGCTCAGGGAAGTCCTCCCCGCAGGTGGACTTAGCCAAGGTCACCCAGGGGTTTAAGGTGGTGCCGGGGACGAACCCGAAGTTGCTGACTCCTCCTCCTGCATTCTTTCCCTTGTGCCGGGATGCCTCTGGCTTTTCCAAGAGAGGAAGCACGGGCTCTTGCGGCTCTCTCGCGTTTGGTGGGATAAACTCTCACTAAATCCCGTTCATTAGAGAGTTGGGTTCGAGGTTATAGCAAATCCTAGAATAGTAGAAACCCATCAGGTGTAACCTGTCCTAGTTTTCACTCGGTGATTAGATTCATGAAGCCCTTTATGGCTTCTTGAGGTGGGACGTGCTGTGCAGCCCTGCGTAGGACTTCACTTTCTGTTCTTACCTGCTTAGTAATGATGAAACCGGCCCCCAAGGGGAGTCTTTGGACCTTGGCACCTGTAGTTCGGCAAACGAGTTTCCTTTCCTTGGGCCTCTGTGGTGGTTCATCTTTTGTTACAGCCTCGAATCGGGCGGGTGTGACTGTCCGCCAGCCCCGTGCAGGCTCAGGAGGCCCCTGTGAGTGGGAGCGCAGCTCCACTGGTTGGTTCCAGGTTCTTCTGGCTGGAGGTCAGCCTCTGTCAAGGCCCGGAGTGGACCCTTCCCCGCCCTGTGGGAGGCAAGCAAGCTTGCGAGAGTGAGCTGAGCAGGGGTAGCCGGGAACGCTGTAGCCACCTTAAGCTAGTGACTCACCAGGTATCAGGAGTCCTATGGGAGGCTGGTTTATGGGCTGCCGGGATGAGTCACCGAGAACACTGCTCCATGTGGTGGAAGCACACCTGGTCAAAAGGCACCGGCTGCTCCCACTCCCCTCAGGTAGCCGGTCCCCTCCTTAGTTCCCTGCTTCCTGCCTCTGGAGCTGCCGAGATCCTGAGCCGCACTTGCTGCTAGGGTTTCTATTCAGACCCTGGAACAATTTGTTTAAAACTCCCTATACCAACATTAAAACAAACAAAATACAACCTAATGAAGGGAAGAGAAGGAAGGAAGGAAGGAAGGAAGGAAGGAAGGAAGGAAGGAAGGAAGGAAGGAAGGAGGAAGGAGGGAGGGAGGGAGGGAGGGAGGGAGGGAGGAAGGGAGGGAGGGAGAGAGGGAGGGAGGAAGGAAGGAAGGAAGGAAGGAAGGAAGGAAGGAGGAAGGAAGGAGAAAGGGAGGGAGGGAGGGAGGGAGGGAGGGAGGGAGGGAGGGGGAAGGAAGGCTACTCTGATAGCTTCCCTTCCAATTCAATATATTGACATTATTTGACCTACAGATTACATTGGGCTGGGCCTGGTCACTGACCCGGAGATTGCTCACTCATAAGAAAAGGACCGGTTAGATTTTCAAAGTGTTCTTTCTATAGTTTAGAAAGTCAACATTACGAAAAGTGGAAATGTCACCTTTAATCCCACCCCCTCACAGGTGTATTTGTGTGTGGAAGCCTGCGTAGTCTTTTCTCAAAGCAGATGTTTTTACAGTTACATTGTACATACAATTCTGGACGTGTAACCACTTATGTACATTTTTCCATTTCTTTATAATTATTTTAATATCTTTCCAATATTTAATCAAGTTGGCTATGCCATAACTTTCCCCTTTTGTTGGACAGGCTATTTTCAAAAACATTTTTTTAAGCAGTTAAAAAATGACTGGCTCAGTGACTGACGTCAACCTATGAACCAGGAGGTCATGGTTCAATTCCTGGTCAGGGCACAGGCCTGGGTTGCAGGCTTGATCCCCAGCAGGGGGCGTGCAGGAGGCAGCCCATCAATGATTCTCTCATCATTGAGGTTTCTCTCTCCCTCTCCCTTCCTCTCTGAAATTAATAAAAAATACTTTTAAAAATTGCTGTAATAAACATCAGTATGTATTTAATGTTCTCCACCTTTGGGATTATTTCCTAAGGATGGATTCCCAGTAGTGAAATCACTGGGTCAAAGAGTTGAACGTTTTTATGACTTTTTAAAAATTATTGTTAATATATTTTTAATATATTTTCAGAGAGGAAGGGAGAGAGAGAGGGAGAGAGAGAGAGAGATAGAAACATCAATGATGAGAGAGATTCCTTGATTGGCTGCCTCCTGCACGCCCCCTACTGGGGATCGAGCCCGCAACCCTGGCATGTACCCTCAACTGGAATCAAACCTGGGACCCTTCAGTCAGTCCACAGACTGACACACTATCCACTGAGCCAAACCAGCTCAGGCTTTTTATGACTCTTGATTCTTAATATGGGACCTTTGGACCATGTGGTCACTAAAGTGCCCTGCAGCTCCCCCATCTGTCACTCCCTCAGCTCTGAGCTTACCTTTTAAGTTCGCTCTTCCTCCGTGCTGCTTGCCGGCTCTTTTGTTTAGCAGATACCCCACGTCTAGTTTGTGCGTCCCTCCAAAGTGGGCCTGGTTGCAGCCACCCAAGCACCTCCTGAAACATGTATGTTTAGTGCCTGAAACATGTAGGCCTGGTTACACAGGCCCAACGTCTCCTATCTGAGTCTAAAATATAAGGTCCCCCCCCCCCATGTATGTTTCATTCTTTCCTTCTGGCTACTGTACCAGGTGCTATGAAAGATACAAAGAATAAATTAGAAACTGTTCCTAAGTGGACACTCTTTCTGTCCTAACTTTAACTTATAGGAGCGGCAGGAGCAGTAAGCAGCCCAAAGCCCTCAGTGATGGTTAAACTGTAGCTCTGAGGTTGAGCAAAACTGAGCAATAGGTTTAGGGGCGCTGTCGGAGGGGCCCAGGGGCGATAAAGGGGCAATGTTGGTTCTTGTGCACATCTCACCCTTCCCAAGCCCCAATTACTTGGGTCACGTCCCTTTTGTTGGTTTCCCCATGTGCGTGGCAGTGCCAACCAATTAGTCATGAACAGACTCAGGGTGAGCGGAAGTCCCTAATGAAGCGTGACCTGGTTCCGTCCTGTCTTCTCCACACGCTGAAAGCCCAATTGTCCTGTTCTGGTAATGGCCTCTGAGGGTTTTCTGGCCTCTCTTTGGCCCCAAGTCCCTGGAGCCGTGGTTTGTTCCACTGGCCTGGGTGTCTGTATCGGCTCTGACTGAGCTGGGATGCCCGGCCTCTAGGCCTGTCCGATGGTCGGGCACCTGTCCTGCGATGAAGCTTCATGTGGGCCTTGTACTCTTGGTATAATTTGTCTGCTGGGCTTGTGGGTCCTGCACGAGACTGTGAAGCAAAACCAGGCCATGTGGTGAGGACGTTCACTGTAGTCCCAGGGCTGCCACGGACCTGCAGCTCTCCTCATGCTGCTCAGGGGCTCTGAGCCTGCGAGGCCTTGTCGCAATAGGTGCAAGGATTCCTGCCTCACCTGGCACCTCAAGGGCTGCCATGGAGAGCAGGTAAGGGACATAGTGAAAGCACTCCCTCAGAGGGCTGCCGTGGAGAGCAGGTGAGGGACATAGTGAAAGCACTTCCTCAGAGGGATGCCGTGGAGAGCAGGTGAGGGACATACGTGAAAGCACTCTGTAGGCTGCAAGCATGTACTTAGCCTTAGATGAAAGTGTGGGAGGGCAGTTCGTCCAGAAACCTGCTGGCATCAAGTCTTGTGACCTGGACGGGCAGAGAGGCCACTCAGTATACAAAGCAGGGGTGGCAAGTGCAGACGCCTATGCCACTGCCCCTCTTCCTGCCCCGGTCAATAGTCCACCCCAGTGAGCCCTGGGAACCCAGGTTGCCCCCACCACATGATGAGCAGGGGGAGGAGGCTGTTCTGCCATTCTTTGTTCTTTATACATATGTTTTTATTGATTTTAGAGAGAGAGAAAGAGAGAAGAACAGATAAAAACATCACCGATGGACTGCCTCCTGCACATCCCCTACTGGGGATCAAGCCTGCAACCAGGGCTATGTCCTAACTGGGAATCAAACCAGTGACCTCTTGGTTCATGGGTTGATGCTCAATCACTGAGCCACACCAGTTGAGCTGTTCTGCCATTCTTGATGTGACATTGTTACCTTCAAGTGGATGGAGCAGAACCAGTGATTTTTATAACTTCCCTCCATTGGGGGATCCTGGTTGCCTGAGTGGTATCATGAACAGACTCAGGGCAATTTGAGCTGGCTTTAGAAATTAGACTTCATCTTAATTAGAATAACTTCTGTTAAAAACAATGGAGAGGGACCGTTTCCCTCTCCCCACGTGGGAATCCGTTCTGTGGGACTCTTCCCCCTCCCTACGTGGGAGTCTACTTGTTCTTCAATAAATTTCCACCTTTCCTATACCAACCCCCCCCCCCCAACACACACACACACACACACACACCAATGGAGATGTGAAGGACTAGATTTTAGAGAGTGCGGTTGGAAACTGAATTTAGCTCTGAGCTTCCTGGCAGGCCGTAAACAAAGGGAAACATGTTTGGATAGATAATGTCATCATTGGCTAAAAGAAAGCTCCCATGTGTAGGAATTCCAGGTTCTAGCTACAGCTGGTCTTTCCTAGAGGAGAGACAACGGGACAGAGTGAGGGCTCTGAACTGGGAATTAGAAACCCTGAATCTTCCTCAGTTTTTGCACCTCCACTGTCCCATCAGAAAAACGGGGGAGTCGTTTCTTCCTCAAAGCTTGCCCTTTGGAGGAATAAGTCCCACCTCCCCCAGCCTTTCATTCCCTCTGTTCTTCCAACTCCCTTCCTTGTCCCCAGCTTGAGGATCCGCATCACTAAGCGGTCCCCTTGCGACGTGGGCGTGGGCGTGGGCGTGGGAATGTGCAGCAGCCAACCCTGGCCACCCCCTGTCTTTCCAGGTGGACAGGTTCCTGTATCACATGCGGCTCTCCGACGAGACCCTTCGGGACATCATGGCGCGGTTCCAGGCTGAGATGCAGAGGGGCCTGGGGAAGGACACCAACCCCACAGCCTCCGTGAAGATGCTGCCCACCTTTGTCAGGGCCATTCCCGACGGCTCAGGTGAGGGGGCCGGGCTGCCCACCTTTGTCAGGGCCATTCCCGACGGCTCAGGTGAGGGGGCTGGGCTGCCCACCTTTGTCAGGGCCATTCCCGACGGCTCAGGTGAGGGGGCTGGGCTGCCCACCTTTGTCAGGGCCATTCCCGACGGCTCAGGTGAGGGGGCTGGGCTGCCCACCTTTGTCAGGGCCATTCCCGACGGCTCAGGTGAGGGGACTGGGCTGCCCACCTTTGTCAGGGCCATTCCCGACGGCTCAGGTGAGGGGGCTGGGCTGCCCACCTTTGTCAGGGCCATTCCCGACGGCTCAGGTGAGGGGGCTGGGCTGCCCACCTTTGTCAGGGCCATTCCCGACGGCTCAGGTGAGGGGGCTGGGCTGCCAGGGATCTGATCCCCCCGGGTCCTCCCTGGCTGATGGGACCTGAAGTTTGCTCCTGTGCCTTGACTTACCTCTTCAGCCCTCTCCACGTCACCCCCACCTCCAATGCTCTATGCTTCCTCACACTCAATACCAACAGCTTTGAACCAAGCTTCAAATGTGCCTCACGTTCTCTCTGGCCCGTGGCCCACACACTCTGCTCCCTCTCCTGCTGGACATCTCAACGTTCTTCCCCTGGTGCACACCGCTCAGCTTTTCTGTCTCAGTGGAGAGTGCCCTGCCTGCGTCTGGAAGGCATCTCACGCTGGGCGCGACGCTTGCCACCCGCTGAGTATGCGAGCCTCCCGGCGTTCTGAGCACCTCGCACAGTGCCCGGTGCTACTAGGCCCTGAGATGTTTGTGACTGCACATAAAGGGCTTTTCCTTCCTCGGTATTATTTCACTCCAAGGCGTCTAGAGTCTAGGCTAATAGTAAGTATTGGAAGATGCCATGACATAGTAGATAGAATATTAAATGAAAATATTCAAGAATCCTGGGTTCTAGGCCCAGCTCTGCCATTCCTCAGTGACCTTTGACAAAACGTATAGTCTCAGTTTCTCTATCTGTAAAATGAGAGAGGTGGCCTATGTATTCATTTTCTGTTGCTGCTGTAATAAGTTACCACAAGTTTAACAGCTTAAAACAACACACATTTATCCTCTTACAGCTGTGGATGTCAGAAGTGGGAGTGGGTGGCAAGGGCCATAATCAAGGTGTGGGGGAGGGCCACAAGCCTTCTGGAGGCTCAGCGGGGGGCCTGTCCCTTGCCTTCTCAGCTGCAGGAGGCTCCTGCATTCCAGGGCTCGAGCCTCTCTCCATCTCCGAGCGAGCAGTGCACCATCTTCCAATATGTCTCTGACTCGCCCTTGCGCCCCTTCCTCACTTAAAGACCCCGTGATTCACCGTGAGCCCCTCAGATCATCCATGATAATCTCCCAACCTCGAGCTCAACCGATGAGCAATTTTGATTCTGTCCGCAACCTTAATTCCCTCTTGCCATTCATATCCACAGGACCCGGGGATTAGGATGTGGGCATCTCTTCGCTTACCGCAGTCTAGAGACCTCTAGAAGGAATCTGTGAGGCTCCATACAACTCCTCCATTCTCAGCCTCTGGGAAAAGCCATCGGAGGAATAGGAGGAAGGAACTGGTGTCTACCAGGCACCTCCTGTGGGCCTCACGGTCTCACACAGTCCCCGGAAGAACCCCGTGGGCAGATGAGAATACCGAGGGCCAAAGGGGTTCCCCAGTGTCGGGGTCCCAGTGCTCCAACCAAGCTCCAGCGGGGGCTTTGGGGCTCCTGAAGAAGCAGGGATTAAAGTTTGGGGGCCTTCAGGGGCCTGTGATTGGATTAGCCAGGTTCTGGGCCCCCTTGGGACAATGCCTGGGTCAAAGTCGTTAGGCTCTGCCGTTTGAGGGGCCCTGGGCACTGTGATGAGAGAGGCCTGTTCCCTGGCAGGTGGGTGGGTGTGCAGGGTGGGCAGTGTGCCACCCGGAGGAGCATAAGCTTTGCAGGGAGACTCTTCTGCTTTGACATCTTGCCCGGTTCCTGGTACTTTTGCTCTGAGAGTGCCGAGGGGACTGTGGTCCTTGACGGGTCACCCAGCTGCTGGGAGAAGCACCTTAGTCATGGGGTGTGTGTGTGTGGGGGGGGGGGGGGCGGTGGGGCAATGGGGGAGGCACCAGGGCAAAGTCCTCCTGGCTTCCTGTGCTGGGCTCCTCCTGCAGAGGTGTGTCCCAGAGGCATCAGAAAGTGGCCTTTGATGGTCCGGAGCCTGCAGCCGGATGTGCCTTCCGGGAGGTGTGGAAGTGAAACTGACCAAGCTTTAGACACTCCCTCCTCCTCAGGCCAGGAGACACACCTCCGTTCTCCCCTGTCTCCTTGGAGCCTCTCATCATGCAACAGCCCTTACCCGTGACCCTGTTCCCGGGGGTCCCTGCGCCCAGAGGCCTGGGCAAGTCCACTGCGCTCCTGTCCTCCCCCGTGAGAGGGCAGTTTGTCCCACCAACTTCAGGGTCATTAGGAGCAGATGAGGCGGGAGTGTCTCAAAGTTTCCAGGCGCTGTCCCAAGTCCCAGTAACTGTGAGCTGGTGGTGGTATCTCATGGTCACTCACCAACAAGCAGAACTCTGCTGACCCCTCGGGGCCGGCATTTCAGAAATGTATACGGTTTCAGAGCAACCCCTCTGAGTCCTCCCCCGGCAGTTCCCGCGCCTTTCCTCTGAACCCAGCCCAGAGGGGTGGCCCGTGTGAGCTTTGGTCCCCGTGTGTCAGCCAGGGAGCTGCATGGGCTGTTCTTACAAACGTGCCTTAAGAGTGTTGTTATCGCAACATTTCAGTTGACTAGCAATTTCCCTCTGTGTTTATTTCAGCAGGAGTGGGTCTGAATGGCCAGCTGGGGCCAGGGCTTCAGTCAGGAGTCAGGTTTTCCCAGGCCTGGGGTCACATGGCACAAAACAAGGCCACTCGGTGCCTGGATGTCTGGGCATGGCTTTTCACTGACATGTGCCTTCGGCATGCGTCATGACACAGGCCTGGTACATGCAGCCACTTTTCAGGCAATTTTATAGAGAGGCTTGTTGGTTCAAAGGTTTGCACACCAGAGTTCTCATCCCACATCTGTGGCTGGCGCGGAAGACACTGGCAGGGGTCCTGGGCAGGAATTCTGTCTGGATCCCGAGTTGAGGTCATTAGGGGGGCTGCCTTCCCCAGCATGTGTCGTTTCCCCTCTTACTAATCGCATCTGTCTTGCGCTGGGCTGGGTGGTGTTACATTTTCTCATTTTGAAGCAACTCTGGCCCCAAATATTAAACATCCTTGGCCCCTTACGGGCCATCATTTGGTCCCCGTCTCCCTTCCCTCCTGGAGCATTTTGCCCTTGAGACAGAGGCTTGTATGGGGCTGTTTCTCTTCCCTGCACTCCCCCTCCCTTCCCTCCATGCCTTATCTGCACTCCCTGTGCTTGGGGTAGCAGCTCACTCTCCCCAGCTGTGAAGGCTAGAATAGGCCCCGCCCTCAAGGCCCACCTCTCCTCCCACCTGCCTGAAGTTTGCATTTGCCTTCTGGGAGTGGGCAGGCCCTGAGAGACTTGGGTCACCCCTCTCTTCCTCACCCCCTCATCCTCCCCCCCCCAACCCCCGTTCTGCCCCTTACTGGGAGGGCTCAGGTCAGTGGCTCACACCTGGGTGGTTGTGAGACTCAGTGACATTTCTTACCTGTCCAACTTCTCATGCACATCTTGCCATGTAGCAGACCCTCCACAGCTGAAACTGTTTTGTTTATTTTTTAATAGAAAATGGGGAGTTTCTTTCCCTGGATCTTGGAGGATCTAAGTTTCGAGTCTTGAAGGTACAAGTCTCTGAAGAGGGGAAACAAAAGGTCCAGATGGAGAGTCAGTTCTACCCAACACCCAATGAAATCATCCGTGGGAACGGCGCAGAGGTACGGGGCAGGGCTCTGTGGAGTGGAGGCGCCTCGCTTGTGAGTGGCCGCACTTTAGTCCAGCGTCCCGCGCTTTCTCTCCTCTGCAGCTGTTTGAATACGTGGCTGACTGTCTGGCGGATTTCATGAAGACCAAAGGGTTGACGCATAAGAAATTGCCCCTGGGCCTGACCTTTTCTTTTCCCTGCAGGCAGACTAAGTTGGAAGAGGTAAGGCATGGCTGGGGGAGCAGAGAGGGGAAGAAACTGTGCAGGGTTTGGAGTTTGGGGCTGGAGAACGTGTAGGAGTCAGGTTGGGAACGGGGGATCAGCAGGAATGAATTCTCTTGCTTGTTATTTTCTTTTTATTCTTGTAAACGATGAAGTGAACATGTGAGGCAGAGCACTGGTTAACGTGCTGCCTTGGTTTTACATCCACGTGGGCCCAGCGCAGGGATGGAGTGGTTCTCACCGGAGCTCCGTGGTTCTCAGACCTCGGCTGCATCAGAATCCGCTGGAGGACTTGTTAAAGTCGGGTCCTGGGCCCCACCGGGCTTCTTAATCAGTGGGGCCTTAGACCTGCATTTCCAACAGGTTCCCATGTGACCAGGATGCCGAGGTCTGACAGCCGAGGAGATAAGAGTGGGAAGGCTCAGGGAATCTCGCCTCTGCGCCCTTAGGAGGAGGGTCGAGGTGGGGTCACCGGGTGACAGTGTTGTCGAGCAGACACCTCACCTGGGATGTGGTCTCAGCTGCGCCACTAGCCTGCTGAGGGCTCAGGCAATTGTCTCCATGTGCCTCCAATTTTCAACTTAACAGGGAGATGTCAAACCCAATTGTATGTTAATCTGTGAAAATAAATAAGGTCCATGTAAAAGGAGAATAAGCTTTCTGGGGCCAGGGGTCACGGTCAAGAGTCAGGTCTTCCCGGGCCACACCTGTCTGGGGTGGGGGCCCATGATCCCCTGCGGCACATATGGGTCGTGACCCCAGCTGACCGTCATTTCCTGGACCACCTCGATATCACAGACCATCTGTCCGGGGATGTGTTTGGTATTGTTGACTATGGGTGGCGGCGAGTGGCAAGGAGATGGGTTTCACGTCCCACAGACCTGGCTCTGAATCATGTTCGGAAAGTTGTGTCGCCTGGGCCGGGACGTGGCTTCCTGAGCCCCGGGCTTTCTCATCTGTAAACATGGTTAATGATATTTACCCGCTGGGCCAGGTAAAGCCCAGACAAACACCTGCCACGCCCAGCACTGTGCCTGCTGCCCACTGGTCGCTGCAGGACGAGGACGCTGTCCCTGTGGGACTTGTCTCTTCCCGCGTGGGACCTTGTCCCATTCCTGCGATGCTTCCGGAGGGCAGCACTGTTTTGTGTTGTTCCTCTTCCACCCCAGGCTCTGGCACCGAGTCCTGTTTCTCACGGTGCCCGATCACTATCTGACAATTGAAAGGGGCATCAGTCCTTCACTTGATTCCATTAAATGAGAAATTGCCATCATCTGTCTGTACAGGGGGTGGGCTGAAGTTTACTTTTTGTTATTTGATAAAGAAAGGGCGGCGGGAAATAGTATGAAGAAGGGTTCAGGGAATGTTAGCAGAGGCCAGGCGGAGCTTTGCTCTGCTTCATTCCTGTCTGGCTAGAAGAGCAGAGGTGCCGGGGTCAGTAGAGGAAGTGGAAGGAGGAGCCAGGAGTCAGGACTGAGACTGGATTCACCAAACAGTGCAATACCTCTTCTCCAAGCTCAGGGACAGAGACCCCAGGAAGAAGGAAGAACATTCTCAAGCTCTGTGGGAGTTCATTTGACTTTGAGAACCAAACTTGAATATTTTCTTGTTTTTTAAAATACTTTTAAATTGATTTTTAGAGAGAGAGGAAGGGAGAGGGCGAGAGAAAGAAACATCAATGTGGGAGTGGAACATCGATCAGCTGCCTCCTGATCAAGCCCACAACCCAGGCATGTGCCCTGACTGGGAATCGAACCAGCAACCTTTTGGTACATGGGATGACACCCAACCAACTGAACCAATAGGCAAGCCAGAGCTTGCCTATTTTCTTGGTAATTAGGGGTGAATATGGTTTGTTCATACAGGATCTTTCAATAATAATAGTAAACAGCATACCTCAGATTTTAACACTGTATCTTGTACTATGCTAAACTCTTTATGTGTATAATCTCATTAAAATAAAAAACAATCATCTGAGGTAGATATAATTATTTTCACTTTATATTTTAGAAAAACTGCAGCTCAGAGAGGTTGAGAGGCTTGTCCGAGGCCACACAGCCAAAAGGGACTCAGCCCGAGCTCAAAACCTTCCTGATCAAATTGCCTTTCCAGAAGGACACAGCTCTAGAACTTGGCTTAGAATGCCAGGAAAGCATTTTGACCCATTTGTGTCAGATTCCAATAAGGATTTTTCAAGTGACATTTAAACTAGGGAAGGCTGCTTGATTATATCGAGGAAGTGAGGACTGCTTTTTCTCATCAGAGTTAAGTTGAATTGCTTGTGTTTTATAAAATGTCCTCCAGCGGCCTCTCAGGGAAGCCGCAGGTTCGGGAGAAAAGCTCACACAGGAGATGAAGGAGTAGTAACAACGGAGCGGGCACAGCTCGGAACCACGGTCCTGCCAGGTGTCGGCTTTGTGACACTAGACACAGCTCTTGGGGAAGGAGGGCTGGCGGCCCTGTCAGTGCAGAGGCGGTGGGCGGGGACGCCTTCAAGAAGAGGTCAGGCTAAGGGGCTTCTCCTTGAAACGAAAACACGATTAAAGACGATAAAAAAGGGCCTGGGAATTAAAGAGGAGGTCACTCTGCTCATTTTTTTTTTTAATGAGGAAACAGAAAAGTCGTAGCTGAAGGGAAGTTTCTGTGTGTTTCTAATGATAACATGGCGATACTACTTCAAGGCAGGGAGAACAGAAAGAGAGGGAGGAGAGAGAAGAGTAGAAATTGAAAAGTTTAAAGAAGAAAGTAGAAATCACCTGTCGTCCCAATCTTCAGAGATACCCACTACTAACTAGATTGTTAGTTTTCCCTCCAGTCATGTCTCTATTAAATATTGATGTTATGCTGTATATGTAGTTTTTAAAAATATAGTTCTATGTACTGCTTCCTCCCTCTCCCCCCGCCCCCCGCAACAGTACATCACAAGCATTCCCCACTCCTCCACGTATCCTCCCCACAACAGGTCCCACATTGTCCCAGCCCCTCAATGTCTAGGGTGAGGCAGGGAATGCCACCCTAGCATGTGAAGGCAGAAGTTAGGGCGAGTGGCCGCTAGGGAGCGCTGTGGTGCAGGGAGAAAGCCTGGTCGCCAGCTGGGAGTCAGGTCTGAGCTCTATCCTCCTCGCCCTGTGAGACCTAGAGTGATCTCCTTCCCCTAAGTCTCAGCTTCTTTATCCACAAACTGAGGGGATTGGGAAGATGTGGTCAGGGTGTTTGTGAATTTGAGCTCAGCTACTCTCAACTGTGTGGCCTTCATCTCCGAGATCTCGTCCAGCCTAAAAAATTCTATGATTTTTTGCTAGCTGAGACACGGAACTCGTGGGAAACCCAATTTTAAGCAAACAATTGATAATGCAAAATGAAAACCATTTCTCTAAGTTGCAATTACGTTCCTGAGGGAGTTCTGCAAGGCAACACCATGTTAGTTCTGTTTTGTGGAGCTGGCAGACCTCACATTCTGCACACGTGTGTATCAACCACACAGCAGCCATTTCCATCAGAGCATTCCTGTGACAGGCGGGGATGTGACCTTTCCATTTTACAAGTGAGTAAACTGAGGGCCAAAGAGTTAAGTGTCTTGTCCGATGTCCCTGAGCCCAAGTGTCCTGACTCTTTAGCATCCTTCTTTCTGCCACTGCGTGTAATGTTCCAGACTGCTCAGGTGGGAATGATAAAGATCTATAATAATAAAAGCAAAATATGCTAATTAGACCAGATGTCCTTCCGGATGAAGCCAGGGATGCAAGGGAAGCCTGAGTCCCGGGTGCTAGAGGGAAGCCGGTGCCAGCAGTAGGGGGAAGGAAGGCCTACTCTTGCACGAATTTTGTGCATCAGGCCTCTAGTGTTTCAATATTAGCAAAGGCCTCTGAAGAAATACTGAGAGAATTGGGGCGATGCAGGTTAAAGAAGAGAAGACAGGGGGTTGCACTTTAAGCATAAAATTCCTGCAGCTCATTTTCAGAACTGAATACCTTTGTGTTGACTGGATCTGAATTCTTCCCCCAGGGTGTCCTGCTTTCATGGACCAAGAAGTTTAAGGCCCGGGGAGTCCAGGACACAGATGTAGTGAGCTGTCTAACCAAAGCCATGAAAAACCACAAGGTAGGAATTTGCTCAGCCCGGTGAGGGGCGGCGGCGGGGAGGTGGGGTGGCGCTCCCAGTCCTCGCCCGCAGGTCACACTGTGCCTGCCCCTGAAGGAGGACGGGGAGAGGAACTGACCTCAGGGAAGGTCTCACTGTCGTGTGGATGCCGCACTCGGGATAAACCCACGGGGGCGCCTTGGTCTGTGGACCTTGTCCCAGTTACTGTTGAAAGGTGGGCCCCGCTGCCCAGGGACCTCCCCATTTGCCACAGCCCCTTCAGGGCTCCTGGTTAGACCCCTGCTGTGTGTGATGCTCCAACTCCTACCTCTCGCTGAGGCTTAAAACATACTTCCTTTCCAGTCCGGCTCTCTAGTCCACTTCCCACGCTCTATTAGTTGGACTATTTGTTGGATAAATTTTATAACCGCAAAAGCAAGACCTGCTCCTTGCTAGTTGAAAAGTGCACAAGTGAACCCAGATTATTGGTCACCCCGACAGCAGGAGGACTTTGTGATGTGAACCCTCCAGTCTTTTTCTCTTTAAAGCTGTGATCGCATTCTCTTGAAGTCTGGTTTTCTCTTATTGTGTTCATTTTACGTTAAAACACTCCCTCGAACCTCGGGGAATGTGGTGCAGTCACCCAGGTTGATTGGCGGAATGGGCAACCCAGGCGGGCAACCCGGGGCTGCCCCTGGAGGGGACGTGCCCACGGCTGAGGACTTGAGTGTCTTCCCCTGAGAACACCATTGCTTCCAGGACAGACATGTTTTGCTCAGGGTCCCTCAGACGAGGGCTGGAGTCCAGGTGGTCTGTCCCTCCTATGTCCTCTGCACAGGGGCCATCAGCCATAAAGCAGGAGCATGGGCTCTCCCACGAGCTCCCAACTGCTCTTTCTCTCACCGAGAGCCCTGACCTTGACAAAGGCCTTGCTCCTTCCAGGCAGGCCCAATAGGCAGCATCTAGGGGCTTTCTCGGCCAGTCGCCTTCACGGCGTTGGCTTTCTCTGTGGGGACAGATAGGGGGACGACGCCCCCTTCCCGCCCACTGATGCTTGTGTTCCAACAGGACATCGATGTGGATATCCTGGCCTTGGTCAATGACACCGTGGGAACCATGATGACCTGTGCCTATGATGACCCCTACTGTGAAGTTGGTGTCATCATTGGTAACTCAATTTGACTTGCTTTTTGGGGGTGCGGGTGCAGGGCTGGGTTGGAGCTTAGTCTGAGCAAACTCTGAGCAAATTCTGTGGGAAGGGTACTGGTGCTTTCTGCTTAGGAGAAACAACAGAGGAAGGTGAAAAATTCATTCATTCACCCAACAAGGGTTTACTGCGTGCCTACTGTGTGTCAGGCCCGTCTCTGCACTGGGTTCTCGGGGTGAGTTAATACTCAGGGTCCCTGTGCTCATGGAGCTTTCAGTGGGGAGGTGGGTGAAGGGCCAAAGAGGCCTAAAGGAGTAAGATTATCTCAGGTGGTGCTGACTGTGAGGAAGAAAATGAAACCGGGGGTGGGGGGTGGGGAGGTGACTGAGGGTGAGTGTGAGGTGGTCAGGGCAGGATGCTCTGAGGAGTCCATTTGAGCAGGGACCTCAGCGAGGAGGAGGAGGCAGCCAAGTAAGATTGAGAGGCGAGTCCTTGGCAAAGGAAAGAGGACACCTATGGCCCCTGAGATGGGACTGAGTCTGGGTGCTCGGGGAAGCACCCTGAAAGGCTGATGGCGGCTGCCTCTGGGTGAATGGAGGCTGCGAGTAGTAGGTATTCAGGTTAGAGAGAGAGGACGGGACAGGACGTAGGTCACAGACATTGTCATGGAGGGTCTTTGGCTTTTGCCCCAAAGGAGACAGGAAGGCACTGGAGGGTTTTGGGGGGATGGATAAATGGGGTGCGCATTTTTAAAAAGCTCATTTCGGCTGCTGTGTGAAAAGTTGACTATCGGGGGCAACAGCGGAGGCAAGGTGACCAGCCACGAGACCATTGCCCTGTGCAGGCGAGACGTGACGTGGCGGCGGCCTGGGCCAGGGAGTCGGCGAGCAGTGGGGGTGTCCAGTGGCGGGTCCCCGCGCTGGGAGGGGCTCTCCTGGAGGGTCCGGGAGAAGGCAGTTGGGGGGACAATTGAAGCCAAATGGATGGGATTTATAGGCTGTTCTTGGCTAAGCCCTTCCACCTCCCCATCCCGTTACTGCTGTTGGGAAAAGTTTTCTGCGTTGTTTTTTCTTACTTTCTAACCACGTGCTCCTGGGCCTGACTTTCCCGAAGGGCAGGCGCTTTACCCCCGAGGGGCTTGATCTGCCCCGTTCCTGGAGCCCACACCTCGGCAGGGGCCGGGCCTGTCCACCAGCCGCCGTCACTGTGCTGCCTGAGCGACTGTGCCAGGGACGGTGTGTAGGGTGCGGGCCGTGCCTAGCCGTGTCCGTGCTTTCCTGAGGAAGTGTGCCCAGACACTGCGTTACATTTTGCTTTTCTGCCTCCTTATTTCTCATGCTGGCTTTTAACTCCTCAGACCAGAGGATCGGCCAGGGAAGACACTGACTTTTTTTTTTTTCTTAAGTAGCTTTATTGAGGCATAAAACTTTTCTCATTTTAGTACAATTCAACAAATTTTAGTAAGTTTACAATTTTGTAACCATCACTCCTATTTCATTTTAGAACATTTCCATCACCCCAATAAGTCCCACTGAGACGGTCACTCCCCCAATCCTCAAAGGCTTGTTGGAATAATGAAATTTTGCTTTCTTATGTGATAGCTCAGTGGTCGACAAACTCAGTCAACAGAGCCAAATGTCAACAGTACAACGATTGAAATTTCTTTTGAGAGCCAAATTTTTTAAACTTCTTCTTTTTTTTTTTTAAATATATATTTTATTGATTTTTTACAGAGAGGAAGGGAGAGGGATAGAGAGTTAGAAACATCGATGATAGAGAAACATCGATCAGCTGCCTCCTGCACACCTCCTACTGGGGATGTGCCCGCAACCAATGTACATGCCCTTGACCGGAATCGAACCTGGGACCTTTCAGTCCGCAGGCCGATGCTCTATCCACTGAGCCAAACCGGTTTTGGCTAAACTTAAACTTCTTCTAATGCCACTTCTTCAAAATAGACTTGCCCAGGCCGTGGTATTTTGTGGAAGAGTCACACTCAAGGGGCCAAAGAGCCGCATGTGGCTCGTGAGCCACAGTTTGCCGACCATGGTGATAACTAATCACTGTCACCGATAAGGTGTAGCTTGGGCTAGGAACAATGTGTGGCAGGTCATGAATAAAGAATATTTTTACTGTCAAATAGAGAAGAGGTTAGGTAGCTTAGGGAAAGGGCTTACAAATTACTGTGGGTTGGTAATTTAAGAAATATAAGGTTAGGTGAACTCCTCCTCCTCTTTGCAAATGTGCTTTGTCAGCTCTCATACATATTCATTAGGGACTTCTTCACGATTGACTTCATTCATAACAGCAGCCCATGAGCACACTGAGAAGTACAGACTTGGCATGTCAGCTTTATTCCTCACAAACTCCCGGGCTCGCCAGAGCTGCCGCTCAGCGGGAACCAGCCCGGATCGAAGGCGCTCTGCGGTGGATCCGAGAGCTCTCTGCCTGCCCCGCGGGGAGCCTTCCGGCCGTGCATCTTCCCTCTGATCCCTTGTCCAGGCACCGGCACCAACGCGTGCTACATGGAGGACATGAGCAACATTGACCTGGTGGAAGGCGACGAGGGGCGGATGTGCATCAACACGGAGTGGGGGGCCTTTGGGGACGACGGGGCCCTGGAAGACGTCCGCACGGAGTTCGACCGGGACCTGGACCTCGGCTCTCTCAACCCGGGGAAGCAGCTGTGAGTCCCCCGTGCTGGAGCCTGGCGTCGGCGCCAGGAAATACCCAGTCCCTCGGGACACTTGATGCCCGGGAGGCTTTTCAGTTGTGACTAGTTACCCGTCCCAGTGAGTATGCGAGGCCAGGCTTGTATTTCAGTGTCACGGGGCCGATGAGGAAAGTGAAGCCAAGGAGGTGGAGTGGTTTGCCTCGGTCATAACCCTCGGCCTCATTGGGTCCGTGTGTGTATGGAGCATGTGTGTGTGTGAGGCGGGGCCGACCCAGATGACTCAGGTCTTGACCTCGGGGTGCATTTGGTGAGTGGCCACACAACGGACCGGACCAGCCCGAGGAAGCAGGAATCAGCCAAGTGCCTCACTGTGTTTCCGGGGCTCCCCGACACGCTGCTTCCTCGGAGGCCTCGTCCCACAGCACCGGTGTGACCCCTCCCAGCCCCTCTCAGCCCTCACCCACACTTCCTGCCGTGGAAGCGCCGAGGGCCTGCCTCAGGCTGTCTACAGGCCGCGCTCCCTGAGGCAGCCACCCCCGCCTGAGACTCCTCTCTCCCGCCTGCACATACACATTATTGCAACTCACTAAGTGCTGAATGAAAAAAATTAAACTTAAAAAAAAATAATTTCAGACTTATAGAAAAGTTGTGAATAGCATACAAAATTCCCCTTCATTCAGATTTCCTAAATAGTAACATTCTCTGTATGTTTGTGTGTATATGTATCTATACATATAAAATACACACATGTCTGTATAAAATTATTTTTCTGAACCTTTGAGGCTAAGTTGCATACATAACATCCCTTCACTCCTTAATACACTCAGAGTGTATTGCCTGAAAACAAGTACCTTCTCTTACATAAACTAAGTATAATGACCAAAATTAGGGAACCAACACTTAATAAGTTCAGTATTAAATTCACAGACCTTATTCAGAATCCACCAGCTGGCCCGCTAATGTCCTTTATCAAAATGAAACGAGTGGTCCCGGCCCAGGCTCCCGCCCAGGATCGCACACTGCGTTTGCTGCCGGGTCTCGTTAGCCTGCTTTGATCTTGGACACTTCCATGGCACCACTTAGTTTTTCTCGATCTTGACGCATACAAAGCCGTTTATTTTACAGCATGTCCCTCTGTTTGGGTTTGTCTGATGTTTCCTCGTGATTAGATTCTGGTGCTGGGTTTTTGGCAGGAACTTCACACATGACGTGTGTCCCCTTCAGTGCTCAGTTACCGGTGATGCTACCTGAACCACCTGGTCAAGGGGAAATGCAACAGATTCCTCCACCATATGTTTCCAATTTTCCCTCTGTAATGAGTAAGCATCTGGTGAAGAGATGCCTTGGGATTATGGAAATATCCTGTTTCTCATGAAACCTTCATTTTCTAGTTTCAGCATCCATGGATGCGTTTCTAATGCCATCATTTCCTCTGCTCATTAATTGTTATTCACTGTAAGAAAGAGCTTTCTTATTCCCTCCATTGATCTAGTCATACCAATATGGACACATAGAATAATTTCCTCCTATCATTATTTATTCTGATGCTCAAATTTTTCACACTTGGCCAGTGGAATCCCCTAAAGGCTGGTCCCCACATCCTTTGGCATGCTCCCGTCACCCTTTTTCTCCTGGCCCAGAAGAAGAGCGTGTATTTTCCCAGCCCCGGCCGCGGGATCAAATCATTTTCCCAGGAAGCCCTGGTGAAAAGTACCTCCTAGAAAATTATCAAACACAGATGCATACCTGGAAAGTAAATTCCTGCTTTGGATGCACCTGCTCCCCAGCACACACCCATTTCCCTGGAGACGCAGAGCGGTCCCGGCCCAAGGACTCGACCATCCTTGGCCTCTCCGTTTCACTTAAAATAATTTCCATTCCCTCAAAGCCAACCTGGATTTCTTTTGCCTTCTGCTTCTGCAATGTTCTAATTTTTTAAAAATAATGAAATAGATTAGGAAACAGTGTGTCCTTGGTTTTCTATCTCATTACATTTGGAAAATAAACTTTCTATTTAATAGTTTGCCTGGGAAGTACTTAGTAGTTGCTTGATGGATGCAGGCTCCGGTGTAGGCAGCCTGGTGGGATAGTTCACCACATTGCTGTGGGACCTCTCTGGAGCTATCCGAGGCCAGCTCACAGACACAGCATCTTTCCCTCTTGGACAGAAGCATGCATGATTTAGGAGCTGGAAGTGTCTGAATGTGGCTTTGTCACGCCGTGATTGGGAACGTGCGTGAGTCTCTAAAGCTGAGATTCTAATGCCCAATATGAGAATGACACCGCCATGGCCAGGGTGATTGGGATCAAGCGCTTTGAGAGCAGGAAAGAATGTTAGGTCTCCTCTAGTTTAGTCCCCGCTTCTGCAGGTGAGGAGAGGGCACCCCACGCTGGGGCGGGGACCGAGGCCTCCTCACCTGGGAGCAGCCCCTCCACTGCTCAGGCCCCGGCTCTGGGGAAGGATGCTGCGAAACCAGAGGCGTTCCTGCCACTGATCTCTGCTCACCAAATCGTAGGTTTGAGAAGATGATCAGCGGCCTGTACCTCGGCGAACTCGTCAGGCTCATCCTGGTGAAGATGACCAAGGCAGGCCTCCTGTTTGGCGGCAGGAAGTCCTCCAGTCTCCACACTAAGGGCAAGATTGAAACACGGCACGTGGCGGCCATGGAGAAGTAAGCTGCTGGCGAGTCCCTCCCACCGGACGCAGGGGCTTAGTGCAGGGTGGGCGGCCAGGGCGCGGTCTTCTCATGAAGGGGGTACAGCGGGATGGAAGGGACCAGGTCTTCTTCCTCATCAGGATGATTCATTTTTATTTTTTAAATATATTTTTATTGATTTCAGAGAGGAAGGGAGAGGGAGAGAGAGATAAAAACATCAGTGATGAGAGAGAATCATTGACTTGCTGCCTCCTGCACGCCCCCTACTGGGGATTGAGCCTGCAACCCAGGCATGTGCTCTTGACTGAAATCGAACCCGGGATCCTTCAGTCCACAGGCTGACACACTATCCACTGAGCCACACCAGCCAGGGCCTCACCAGGATGATTTTAGACCTGATTACAACGTGGGGAGGGTTAGCAGTGCCTGTCCTGACTCAGCTGTGGCTTCTTGTGGGTTTCATCAGCCTGGGATTCGGCCGGCGGAGGTCTGCCCTCCTCATGTGCTGTTGCCTTCTGCTTCCCCTAAAGCTGTGATGGATAAAATGTTTAGGGTCACAGACCCCTTTGAGGATCAGATTCAAGTTCTGGACCTTTTCTTCCCAAAAGGCACATTTGCACACAGTTGTACTTATAATACCAGGGCATCCTTAGACCCATTAAAGCCCACGCGTGGAATCCAAGTTAAGAACTCCTGCCATAGCAAGAGCCTGCTCTACCTGGTCCTGCTGGGGGCTGGCTTTGGCTTTGGGGATCTGAGGCCTCACACACTGGTCCCTGCAATGGGGCATGGCCCCAGCCAACTTATGGTCCGGTTCCTCTGGCTCAGAAACCCTGGCGTTGCCCTGAGCTTTGTGATCAGTTTACATTCTGAGCTCAGCGAAATGGCACGTGACTCCCAGCGCCTGTATTTGTGCAGAGCTTGGCAGGGACTGAGTTTCGGTGAAAGGCAGTATGGTACAAGGTATAGTACAAGGTGGGTAAAGGGTAGACTCTGTAATCTAACTGCCTGAGTTCAAATCCTGAGCCTTGCACTTACCAGCTGTGTGACTGTGGACAAGTCACTAGCCCTCTCTGTGCCTCAGGTCTCTTCTGAGCAATCGGGTATTGACGACATTCCCCCAGGAGTGTTGTGAGCGTTGAGTTAATACCTGTCAAATCCTTAGACAAGTGCTGGCGCATAGTGAGTGCTCAACAAGTGGTGGCTCCTCTGATCACTTCTGATGTTGCCATCATTAGATCACTATGTGCCAGCCTGTTTCTTTTCACGGTCCTGAGCGGTGAGAAAGAAGCTGGTTCTCCGAGGGGGACTCCATGGAGGGAAAGGGGGGTCCTCTCATTCCTGTCCCGGGCCAGGTATAAAGAAGGCCTTGCCAACACACGGGAGATCCTCACGGACCTGGGCCTGGAGCCCTCGGAGGCCGACTGCGTTGCGGTCCAGCACGTCTGCACCATCGTCTCCTTCCGCTCGGCCAATCTCTGTGCGGCGGCCCTGGCGGCCATCCTGACTCGCCTCCGGGAGAATAAGAAGCTGGTGCGGCTCCGGACCACGGTGGGCGTGGACGGCACCGTCTACAAGATACACCCTCAGTGAGTGCTGCTGTGGCTGCACCCCGCCCATGAGTCTCCCCCGGAACAGGGTCCCAGTGTGCTCGAACTGTGCTGCTTCCCTGGAACCAACCGTCTCCCATTGGTTCTGAGAATTGAGGGGAAAGGCTGAATTCAGGGTCTGCTTCCGGCTAGCTGGCTGGGTGGCTTGGTGGGGGGCGCGGGGAGGTCACTCTTAAAGAAATACTCTGCTAACGCCAACTGCCTGACTAGCAAGGCCAGCCATTTCTGTGGTTAGCCATCTGGCCACCCTTCTATCTATCTATTCACCTATCTGTCCGTCACTGTTGAATACCTACTGTGTGGGAAGACTGGAAAAATACACCCAGTTATACATGGGGGAAATCGGGTGACAGAGGTTGCCAAGTTCATGTGAGGGATTCTGGTAGGAAAACACGTGGAAATGAGAATTTCCCAGGAGGAGGGAGTGCAAACGCCTCTCTGGCTAACAGAGGAGGTGCTGGGAGTCGGCGGGCACCCCTGGAAGGAGCTGGGGAAAGAACTTCCCCTTTGGGCAGCGATGATGGTTGGCCAACACGATATGCATGGATATGCCCTACCAGTTCCAGTTGGAATATTGGTGGTAAAATAGCCACTTCCTCGAGCCTGCCAAGTCCTGTCCACTGCCCCAGCTGCCCGGTCCCTCCCCCTGTCCCTGCCTGCCCCGCACCACCGGGCGACTAAAGGGGTGAGCCCAGCAGGGCTCCCAGGACCCGGCCCACGCTGCCCTGTGCCTGTTCCCATTGGCCGGGCCGGGCCTGTATGACTATTCTGTATTTTTTTTTTTTTAAATATACTTTAATTGATTTTTTACAGAGAGGAAGGGAGAGGGATAGAGTTAGAAACATTGATGAGAGAGAAACATCGATCAGCTGCCTCTTGCACACCTCCTACTGGGGATGTGCCCAGCAACCAAGGTACATGCCCCTGACCGGACCTGGGACCCTTCAGTCCTCAGGTTGATGCTCTATCCACTGAGCCAAACCGGTTAGGGCTGACTGTTGTGTGTTTTGCCGTCACCCCTGCCTTCAGATACCCCAAACGCCTGCACAAGGTGGTGAGGAGACTGGTCCCGAACTGTGACGTCCGCTTCCTCCTGTCGGAGAGTGGCAGCACCAAGGGGGCGGCCATGGTGACGGCGGTGGCCTCCCGCGTGCAGGCCCAGCGGAAGCAGGTGGACCGGGTGCTGGCTCTGTTCCGGCTGAGCCGAGAGCAGCTCGTGGGCGTGCGGGACAAGATGCGGGCTGAGCTCGAGTACGGGCTGAAGAGGGCCACCCACCTGCGGGCCACCGTCAAGATGCTGCCCACCTACGTCTGCGGGATGCCGGACGGCACAGGTGGGCCGCGCACAGCTCTCCTTTCCGAAGGGCCGCCCAGAACTCCCACGAAACTCCCTAAATCCAGCTAGGTTTCTATTTGAAGAGCTTTGGATTCCTGTCTGTAATGGCGGGTGGGGGGCAGGGTAGAAGGTCAGTACTCCTTCTGCAGCTATTTGCCGTGGTTGCCCCAAGGCCTTGCGCTGCGCATGCTGGTGGAGAGAACGCCTCCCGCGGGGCGCACGTGTGTCTGGGTAGCTGAGAACATGGAGTGTACCCCATGTTGTTGGCAAACAGAAGACCCAGATGCTGTCCCCGGGAGCTGCCATCTGGACACTTGGAGTCGTCTGGCTTGCCTTCCTGCGGCTTCTCTGCCTCTCTTCCCTCCGGAGGCGTGGCTCTCTTGCTCTCCCCTCAGCACTCTCTGCCCCTGACTTTTCCAAGCCCGGCTCCTCCTCCTGGTCCTCTGTGCTCAGCCTAGAGGAGCCACTCCACAGCGGAGTCAGTTCTTTAGAGAAGTTACTTCACCTCTTGGAACCTCATGAACGGCACCCAGAAATAACGACCTTGGTCTGATGCTTTCTAGCTTGTAGCTTGCTTTGGAACATTTCATTTCATCCTCACAACCACTTTGGATGTTCCGTAAATAGAGAGTGATTCCCATTTTATGGAGGCCAAAACAGACTCAGAGAGGTGAGAGGACATACGGCCACACAGCTGTACTTTGGAACTCTCCACAGCAAAGATCTTTGCCAGAGCCAATGTTCTTGGAGTCTACATGGGGAAAAAACCGAGAGCAGTAGAGATACTGTTCAATTATGCATTCCTTCATCCCGGTCATCCTCCTGCCTTCATCCCTCAAAGTTTTATTAAGCACCTACTGTGTGCCAGGCTCTGTTCTAGTCTTGGTGATAGAGCAGTGAGGAAAACACAGTCCCTACCCCGTGAAGCTTACGTTCTGTTGGGCTGGCAGACAGTGAACAAACGCCATATGATGCCATGTAATGACAGGTGCTATGAAGACAAATAGAGCAGGGTGAGGGGTGAGAGAGCTGGCTGGGAGTGATGTCATTGGCAAATTCAAGGAACAGCGAAATGACCAGTGTGGCTGCAGCAGGGTGAGGCAGAGAGCAAGGCAAAAGGCTTTCAGAACAGTCTGTGATGCTCTGCGATGCTGGAGAAGTGAGAGGCAGTGGGTGGTATTGAAGGTTGAACTTGATTTGACTTCTTTTTGTTGTTAATTCCCACCCGGTGGTATTTTTCCATTGATTTTTAGAGAGAGTGGAAGGGAGGGGGAGAGAGAGAGAGCGAGAGAAACATCGATGTGAGAGAGACACATCTATTGGTTGCTTCCTGCATGTGCCCTGACCCGGCCAGGGATCCAGCCTGCCCTTGACTGGAATCAAACCCGAGACCCTTCAGTCCACAAGCCGATGCTCTATCCATTGAGCCAAACTGGCTAGTGGGGGTGAGGGAACCCAGGGAAGGGGAGAGCAGGGATGGGAAGAATCACTCTATCTTGTGATGAGCAGCTCCTCTAGGCCAGTGGTCGGCAAACTGTGGCTCGCGAGCCACATGCGGCTCTTTGGCCCCTTGAGTGTGGCTCTTCCACAAACTACCACGGCCTGGGCAAGTCTATTTTGAAGAAGTGGCGTTAGAAGAAGTTTAAGTTTAAAAAATTTGGCTCTCAAAAGAAATTTCAATCATTGTACTGTTGATATTTGGCTCTGTTGACTAATGAGTCTGCCGACCACGGCTCTAGACCACACAGATGAATGGAGCCACCTTCCGGAGGCCATTGCACTCAGGGCAGCCTGGCCTGACTCATCCTCAGAGGCTCCTTGAGCATAAGTACCGCGTGTGGCCTTCCAGGTGCCAGGAAAAGCAGGCTGGCCTCAGACAGCGCCAGGTGCCTGCGGGTGCTCCGGACCTGCAACCCGGGGCTGGTTCTGAGGCCGCTCCTTTTCCTCATCTCCCGTCCCCCCACGCCTCCCCTGAGTCCCTGCTCTGTGCATGCTGGTGGAGCAGAGCCCCGCTTTCTCCACCACAGAGAGAGGAAATTTCCTCGCCCTGGATCTGGGGGGAACCAACTTCCGCGTCCTCCTGGTGAAGATCAGAAGTGGCCGGAGGTCAGTGCGAATGTACAACAAGATCTTCGCCATCCCTCTGGAGATCATGCAGGGCACCGGCGAGGAGGTAAACGTCAGGCTGTGGGTCTGTGCGCTGAGGTGCCAGCCTGCCCCTGGTCACGGCCGGCCTGGGTGACTGTCACTCTCTCCCGATAGCTGTTTGACCACATCGTGCAGTGCATCGCCGACTTCTTGGACTACATGGGTCTCAAGGGAGCCCCGCTGCCTTTGGGCTTCACGTTCTCATTTCCCTGCAGGCAGACAGGCATCGATAAGGTAAGCGGCCCTGCCAGACTCCCAGCCAGCCCGGTAGGGTGGGCTGCCCTCCTCCATGAGGGGAATCCCAAGGTACCTCTGAGTCACTGTTTATTTTATTTAGGGGCCTTAGGACAGGGCAGCCAGGGAGAGGGGCTGTGGGCAGTTGGGGCCGCAGTGTGCATCAAAGCAACCGGTCACTCCAGCATTGGGGTCGCTTGGCTTTTATATATACTATCTAATAAAAGAGCAATATGCAAATTGACCGTACCTCTGCTACACCTACCAGCCAATCAGGAGCAAGTATGCAAATTAACCCAACCAAGACCTGCAGGGGAGGGCAGTTAGGGGTGACCAAGCCTGTAGGGGAGGGCAGTTAGGGGCAATCAGGCTGGCAGGGGAGCAGTTAGGCATCAATCAGGCTGGCAGGGAAGTGGTTAGTGGGTGATCAGGCTGGCAGGCAGAAGCGGTTAGGGGCAATCAGGAAGGCAGGCAGGCGAGCAGTTGGGAGCCAGCAGTCCTGGATTGTGAGAGGGATGTCCGGCTGCCCATTTAGGTCCAATCCTACCGGGATCAGGCCTAAACGGGCAGCCAGACATCCCTCGAGGGGTCCCAGATTGGAGAGGCTGCAGGTTAAGCTGAGGGAAACCCTCCCACCCCGTGCACAAATTTCGTGCACCGGGCCTCTAGTGTATAGATAGATAGATAGATAGATAGATAGATAGATAGATAGATAACATTTCCTACAAGGTGATAGATCCATTTTTTGGAATGATGGGATGCCTCTAGTGTTTTACTGTGGAACACTGCTTTAATAAACAGTCTGTAGCTTTATCATTAATCACATCTTAATCTGTCCTTGGCTAAATCAGAAGTGATCCAGGCCTTTGTTCTGTGCAGTCATGGCCAGGGAACACGAGTTGATCACTGGTGAATACGAATTACTGCAATTATTCCACTCAGAAGTAGACCCTGTCTGAGCATCATGCTTTGTAATACCTCTGGGCCTAGTGTTAGGGCTCCATAGATGGAAGCACAAAAAAAATGCAAAAATAAAAACCACTGTATTTAGTGGTGAGCATGTGGGTGATTTTTTTAAATGACTTTGCTTTCATATTATGGATATATTTTCTTTTTAGAAACAAAACACACACCTGACCACCTATTAGATGTTGAGGTCATGCAGTGGTCCCAGAAAACTACTGCTCAAGTGAATTTCTCCTCCTTTCTTTCAGGCGACACTCATTGAGTGGACCAAAGGCTTTAAGGCTACTGACTGTGAAGGGGAAGACATGGTGGATATGCTCAGGGAAGCCATCAAGAGGAGAAACGTACGATATGGTGTTGAGGCTCATGCCTGACCTAGCCCCTCCCCCCAAACCCCTTTGGTCTACTGTCCTAGTCCAGCCCTGTGACTCTGACCTCTCTCACACACACCCCACCCCTACTCTGGGTCGATATGCCCCTCCTAAGTCCATTTGGCTTGCACATTCTACCTACAGTAGAGCTGCTTCCTTTGCAGGAGTTTGACCTGGACATAGTTTCAGTTGTGAATGACACAGTGGGGACCATGATGACCTGTGGCTATGAAGACCCTAATTGTGAGATTGGCCTGATTGCGGGTAAGTGGTCAGGCATGTCCCATTGGCCTACTCCCATCTGATTTTTTTGGAGGATCCCTTTTAACATAGTGAGGCGGGGGAGATTGTTCAGGGGCTCTAGAGCTGGCTTTGTCCAAGGCAGAGATGAAGTTAAGACTGGGATTCTAGGTTTCCTAATTCCTAAGTCTTAATATCTTTCCCCATTAAGGGTAGTTAGTCAAGGTTGTCCTTTCTGTTGAAGAAGAATGATATAAAAATGGGACTTTCAGATTAGGGCCTTGGAGCAGATTATCCTGGGAGGAAGGAGACCTCAGTTGAATCATGTTGGCCCAAGGCTGGCTTCAATGTTCTCTGACCTTTTCTGGCTGTCTGGGTTCACAGGCTGGGGAAGATTTGGAAGGAAACCTAGGGGAGAAGTCTGACAGCGATTAAGGACTAGGGTGGATTCCAGCGGGATGGCTCTCATTAAGAGCTGGGAGAAAGGTTGGGAGTTGAACAGGTGGAGATGGGGATGAAGGGCATTCCAACTGAGAGGCACAGGTGAAGTGATGACAATCTGCGGAAGTTGTTCCAGTTGGTTGTCTGGGGTTCCTGGAGGCGAGGAGTAGGTGGAACAAGCTGATGGGGATATATTGAGATGTCTCCAATGCCAGGTAAGGGGTTTCATCTCACTCCAACTCTTACCCACTTTGTGACCTTGGGCAGGTTACTATTCTTCTTGACTTGAATTTCCTCATCTATGGGAGGAACTGGGCTATATCTAGGTGAGCAAAGAGATGAGACTTGTTTAATTACATATAATAGTTGCCTGGACTGTTGTGTTAAGAATAGTTCTTAGGCCAGGTCATGGGCCAAGGAGAAGAGGGTGGCTTATAGATGCTAAACATTTGCTTGTCCAAGACTAGATGATTCCTCATGGTCCCTTCCAGCTCTGACTGCTAACTCTATGACTACTTGGAGGCTCACTTTGTGTGCCTATAGCTTAACAAGGATGATGATGGAGGTGATACTGCTGCTGCTATCACCATTTATTGAATACTTACTATGTGGAGGAAACTTACAAACATCATGTCACTTTTTCAAATATATTTTTTATTGATTTCAGAGAGGAAGGGAGGAGAGAGAGATAGAAACATCAATGATGAGAGAGAATCATTGATTGGCTGCCTCCTGCACGCCCCCTACTGGGGATTGCACCCACAAACGGGGCATGTGCCCTGACTGGGAATCGAACTGTGACCTCCTAGCTCATAAGTCGATGCTCAACCATTGAGCCCCACCAGCCAGAGCTCATCTCATTTTTTTAAAATAACAAATCTATGCGGCAGGCATTGTTTCCTTTTCACAGATGAAGGAATTGGGTCTCTGAAAGATGAGATACTTGTCTAAGGTCACTCAGCAATGGTATAAAGCTGCAATTCAGCTTTTGACTCTAATCCAGTTGTCTGACTCCAAAGTCCTGTCTACTGTGCTCCACTGCCTCTTTAAGATCTGTCTTTTTTTTTTTTTTTAAATTTTAAATTGAATTTATTGGGATGACATTGGTTTGCAAAAACATACAGGTTTCAAGTGTACAACTCAATAAAACATCATCTTTACACTGCAGCGTGCACCCATCGCCCCAAGCAAAGTCTCTTTCCATCCTCATACCTCTCCCCTTTGCCCACCTCCACCTACTCCCCACCCCTCTGCTTAGGTCATTTATATTTTTGACTAGATTTTTAAGATCTGTCTTTTGAAGACTAAAGTCTCTTCATGATTCCTTCTAGGAACGGGCAGCAATATGTGCTACATGGAGGAGATGAGGAACATAGAGGTGGTGGAAGGGGACGAAGGGAAGATGTGCATTAACACGGAATGGGGAGGATTTGGAGATAACGGCTGCATAGATGACATCCGGACCCAATATGACAAGGAGGTGGATGAGGGGTCCTTGAATCCCGGTAAACAAAGGTGAGAAGGCAGATGTGTTCATGTGTTCGGGTTGTGCATATACAACTTTATCAGATTTGGGTGTGTGTGTGTGTGCCATTTTCTTAATATAGACACTTTAACGTCATATATTTATTACAACTCTCTATTAGATGTTAGTGTGCCGTCTTATTTGAACAGAAGCAAAATATTATGACAAATTTCCAGTAAGTAGAACAAAGCGTTGCCTTTTGCTAACTATCATAGGACCTCATAAAGGTGGAGGCAGGGCTGTCTGTGGGCCAGGTGTCACAGAGCAGGGGCCTGGTGACTCGGTGGGTCCTCTCAGGATGGGCTTCCGGGAGGTCCGATGGAGAGGTCAGCATCCTCAGCATTTTAAGAGCTGGCTGCCAGGTTGCTGACCTCCGTTGCTCTGGGCGAGGAAGTGGCCACAGGTGAAGGATGGGAGTCCTGGTTCTCAACATGATGTCATGTCCCAACATGGGTCACAGTCACCTGTGAGGTGTATTCCAACTACTCACCCTATTGAAAACAATGGATGGTTCTTTAAAAAAAGTAGAGCACATTTTCACTTGCATCCTCATATACCTTCTTGAGAAGGAGAGAAAGGAGTAGCTAGGGATAGGGCTATCATGCTAGGAATTGGTCATTAACCTGGGCTTGTCCATTTAGAACAGGAGCTGACAAACTTTTTCTATAATGTACCAGAGAGTAAATGTTTTACTATCAGGTCACAACTAAACTCAGTGTCTTAGTATATGAAATAAGATGGGAATACGGATTTGTTGTGATGGGTGATAGCCATGTGGAGAAGCTGAGCAGACAGGAAATGTAACGGGATGACTGGGCCACACATGCCTTAGTAACTGTCGAACTGAGAGCACTACATAGCAGAGGCCCCGTGGTTCCTCATCTTCCTTGGCACTTGCTCCAAAAAAGAAAAAAAATCTGATCAGTGTATTTATCTCTGAATCCCACATTGGGGCATCCAGATATCATGGCTCTTCCTAAGGGGCGGGGTCCTTCTGACTAAGTTCTGTGTCTGAATCCACCGGAGGCTTACATTTTGGAATGAGGACTTAAGGGGGCAGCACTTTTGAATTTGCTGCCATAGTTTGTCAGTTTCATCTTGGCTCCTTGGGTTCATGAGGGCCGATCAGTGAGGAGAACACACAAGTCTTGGCCGCTCTCCGATTCCCATTTGGCCCTGCAGCAGGGGCAGCCCAGCCTGCGTCCCTGTGGTCGGTGCCGGTCACACCCCTGTGCGGACTGCCTGGTCAGTGCTGCTGGTCACAAGGCACGTCCCCTCTTGCTCCTTCCCTCGTGCTGCTCACAGCCTGGCAGAAAGGGGACAGGGTGGTCCCATCTTTTGAGGACCCCTGGTGTGTGCGGACAGTGTAGATGTATTATCTGGTGGGGCGGAATCTCTAGTGGGACAGATTTCTTCAAATATAAAGCCTCGAGAATCTCCGGTAGAACAGATGTGTCATACACACCCAGGGGCATTGGCTTTGGGAACAGGAGAGGGACTAGGTCTTGCTCAGCACCTGCTGTATGTACACCAGAGGCTGGCCTTCCCACAGTCTATGCGGTCAGTGTTTGGTCCCTGTTTTATAGACGATGGCTTAGTGCTTGCTCAGGTGCCCCTAGTGTGTGGCAGAGCTGGGACCTGGCTCCCGCTCACTGTGGCTCCAAAGCCTGGCTTACCCACATCATTGCATTCCCCTTGGCCACTGCTCACTCTGAAACACTCCAAGCCAGGCCGCTGGCGGAGGCCAATGGTATGCCTTCCACACCCGACCCATGTCCTTTTGGGAACCATTCGTCAGCGCTGATTCTCCTGCTCTCACCAACCTATCCCTCTTCCCCAAACAGATATGAGAAAATGACCAGCGGGATGTACCTGGGGGAGATTGTGCGGCAGATCCTGATTGACCTGACCAAGCAGGGTCTCCTCTTCCGGGGGCAGATTTCAGAGCGTCTCCGGACCAGGGGCATCTTTGAAACCAAGTTCCTGTCCCAGATTGAAAGGTGACGTGTGGTCAAGTTCACTGCTCAGTGTGAGAGCCCTAACCTGGACGTGCTGCTGTCATGCTGGGGGTAGGCGGGTTTGAGACTTAAAAATAGAAACAGCAAGGCCAGATGAGGAGGGGTTCCTAAACTGCTATATAGGAGTTAGCTTAGGCTAGGAAATGATCCTCTTTTGTTCCTAAAAAGAAAATATATCCATGATATGAAAGCAAAGTCATTTTAAAAAATCACCCACATGCTCACCACTAAATACAACGGTTTTTATTTTTGCATATTATATTCCCTTTCAAGTTCTTGAATGTTTGCAAGCATATTTTGATTTTTTTAATGGATTTTTAGAGAGAGGAAAGGAGAAGGATAGAGAGATAGAAACATTGATGAGAAACATCATCAGTTCGTTGCCTCCTGCTCCCCCTCCCCGCCCTGGGGATCGAGCCCACAACCCAGGCATGTGCCCTGATCAGGAATTGAACCAGTGACCTCTTGGTTCTTGGGTCGATGCTCAACTGCTGAGCCACGCCAGCTGGGCTGGACACACTTTAAAAAAAATTTTTTTTTATTGATTTTTTACAGAGAGGAAGGGAGAGGGATAGAGAATTATAAACATCGATGAGAGAGAAACATCAATCAGCTGCCTCCTGCATACCCCCTAACTGGGGATGTGCCTGCAACCAAGGTACATGCCCTTGACCAGAATCAAACCTGGGACCCTTCATTCTGCAGGCTGATGCTCTATCCACTGAGCCAAACCAGTTAGGGCTGGACACACTTTTTAAAAAGGTAGTTTCAGTTCCCACTGCCTCCAGCTATGCACACATGTTGGTTTCACTGCTTTTCTTATCAGCCCTGGATGTGATCAGAGGCTTTGTGTTTGGAATTTCTCTCAATTTGACTTCCTTTAATTCTCCTGGTCTTTATGGCCAGGTGCCAGCAAGCCAGAAATCATCCTGGGGGGAAAGGAAAACTTTATAAAGGAAAGCAGTGCATTTAATGAGGGAAATGCGATGGACTGTTGCGGAGGAGTTCTGTTTAAGGAGAGAGAGGCGGAATCCGCAGCACCAGCAGCAATTTTGTGTTTTTGAAGTGATGGTTAGCAAACATGCAGCATTCTTTTTTGGGGGGAGGAGGGGTCTGGTCTTCAACTCATCCTATCCAAAAGTGCAAGTTAGAAGTCCCCACCTTTGGTGACCAGAGGGGTCCTCTTTTGTGTGGGGGAAATAGTTGCTCCCTTGTGTGCAAGAGGTAAACAGATTGGCGTATCTTTGCCTTGCTCTTTTGAATACAAGGAAAGTTGTTCCTGGACAAAGCAAGCTGTCAGGACCTATACGCCTCCAGAAATATTTGCTTCTGCCACACAAAAGGTGTCTGCTTTGGATGCTTTGACTTCTACAGGCATTTTTTAAAAAAGCACCTTTATGGGATAAAATAGAATCATACCATCGAGTGCCAATGGGAAGACAGTAGTTGCTATGCTGACTGTGGACCATTCCAACACATGTTGAATGGGTGGGACAGTGATCTCAGGGGAAGAATCCGGGATTTACAGTCTCAGAGCCTGAGCTTGTGCTTCATCTCTACCACTTAACTCCTTTGTGCTGTGTGGCCTGAGGCAGGTAGCTCCTCTCTGGACCCGATTTCCTTCTTTATAAGAGAAATAATTGCTCTGCTGCTTAGCCCCAAGGATGGCTCTGAGGATAGAGTAAGGGAACTTACAGGAAAGAACTAGGTAAACTGTGAAGGGCTAGATCATGGAAGGAATTTTATACATACTAATAAAACCCCACTTTTTCCCCTTCCTATATAAATATTGCTTATTCATAAGCAAAAGGAAGAAAATAAAAATGACTGGCAATCCTATCAGCATCTGAATAGATTTCCTTCTGCTCTGTGTGTGCATGTGTGCGTGCATGTGTGTGTGTGTGTGTGTGTGTGTGTGTGTGTATGTGTGTGTGTGTGTGTAAGGAAAAACTTTTAAAAACAAACCAAGATCATATGGCAGGTAGTATTTTATAATTTATTTTTTTCACTTAATACATCATAAACATTTTTCATAGCATTAGATATTCTCCTGCAAACTCAATTTTAAGGTCTACAAAGGATTCTACTGTCTGGCTGCACCCCCCACTTACCTGTCGAACCTGCTGTATGGTCATAGAGGTTGTTTCTCAGTTGTTCTCTCTTGATAACACTCTTCTTCCCTCCAGCGACCGGCTGGCCCTCCTCCAGGTGAGGAGGATCCTGCAGCAGCTCGGCTTGGACAGCACGTGTGAGGACAGCATCGTGGTGAAGGAGGTGTGTGGAGCCGTGTCCCGTCGGGCGGCCCAGCTCTGTGGCGCCGGCATGGCTGCCATCGTGGAGAAAAGGAGGGAAGACCAGGGGCTTGAGCACCTGAAGATCACTGTGGGCGTGGACGGCACCCTGTACAAGCTGCACCCTCAGTGAGTGCCTGAGAAGGACGGGGTGGGAGGGCGCTGAGGTCAAGAGTGGACCCGGTTGAGTCTGACAGGCAAGGTTGAACCCTGTGGTACGGTGTGGGAGGATTTGCCATCCCCTCTGAACCCCAGCTTCCTCATCTGTAAAAGGCGGGCCGTAGGGATCTCTACCTCCTGGAGCTACATGAAGATGACATGGGTTAATACAGGCAAAGTGCTCCACTCAGTGCTCAGGAAATGCTGGCCTCACAGGGGGGTCATGGAACTGAGTATTTATATAACATAGAGCATTGTCGACTATGAGCTGGTTATAATTTTCTTAGCTCAGAATAAGTGGACAGAAGGATTAAGGGCCCTGTCAGGCAATGTGAGTTTGGATCCAGTTTCTTACTCCCTGTAAAAGGAGGTCACAAATCATACCTGCCTCGTGGATTGCTGTGAGGATTAAGTTAAGCAGTGGCTGTAGCAGGAATGGCTCGTCACAAAATTTCCAGGGATGAAAGCTATGATTTCCATTTTCATGTAGTGTTTTCCATTTTGTTTTGGTGAAGAGGGAAAGTGTTAACAAGCTTACTCAGATTTTCAATCATGCTGAAATGCATACATGAACTTACCATTGTAATCCTTGACCCTTAGTCCTTCCTATGATGCCAACTGTTCAAAACAACTGACTGGAATTATCTCTTGGTTTTCTCTCTGGGTCACATATTTTTGTTGAGGTTCCTACAAGCCTCTCCCTTGAACCAGGACTTGACCAAGGAACAAAACCACATGATCATTTCAGTAGGTACAGACAAAGCATTTGGTAAAATTTAACACTTTTCAAAAGATAAAATTACTCCATAAACTAGGAATAAGGGGGCTTCCTCAACCTGGTATAGAAGCACCTGGGAAAAGCCCACAGCTGGCATCACATTTACTGGTGAGAGAGAGACTGGATGCTTTTCCCTTACGATCGGGAACAAGACAAGGATGCACTCTTGCCTCGGCTCTTCAACATTGGACCGCTTCTAATGCTGCCTTCAGGTGGTTGCGTGATTTCTGTCTCTCAGTCGAATCTTGATTCAAGGAGAGGTTTGGAAGAATCAGTTCCAAAACATGTGACCTCAAGGGGAAAATCGGGGGTAAGTCTAGCCAGGGCAGTGAGGCAAGAAAGAGCAGTAAATGGAATCCGACCTCACACCATGTACAAAAATTAACTCAAAATGGATCAAAGACCTGACTTAAGATCTAAAACTATAAAACTCCCAAAAGAAAACATAGGTGTAAATCTTTGTGACCTCGGATTAGGCAATGTGACATCAAAAGAATAAGCAACAAAAGAAAATGTAGGTAAATTGGACTCCATAAAATTAACATATTTTATATGCCATAGGAAGTGAAAACAAAGAATGGAAGAAAATATTTACATATCATATATCTGATGAGGGACTCATCTCTGCGATATATAAAGAACACTTAATACAACTCAACCATAAAGACAAGTAACAAATGAACAAAGGATTTAAATAGACATCTCTCCAAGAAGATCTACCATGGCCAATGAGCACTCAGAAAGATGCCGCATATCGTTAGTCCCTAGGAAAATGCAAGTCAAAACCATGAAATACCATTAGGATGGCCATAGTAAAAAAGAGTGACAGGAACAAGTGTTGATCAGGATGTGACAAAATTGGAGCCCTAATGCCTGGCTGGTGGGAAACAGTTTGGCAATTCCTAAAAAAGATAAACATGGAGTTACCATGTGACCCAGCAATTTCATTCCTGGGTGTACTCCAGAGAATTAGAAACATGTTCACACACAAACTTGTTAGTGATGTTCATAGCAGCATTATTCATACTAGCCAAAAGGTGAAATAACCCAAATGCCCATCAGCTTCTGGGTGGGTACACAAAATGTAGGATAGCCATACAATGAAATATTACTCATAAAAAGGAACGAAGTACTGACACATGCTACAACTTTGACGAATCTTGAAAAATATCATGTTAAATGAAAGAAGCCAGACACAAAAGGCCACATATAACAGGATTCCATTATATTAATGTTCAGAATAGGCAAATATATAAAGATAGAAAGATTAGTGATTGCTGGGCTTAGTGTGAATTGAAAGCAACTATTATTGGGTATGGGTTTCCTTTTTAGGATGACAGAAAAGTTCTGGGATTAGACAGTGGTGATAGTTGCACAACTTTGTGAATACACTAAAAACTACTGAATAATTGTATATATATATATTTTTTTAAAAAGACAGACTTGATTGAGCAGTGATTGCCAAGCCATTTTCTCCTATCTCCATGGGAAGTCTGGGACTGATTACCCTGACTGTGCCTCTGATAATACTCCCTTCTCCTCCCACTTAACCAGCAGAGCCCCAAGTGGTTGGCCAGAGTCACCCACCGGCTGTGTGGTAGAGTTGGGCTCAGATCCTTCTCTGGCATGCTGGCCCTCAGAGATGACTGCCACCTGGACCATCCCAGTGACCCACATCCCAGGCCTTTGGTAGACACACTTTGATTCCACAGACTGGCCTGGTAACTGACTCCCAGGATGTAAATTCAAATGGATTTAATATCTCAAATGATAGAGAGGCCAAGAATTGTGATTAAGACTGTGTGCTTTGGGGGAAAATTAATGGGGGGAGAGATGGGTGAATGGATGGGTCAAACAGGGCAAGATTTTAACTTTGTTGAGACTAGGCAGAAGGTATAGAGGTACTCACTGAACTATTCTTTCAACATTTGAAAAATTTGAAAATAAAAACTGGGGGAAATTTTGAACAAAAAAGGTGGGGTTTGTAAAAAGACTGGCCTGGTCCAAATCCTAATACAGTAGTCAGAAAACTTATTAGTCAACAGAGCCAAATATCAACAGTACAACGATTGAAATTTCTTTTGGATGCCAAATTTTTTAAACTTAAACTTGTTCTAACGCCACTTCTTCAAAATAGACTCGCCCAGGCCGTGGAAGAGCCACACTCAAGGGGCCGAAGAGCCGCATGTGGCTCGCGAGCCGCAGTTTGCCAACCACTGTCCTAATAAATGGACTAGTTTGTACAAATTTGACAATTTATGTAGTGAAGATAGTAATAATTATTTTCAAACTACTATTTGTTACACTTTGATGTTCTGTATGTGAAACACTTAGACTATTCTCTGGCATTAGCAGTTGCTGAGTAAAAGGTAAAATTAAAACAGCTATCTAAAAAACTGTATAAGCTGTCTGGATCCTTGAGAAGCAAGCTAGAAGCAACAAACTAGATCAAAATAATTTATAAACATGATGATTCCATATGTAAGTGCTGATGATATATTTTTTTCTCTTTGTCATAGCTTTTCTTGGATATTGCAGGAAACTGTGAAAGAACTAGCTCCTAAATGTGATGTGACATTCATGCTATCAGAAGATGGGAGTGGAAAGGGAGCCGCTCTGATCACTGCTGTGGCCAAGAGGTTGCAGCAGGCACAGAAGGAGAACTAGGAAGCTCTCGTGGTTGGGCCCAATGCGCCTTGGATACCGACAAGCCTTCCTTCTGGCAGATGAGTGGATCAGGGACCAACAGGCAAGGTTCTGGCTGTCTTCACCTTCAGGATGGCTGAAAGAGAACCCCAGGTTCTCGGGCATTCTTAGCATTTTGTTACCGGTTTTCAAGGGTAGTACATGATAGCTCTATTTGGCATATTTGGGTCCAAGATGGGCCAACTAGTAAAATCAAAGCATGTGGCTGGAGAGATCCCCTTTCAGCAAAATTTCAGTTGAGGCCTGACCTGTCAGCTCTCTATGGCTTTGGGTCTTGTGGCTGCTGGATTTGGCAACATATGCATGATCTGCCATGTGGCCTGGCTGGCTGAGCTCCCACTGGCATGCTTCGGCCATCGCTGTAGTAGACTGAGCCCTCTACCTGATCTCATCTAACTTGTCCTTAACTTGTCATGTTGACTCCAAAGACGCTGGAGTTCAGGCCCAGGATGAAGAAGGGTTGACTGCCAGGAAGCCTGTAGGAAGCCTTTTTATGCTCACTGGGAGTAATGTCAGCACCTTGTAGGATTTTTCTCAATACCCATGTGTCATTGGGAAGGGTGTCATTTGTGGTACCTGTTTTTCATTTTACATTGTGGTTTGTGTTGCTATTGTTAATACTTGTTTTAAGAACTATTGAGTATATGAAATCCAGTAAATTAATAAAAAATATTTTATTTCCCAAGAATCTTTGCACGAGGTGTTAATATTTCATCTGGGAGGCTTACTTGGTAACTTCATGCTCTGCTGGTGGAATAAGGGGCACAGAGTCACAAGTTGCTGAAAGCATCTCTCTAGTCTAAAGAAGATCTGCTGCAATATCTCTAACAGATTATCCAAATTTCATTTGAAGGAATACTTCCAGCGACTTTATCACAGGATCCCACAGTCTAAAGAATGAGAGAGAGGCCCACTGGGGCTGGGACAGATGAGGAAGATGAGATTCTCTGGGAAAATTTTTTTTTTCATACATTCAGTCAGCATTTATGGAGATACTGCTGTGGGTGGGTGCTAAATTAATCAAAATGAACTTTGTTGTATTTTAAGATTATATCTCTCTGGAGAGAGGCTGTATGGATTTATTAAATTTATCTTTTTGTATTTTAAGGTTAGATCTCTTTGGGGAAATGTTTTACCTGATCAGATTTTGTCTCAGTGAACCCCAAACCCTGTTGTCCTTGTTATCTTCCTCCAGCTCTCCCATTCCTTGGTAAGACACGTCCAGCTCCCAGTCCTTCTTTCCCCTGGTTCTGCCGGGGGTCTCTCCTTTGCCATCCGCTTAGACAGATGAGCTGGCCCAGACTCAGGTAGCTGCACCACCACGTCTCTCACAGCCTGGTCTCTCAGCACATGTTTGGCAAAATGAGGAGGTCGCCCAGCCTTGGTCTCTTACAAGAAAAAGAAGCCCAAGGTATCCAGGCAACCTTGCGCATTCTGACTAATTGATGGCATCACAGAATCCTTGAACCGTAACGGAATTGCAGCGAGGGCAGACATCGGCTTGCTGCCCTTGGACAGGCAGCCCCTGAAACACCTGGGGCGATGGAGGACTAACTTCTCAAAGTCTACTAGGCAAGACCACAGCCACACAAGGTAAATGATCTTCACGGGATTCCCAAGGAAGAATTAGAATATTAAAGTAGTGATATAGAAGTTTATGTGCTGATTTATTAATGCATTCTATAATAAGATTTAGCAGGAAATTAATAGTAACCATAAGTTTGAAGTCCTGATGAGTGCAAACCATTTCTGGAGACATTTTCACAGAGATGACATGTCTGTGATTTCTTCTGGAGCCAAGTCAGAGCTGCTGCTGACACTATTGTTGACCACATTTATAATGAAAGGAAATGCTAAATTTTAATTAGAGGATTGAAAATAAAGTAACTTTCCTCCCCAAAAGTTTAAAGACACCCCTTTGGGGAGGTTCCTCTCCCCCACCCCCATACTTGGGGCCCAGGTTAATGATCCATGATTGACATGTCCTAGTAGATCTGCATTTATTTAGGGATAGCATCTTCGGTTTGTACTCAGAAGAACTGAGCGTGCTTCCTGAGCTTCAATGTCCTCACGTGAGAGAGGCGGATAAATATAGCAGCCTGACAAGGATATGTGCACTACAAAAGCTGCATATCTGGACATGGGGATGAGCTATAAGCCACTTGTACATGTGTCAGGCTGTTGTGTTAGGGAGCCCATCTTATCACTGGTATGAGCCACTTGAACATCAGCATTAAGGACCTTCCAAGCCTATTGCCACATGCTTGGGAGAAAGTGAAGATACTTTTAAAATCTTCATTTAAAACACACACACACACACACATTTTTATTGATTTTAGAGAGAAAGGAAGGGAAAGGGAAAGACAGAGAGAAACATTGATATGAGAAACATCGATTGGGTGCCTCCTGCATACCCTCTATTGGGGATCGAGACCACAACCCAGGCATGTACCCTGACTGGGAATCAAACTAGCAACCTTTTGGTGCATGGGACTATTCTCAACTAACTGAGCCACACCAGCCAGGGCAATTTTTATTTATTTTTTTAATATGAGAGGAAAGAGAGATGAGGAGAAAGGAAAGTCATTGACAATAGTTTGGGGGATTGGCCTAAGGAGCAGGGACACTTCCAGGGGGTGTCATTCACATCATAGTCTCTATGTGGCCCGGTTCCCATTGAGTCAGCTCTCTGGTAGCTAGCATGGTCTAGGGTGGCCCTTCCCAAAGTATGGTCTGGGATTAACTGGATGTTCCCAAGTCGGCCAGTCTCTGGAGTAACCCTTGCCTTTAATTCTCAAATAAAATGGCTCATTTCTCGATCCCACATTCTGCAGAAAGGCCCAATAGTCCAACAAATGTAGCACTCTTTCACGTACTTCGGTCTCTCCCAGCCCTTGGGCTGGGTGAGTCAGACCTTAACCTGCTTTCCCAGCTCTTGACCCAAGCAGGGCTTCTGCCCTGATGTTAGTCCATGGCCCTGGCACCGAGGCCTGAGATATTCCTGCCCCTAGTGAAGGAGCAGGAAGGATTGTCTCCGGTTGTGTGCGGGGAGAGGCAGGAGCAGATTTTCAATTGCTTTTCTCTAAGCAACATCATTCTTCACCTACAAAAACAGTCATCTCATATATTACAGTTGACACACACGGATATAGTTGTTTTTATTTGTGGGAGTGGTAATAAAAATGGAATCTTCTACACATTTCTCTGTATCTAGCTTTTTTGGTTTAACAATACATAGTGGATTAACATGATTTATGTCATCTTTTGTTTCTTTTTGTAGCTCCTTATAAGCTAAATAAAATTCTATTCACAAGGTATCCCACTGCTGATAAAACAAGGGACAGGACTGGGCACAAAAATAAATATGACGGTGGGATTAGGGCTGAGGGGGCGGAGGAAAGGAGATTGACATTTCCCAGGGAAACTGACAGGTTAGCCAGCGTCCCGGGCCACACCATTGTCTTAGAACGACTCCACATTTGCTCTGACGCCAACAGCACCTACCACAAAGCACCTATTGCTCTCACTCTGGCTGCCTGGCTCTCCTATCTTGGGTGCATGTGTCTAATCTGTGTTTTTGTCTATCAGCTCTGCCCCCCACCCTCCTCCCACCACTCACCCACAGCCTTTCCCTCCTGTGCCTGGAACGCAGAAGGCAGCACTCGCTGGAGCACATCAGAAATCGGAAATCCCTCTCTCCTCTCAAACACAACTAGAGCTAATGCAGCTAGTCTCTGGGGCGCAGATCTCGTGTGTCTAGATTTCTGAGTCTGCTTGTGAGGTCACGGGATACTTCTGGGGCAAAAACAGGGACTGAAGCTTGGATCTGAACGGAGGGACAGTGTCTGGAGTTCTGCACAGAAGGGAATTGACTTGTAGATCAGCTGGGAGGTTATTGTGATAGGCCGGGTGCCCTGCGCCTCCAGGGGGCTGGAGCCCCGTGGGAGTACATAGCTGGCATTTTTGGCTTGGGGTTAGGAAGTCTTTTTGCTTCCTCTATGAAAAGGCTTGAATTCAATGGACTGTTGGGGTCGGATGGAGTCAGCCTCTCTCTCTTTTTTGGTAAAAGTGGAACAGAAATTTGGCTCCAGTTGTTACAAGGTGGTGGGCAGATGAGTTAGTTCTCTGTTGGAGGAAAGCCTGTTTAAGAGCCTGTGGTCACATTTCTGTCCGACATCATCAAGAGCACAGAGAAGCTGTGTTTCCAGCCTCAGAGGAGTGAGCTTTCCTCTCGAAGTGACGCTCCAAAGACCATCTTTACAGCAAGAAGTGTCACAGCCCATTTCATAGTAAGTTTCCTTTGACCTCGTGTTGTGGTTGATAATTCCCTATCCTTATTCAAGGGATGATGTCACCTCCAGACAGCGGTGCCTCTAAGCACCTTCCGGGCCGGGGGGCCACTGATGGGTGGTGAGATGACCAGGCAGAGAGGCAGTGGTGGTGAGATGACCAGGCAGAGAGGTGTGTTGAATTTCTTCCTGGGTTTTAGTCTGGCTGTCTCCGAAATGGGCTAATCACCCCTCTGCCCTCTTCCTCCTGTGCAAAGGATGCTGGGAGAGCACGAGAATCTAAGTTCGAAAGGGAATTTACACTGCTCTTTCATACTCTGCCACATTTTGTTTCCTCTGAGTTGGGTCTTTTGTTAGCATGTTCTTTGGAGTAGAACTTGTCTAGGGTTGACTTTGGTTTCTTGGTTGAAGAAGAAACTGGGCAGTGTCCAAATGCAGGTGGGCTGGGATTAGCTATGCAGAGGGGTGAAATGAATGCGTGCACGGCCATACAGTTGGTTGGGTGTGACGAGGAACTCAGAATGACACAGGTGTGTTCTGAGGACTATTTCCTCCAGAAACGAAGTAGATCCTGGGCTGTGAAGAAGTTGAGGTCCATGAAAAGCATTGACAGTTTAAATATACAATCCAGACAATTTTCTTCCTCCTCAGCCAAATCCTGATGGCAGGATTTAATACCAACCTCAGGGGAGAGGTGTCAGTGAGCTAGGAAGGCCTGGGTCAGAGTTTGGCTCAGATCCTTGTGACCTTGATTTAACTTTCTCCAGAACATGGACCAATCTGCAAAGCCATCTTCATGTCAGCCGGCCCAGCTGAAGGACACCCGTACTTGAAGTTTCTCTCATGTTCACCTTGCTTTAATAAAAGCATGTGTAAGTCCACGGTCCTCTTATACGTTGGTTGGTCAGTGATTGTCTCTTCACTAAGAGCCATAGATGAGCGTGGCTGTCATCCTTGGGAGTTGGGGGGAAGGAGAGGGGTTTCTCTGTAAGAATCAGGAGAAGGAAGTCAGAGGGAGGCAGCTTTTATCTCAGACATAAGCAGCCAGGAATGGAAAAGGCTGCCCTAGCTGGTTTGGCTCAGTGGATAGAGTATTGGCCCATGGACTGAAGGGTCCCGGGTTCGATTCCGGACCAATCAATGTGTCTCTCTCATATCAATGTGTTTCTCTCTGTCTCCCCTCCCCTCTCCACTCTCTCTAAAAATCAATGGAAAAATATCCTCAGGTATTTTCTGGCTGTTTTGAAGGGTGAGGTACCACCTACTGGATCTTGTCTTAGATGGGCGTGGGGCTAGGATATGATCTGCTAAGCCCTTTCCAGTTCTCAGAGGATATGCTTTTCACTCCCGGTTCTCATCCCCTCATCCCCTGGACAATTAATCTCTGAGTTGCTAAAAGCTTCATATTTTATCCCCCATCCCACCAAATAGCTTGACCCATTTTTCTCTACAGCTGCAGACTCCTATCAAGATTTTTCCTCCATGTGGAGAACAGGAGAGAGGGGGAGAGAACCAGGGCTTTTTTATTAAAATAATTTTTTAATACTCACTCAAGGATATGTTTTTATTGATTTGAGAGAGAGAGAGAGAGAGAGAGAGAGAGAGAGAGAGGTGTCAATTGGCCCCAACTGGGAATCAAACCCGCAACCTTGGCATGTGCCCTGACTGGGAATCAAACCTGTGATCCTCCCGTTCACAGGACGATGCTCCAACTAAATGAGTCGCACTGGCCAGGGCAGAACCAGGACTATTATACTTTTTTAAAAAGTAATTTTTTAAAAATTGATTTCAAAGAGGAAGGGAAAGGGAAAGATAGAAATATCAATGGTGAGAGAAAATCATTGATCGGCTGCCTCCTGCACACTCCACACTGGGGATCGAGCCCACAACCCAGGCATGTGTCCTTGACTGGAATCGAACGTGGGACCCTTTAGTCTGCAGGCTGACGCTCTATCCACTGAGCCAAACCAGCTAGGGCAGGACTATTACACTTTTAATGAATGAATCTACTGACTGTAGGCATCTAGAACATTTAGCAGGTCGCAACATGCCAGAAGGGCTGGTTAAACACAAATAGTTGGCTCTGTCCCCAAATTTTCAGGTTGGTAGGTCTGAGGTGGGGCCTGAGAATGGGCATTTGTAACAAATTTCCAAGGACTGCTGCTGCCACAGGTCCAGGGACCACACTTGGAGAACCACGGCCCCAGAGGGTGGCGACCCAGCCAGCCCGCTCTCAGTGAGGCCCAGATCTGGAAGGGGCAGATGAATAAGCATTAGGTACATCGTCCTCCTTCTCCACTGCTTCCTCTTCCTCTTTAATGAAGGTTCATTGTCCCTGCTGAGGGGCCTCCCAAGAAAACTCTGACCCAGACCCCTGTGTCTCAGATCCAAGTCACTTCCTCCAGGAAGCCTCCGGGAACCCCCAGGTTTAGATGTCATTCATGATTGTTACCATGCACAGTTCACAGTTTGTTATTGTTAATTCATATGATTTCTTAATTCACATCTTTCTCTCCCAGAGATGGTAAACTCCACAAGGGCAGGATTTAAGAAAAGTAGGAAAGAGGTGAGGAGGTTGGGTGGGGAATGGTGGTGGGTCACCCCCAGGATTGTGGGGGGAACCAGGGTTTCTGCCAAAGAGAAGCACCTCATGCAGGGGAAGGAAGAAAGGAAGGAAGGAGGTGGCCTGGGATGTTCACCAGACTTTTGGCTCAGGTCTACCCCAGCTCTGTGTAATACCAACCAGAAGTTTGCCTCCTCTACTTATTATTATTATTACTAGAGGCCTGGTGCACAGAATTTGTGCGCAGGTATGGTCCCTAGACCTGGCCTGTGATCAGGGCCATCTTCCCCGGTTGCCGGCAGCTGGCCCCACTCCCCACCACCCCCCACCCTCTGGTTCTTCATGCACCATCAGGCGATCGGAGCCTGCTGGCTGGGGGGAGGGATCCAGAAGTTGGCCATTCTCGCCTGCTTGCTGGCTCCACCCCCTGCCACCTGTCGCCTTCTATGTGTGAGGTGATTGGTGGGGCAGGGGCCTTGGCCTGGCACTGCCCATGTCTGCCATCACCCACCCCCAGTTCCCCTTGCCCTATCAGGCAATTGGGGCCTGCGGGCTGGGGGCAGCTCCTGCATTGAGCATCTGCCCCCCCTGGTGGTCAGTGTGCATCATAGCCACTAGCTGTTCTGCTGTTCAGTCAATTTGCATATTACCCTTTTATTATATAGGATTTTTTTTTTTTTTACCAACTTGGCATTTCATTCCTCCACAGATTTTAAAACCTGAGTTGGTATTACTATCTCTGAGCTACTTGCTAGTTCTAAGCCTTAGCGACCACGTCCATAAAATAAAGAGCTAAAGCCACAGGATGGGACAGAACCGAATTCAAAACCCAGCTCTGTTCCTGCTGTGTTTCTGTGAGCACGTGGCTTAGCCTCTCTCCGCCTCAGTCCCTGGGCGTAAGGGAGTGGGTTCCACGTCCTGACATTGGGGAGCTCTGGAGTCCATTCCGGGAAGTCTCTAGCTAGGTGCCCGGCAGACATGAGGGCTCAGCGAACCTGAGCTGCCATTGCTACCAGCGTCTTCATTATACTCCTCACCATGGTCACCAGCCCTGTGCACCCTCCCACTCAAGGTTTCTGTGAGGCCCAGTGGACACAGGACTTCATAACCATAAAGCACCATCTGAACGTCAAGGGCATCCAAGGGCTCCACCCCCGCCAACAAGGCTGCAGTGAATACTTTTCACTGGAAACCTGAGGCCTGTGCCCCCCCTTTTACAGGATGCGGTGCCGGCTTTCCCCGTTCCAGTCCTTCGGTGGCTCTGGATGTTATGACAAATGCATCTTTTGTGTTTTTTTTTCCTCAGGGTTCCGACTAACCAATAATAAAGAACTATCACTGAGAGCATTGTTCCCAGGGACGAAGAAAAGACCCAAATCGCCCACCCACACCTGCTTTGTGCCAAGAATCTGCCATTGGGCTGCGAGGACAGCATATGTTGGCCTTTTGGAAAAATGAGACTGAGACCAAGTGAAGGGACGGCAGCGGTGTCTCCAGCCATCCCAAGGCAAGTGAGTGGGCGGCGAACCACGGGGCCTCGCTCCTCCCCGGGCAGACCCCCCCGGCCTTTGGCATCAGGCAGCGTCTGGTCCTCTCTGTGAAGTCGGGTGAATGAAGACATACCCAAGTCTCATGGTCTCAAAGGGTAGATCCTGGAGTTCAAACCCATTGACTTCACTGATGGGGCCCAGAGGGGAACAAACACTTCCTTGGGGTTACACAGTGATTTGTGTATGGTCACCAAACGCACTCCAGTTAGGGTCTTTGTTTGGAGGAACTGGGATAATGTGTAGGGGCTTGTTGTTTGTTTGTTTTTTAAGGCAAATGCTGTGCTGGTATCTGTCACAGCCAGGTAAGTGGTAAAAGGCTCTCCCTGGAGAACTCAGTTGCCCATCTCTACTAACCTCTGTGTCTGCATCGCTGCTGTGCTATGAGGGAGAGAGGAGCACCCTGGCTGAGAGTGCAGGAGCTGGAGCCAACCTGATTTCCCATTTCAGCGCTGCTACTGACCGGCTATGTGGCTATGACCTCGGAAAGTTACTTAACCTCTTTGAGCATCAGTTTCCTTATCTGTTAAATGGGCTGCATTACTTATGAGGGGTTCCTGTGAACTGATGCCTTGAGTTATTTGTAGCAGTGCCTGACAAATAATAAGCACTCAATAAATGCTAGTTATAATGACCTCCAGGCGAGTTGCTTAAGGGAAAGATGAGAAGTCAATTGATTAGGGAGCGCTTGCTCTCTGAAAAAGATGCTAAACCGATACAAAGAAAGCATAGCTGGAAATGAACACGGAGTCCAGCCATTAGAGATGCAAATGAGTTGTGGGCATTTCTATTGAAATGCTGGGATAGCAGGATCCCTAAATTTAGGTAAATTACACAAGAAATGAAGCACCTATTTTGAAATTGTGTTATGGTGGTGCCTGCGCCAGCTTTTTGGGGAAGGAGAACACTTGGTTTACATAGATGCTTTAGAGTCTGAGGAGGGAGTTCTAGAGAGATCTGTGTGAGTCCCAGAGAGAGGACCCAGGGTAACAGCGTGGTGGGGAGACTGCCAGCTCCCAGCGTGAAGTAGGGGTGCATGCAGAGGGCAACCGAGGTGGGCCAATGGAAATGCCACCAATTTCTATATGAACTCTAGACCAAGCCGTCTTTTTTTTTAAAAAAAATTTTTTTAATTGATTTTCAGAGAGAGAGGAAGGGAGAGGGAGAGAGAGAAATATTGATCGGCTGCCTCATGCATGTCCCCTATTGGAGATCAAGCCTGCAACCCAGGCATGTGCCCTGAAACTGGCAACCTTTTGGTGCATGGGACAATGCCCAACCAACTGAGCCACACCGGCCAGGGCAGCTAAGCAGTTGTTTGACAGAAAGCAAAGTTGCTTTGAATGACCTTCAAACAGTGCTCTGCGCCAGACCCAAGGGCTCCTTATCCCCTTCACTGCCGTATCTTGGGGAACAGTAGATAGTGAGTTAGGGAAGAAGGGGATGACAGCGTAACCTTCTCTGTCATATGCCAGATCCACGGTACTTTAAGGAATAAATGCCAGCGGGAGAGATGTAACATTTTCTCTCTGTAAGGTGGCTTTGGTGACCCAGAGCGGTTTGAACTACTAGACTTGGGAAGCTGCTCGGGTATCAGGAAGGAAGGCAAGAACGCACGTGGACTTCGTTGATGAGCTGCTTCAATGCTAGTGGCAGCTGGGCTTCTGCGGGCTCTCCTTGCACAGGGCCTGGAGCTGGGGAGCACACGGTTCACCCCACTCCAGCGTTCGGGAGGCTGAGGCTGGAGGAGTGCACGACATGACACGGACTGGAGGAGAGGCAGCCTGTGCGTAGAAAGAGAGCGGACTCTGGAGTCCATGACATCTGAGCCCAGGCTGTCTCCCGTGTCCCGCTGCGAGGCCTTCGGCAGGTGCCAGTGCCCCTCTCTCTGCACGTCAGCAGCGTCGTCTATAAAACAGGATCATAGTATCCCCTTTGTTATGGTTGACCAGGATCAAATGAGAAAATGTGTAAGAACTGTGATACACAGTTAGTGCTCCGGGAACTAACTCTCCCGCCTTGTGGCATTATTAATGATTATTGGGCAACCAGGTTTCTTTACTGCCCCTTCCATTCGGGCCAGGCTAACAGCTCCCTTCCTATTAACTGCGCGTGTGTGATCTTCACAATGACCCTGGGAGGTAGACAGGGAAGCGGTTGTTATCAGGTGACACTGAGGCTGGGAGGGGTTGGCATCTTCCCCATGACCGAGTCGGCAACAGGTGGTGGACCCAGGAGCTACAGCCAGCTCTCTGACCCCTAGTTCCGGGCTCTTCTCACCCCCCTGGGGCCCAGTTACCTATACCAAGTACGTACCAAGTATATTGGGCTCAGCCAGGTGATTGTAAACAAGAAATACTCCACCAGGTGTCTCCTTCTCACGACTCTGAACCCTTCTGCTCACCAAATGTGTGGGGTTTCTTTCCCACACCAAGCGGTTCTGGGTGTCCTATAACTGAAGTCACTTCGGACACTGTCTCTCTGGAGATAACATCTGACCCCACAGGTTAAGGGCTCACTCCTGCAAGGCTGCCCCCCTCCCGCCTCAGATGCCAATCACAAGTCCAGGTTGCCACCTGTGTTTCTGACCCACTGGCTATAGACTGGAGGTTCCTACAACTGCCTCCTTACATTTGATTAATTTGCTAGCGTGGTTCACAGACCTCAGGAAAAGAGTTTACTTAGTAAGTTACCAGTTAATTACAAAAACATTTAACTCAGGAACAGGACTATGGAAGAGACATGGAGGGCAAGGTATATAAGAAAGGGTGTGGCCCTCCTATACCTTCGCCGGGTGCCCCAACCACCACCTTCACGGAATCTGTCCGAACCTCATCCTTTTGAGTTTTTGTGAAGGCTTCATTCCATAGGCATGGTGGATTAAATCATTTGCCATAGGCGATTAATTCAACCATATATTTAGCCATAAGTACTACTCAGCCTTAAAAAAGAAGGAAATCTTGCCATTTGTGACAACATGGATGAACCTTGAGTGTATTATGCTAAGTGCAGTAAGTCAGACAGGGAAAGACAAATGCCATATGATTTCACTCATATGTGGAATCTAAAAAACAAGTCAAATAAAACAGAAACTCATAAATACAGAGAGCATATCGGTGGTTACCAGAGGGAGACGGAGATGGGGGACGAAATGGGTGAAGGGGGTCAATTGTATGGTAATGGATGGTAACCAGACTTTTGGTGGTGATCACTTTGTGGTGTATACAATGTTGAACTATAATGTTGTACACCTGAAACCGATATAATGTTTTCTATCAAATTTACCTAAAAGGAAGAAAGAAAGAATAGTAAGACACTCCTTTCAACTTTATCACTCCGGAGCTATTTTAGGAACTGGAGCTATTTGAGGACCAAATAATAATAATAATAATAATAAGCATATAAATACATAACAATGATAATATAATAATATTTATTATAGCAAAAGATTCTCCCATTGCTCTGATCACTTAGGAACTCACAAGGATCTGAGGAGCTGTGGTCCAGGAGATATAGTTCAAAATATAGTTTTCCACTCTTCTCCATCCACAATGCACTCACTATACTTGCTCTTTAATTATTACACGCTCTGCAAGGGCAGAAATCATGTCCATCTTCTCTACCATAGTGGTCTTAACATCCAGTACTGAGATTGGCATGTGGTTGGTGGCAAATAAATACTTGTTGAATGGACGTTTATATAATTTCTCCTTTGAGAATCACAGAGGTGTTTTTTCGTGTTTTATAAAGGGGCCTGATATCATCTCACTTGGGCTTCTCAGGGTTAAAATCATTTCTTGCCCAATCAATTGATAAGTATAGATAAAACAAAACAAAGCAGCTGTCTTAATAATCATTATAATAGCCATTTACTTAGTACTTACTGTTGTCACTTTTTAAGAACTTACTGTATGCCAGGCTCCTAATCTGTAACACCCATCGGAAGTGTTCTCAGACTCTACTAAACCTTCAGGCTCAGAGACGGCCACAGGCCACTCTTGGCCCTCGTCTGCAGGTTCTAAGACAGGAACTATAGTTTGGCACTGGGCCATGTCTCCAGTGCTCCTTATCTGCACAACAGTCCACACACAGAGCAGCTCAGATGGAAGGAGACAAGATCTCACTGGGCAGGTGCAGGATTCCTCTTGGCTTAAAAGCCTTCTGCCCCACGAGAGCCAAATGCTCTTGTAACAATTCCTTAGGGACATCTTTAAGGGTCTCTGCAGGAGATAGAAGAGAGTCACCTCACTCAGGGAAACCCAAAGCTATGGCCTCCCATCTAGTATTTATAGTTCTTTCTACACATAAGCCATCTACCAACCATGGATTATTTTTATCATAAGAAATACTGCTCAATAATATATTTGACACACTACCATTATCAGGTAACTAGGGGAAAAGAACTAGAGAGTTAAGCTAAGGCCAAATTTAATGCAAAAGGAGAAATGATAATTACATCTTACCTATTATGACCCCCATTTTGCAGATAATAAAACATAGGCTCAGAGAAATTAATTGTCAGAATAAGGATTAGAACCCAGGTCCCAGGCTGCAAGGCTATTTTAATTGTTAGCCTATCCAGCATAATTAGGAGAACATCTTTTCATAAAAACAAAGTTAAATCATAAATTACAAAGCACAATATAGTATTATGTTTAGATCACATTCTGCTTTGGACTCTGCCAGCTGTTGGCATGTCATTAGCATAGGTTGATGGAGCCTGTCACCTTCCCCAGTGCCTGTAGAGCAAGCTAATAGTGGAGATGGAGACAAAACTGGGAAGGCTTTACATGCTCAGTCAGGCCCCCAACCCACAAACCTTTTGGATATGCACTTTATCGGTATAATATTTTTGCAAACACACTCCTCATTACTATTTTTAGATTATGTATATACATTTATGATGTGTGTTTATTGCCACTTTGTTATTCATATTTTTTATTCTTTTAAAGAAGACCCTTTAACATTTTTTTGTAATACTGGTTTGGTAGTGATGAACTCCTTTAGCTTTTTCTTGTCTAGGAAGCTCTATCTGTCCTTTGATTCTACATGATAGCTTTGCTGGGTGAAGTAATCTTAGTTGCAGGTTCTTTCTTTTCATTACTTTGAATATTTCATGCCAATCTCTTCTGGCCTGCAACGTTTCTGTTGAGAAATCAGCTGACAGTCTTATGAAAGCTCCCTTGTGGTAACTAACCGCTTTTCTATTATGGCTTTTAAAATTTTCTCTTTGTCTTTTACCTTTGGCATTTTAATTATGTAGTTTGGTGTGGGTCTCTTTGGATTAATTTTGTTTGAGATTCTCTGTGCTTCCTGGACTTATGTATCGGTTTCCTTCACCAGGTCAATTCCTTGCTCTTTCTCTCTTCTCCTTTCAGTACCCTCATGATTTGAATGTTGGTATGCTTGAAGTTGTCCCAGAGGCCCCTTATACTATCATCATGTATCTTTTTTATTGATTTCAGAGCGTAAGGGAGAGGGAGAGAGAGCTAGAAACATCAATGATGGCCTGGTTGGCATAGCTCAGTAGTTGAGCGTCAACCTATGAACCAGGAGGTCATGGTTCAATTCCTGATCGGGGCACATGCTCGGGTTGTGGGCTCGATCCCCAGTGTGGGGCATGTAGGAGTCAGCCGATCAATAATTCTCTCTCATCATGGATGTTTCTATCTCTCTCTCCCATTCCCTTCCTTTTGAAATCAATAAAAATATATTTTTTAAAAAAGAAAGAAACATCAATGACAAGAGGGAATCACTGATCAGAGTCTGCAACCTGGGCATGTGCCCTGACTGGGAATCAAGCTGTGACCTCCTGGTTCATAGGTCGATGCTCAACCACTGAGTCACACCGACAAGGCTATCCTCATTTATTTGGATTCTTTTTTCTTTTTACTGTTCTGATTGGGTGTTTTCTTATTCCAAATTGCTGATTCTCTGACACATATTCTTCATTTCAGTTATAATATTCATCATTTCTGACTGGTTCTTTTTATTTATGTTTTCTATATCTATTTTTATATTTCCTATCTCTTTGTTGAAGTTCTCACTAAGTTCATCTAACCTTCCCCAAAGTTCATTGTGTATCCTTATAATCAGTATTTTGAACTCTGCATCTGATTGATTGCTTGTCTCCATTATGTTTAGTTCTTTTTCTGGAGTTTTGTTCTGTTCTTTCATTTGGGACGTGTATCTTTGTCTCATCATTGTGGCTGCCTCCCTGTGTTTGTTTCTATGTATTAGATAGAGCCGCTACGTCTCCTGGGCTTGGTAGAGTGGCCCTATGTAGTAGGTGTCCTGTAAGTCCAGTAGTTCAGCCTCCCTGTCACCTGATCGGGGCACTCCTGGTGCACCTCATAGTATGGGCTGTGTGCACCCTCATGTGGCAGTTGAGCCTGGATTGCTGTTGGCGCTTCAATAGGAGGGATTTACCCCCAGGCCAATCAGTGAGGACTGGCCCTGACCGCCATGGAGGATCTACTGTGCAGGGCTGACCCCACCGAGCAGGACTCACTTTAGTGAGGCTCGGGTGCCTGCTGAGTTCACCCTTAGAGTATGTCACTTGTGGAGGTGGTTGGGTGGAGCTCTGGGGTGGCCTGAAGCTGTCCACTGGGTGCACTGGCTCTGGGGCCTCCTGAGTGGAGCAGGCCAAGGTCAGCTGCCATGCCTGGGGCCATCCAGCACGAGCTACCAAGCAATCTGCAGATGGTTGCTATTTGTACTTGTACTTGGCCCAGGAGAGGCCAAGCTGTGCACCAAAGCTGGCTACCACTAGTGCTGGGACTAGCCACTTAGCAAGAGGTACAGGGCACACTGAGGCCAGATATTGCTTGTTTGAGAGATTTTAGGAAAATCTGTCACATGAGCCAAGACAGTCCATTTTTATGGAAAAGCCACTGGAAATAGCTTGAGTGGACCCACAAGTTGCATGGGGCCGGGTCTCAGGGAATCACAAGGGCAGTGTGAACAGTGTGAGGTGAGTCAGGTTGATGGAGATTCAGATATGGTGCCTACCTGCCAGTTCAGGCACAGGTGTGTGTGTGGGGGGCGGGGGGGGGGCGGTATTGGGGACAGAAAAGGAACAATGGCCTCCGTCAGCACTTGTCTGGAAGAAAGCTGCCTCTCCAGCCTTCACCCTGATGCCAGACAATTCATTCCCTCCCCAAATGTCCCTGGTGCCTTTAGAGCTGTTGCCCCAGCTCTAGAGCTCAGAGTCCTAGTAAGTTCATGTGTGGGCCCTTTAAGAGGAACTTCCTGGGACTCCAGCAGCCTCCATCTCGCTCAGCCACAATCCCTGCTGGTTTTTACAGCCAGAGGTATGGGGACTTCTCTTCCTGCCACTGGAACCCTGGGTTGGGGAGCCTGGTGGGGGCTGGGACCCCTGACTCCTCAGGGCAGGCGCCCTCAAACTACGGCCCGCGGGCCACATGCGGGTGTTTTTGCCGTTTTGTTTTTTTTTTACTTCAAAATAAGATATGTGCAGTGTGCAGAGGAATTTGTTCATAGTTTTTTTAAAAACTATAGTCCGGCCCTCCCACGGTCTGAGGGACAGTGAGCTGGCCCCCTGTTTAAAAAGTTTGAGGACCTCTGCCTCAGGGGAACCTCTGTAGCCAAGATAGCCCTCCCAATTTTTATCCACCACACCTGGGTGTGGCACCAGCCTGCTCTGCTCTCTGTCCCTCCTACCTGTCTCATTGTGGGTTCTTCTATATATCCTTAGTCATAGGACTTCTGTTCAGCTAGATTTCAGGTGGTTGTGAATGATGGTGGTTCTGTCGTTTGTTTAGTTGTAATTTTGATGTGGTTGTGGGAGGCGGCCAGTCCCGTGGTTACCTACCCGGCCATCTTGACCAGAACTCTCACGTGAACCCACTGTTTTAAACCACCTCTGAATAGGCTGTGCCTCCTGTCAACGCAAGAAACGTCCAAACCTGTAAGAATTTTTATGAGTTTATTTGAGCCAAACTGACGACAACTGCCAGGGAGCAAAATCTCAACGAATTGAGAAAATGCTCCAGAAAATGGCAGTTTTACCACTTATTTTATACATCAGCATCAACGGGGAAGGTGAAAGGGGGTTACATAAAGTTCATTGGTGATAGATTAGGGAGGCGGGAGAAACCAAAGCAGGGGATCTCTGGGATTGGATAAAAGGTAAAAGGAATAGGCTGGTGGGTACAGGATTATGAACAGTTAACAATTAACATGATAACAATAACAATAAGGGGGTTTGTGGTCTCTCCTGAGGTTGTGCCCTGACGGGCCTGGGGGAAAAAAGGAAATAATCCAATGACATTCCAAAGGAATGTCTGTCATTCTAGATGCAAAAAGACAACAGACAGGCTCAGTCAAGGTAAAGATTGGCCTTTGGTGGGGAAGATGCTGGCCTAGGACCTGACTCCCTGCCGTGACCCGCTTCTAGTTAGGAAGTTTTAATTTCAGACCATCCTATGTGGTTACTTTTGGTCTCTGAGTTGTGAGGCCACCATGCAGGCCTCCCCTGAGCTTGTCAAGTTTAGTATGTGGCCCCCTTTTCGTCCACTCTCCAGGTATAGCCTCACCAACTCAGAGGTGAGGATATGAATGAGACGGATGAACCCCTGACCGCTTTGCTTTCCTCCAGGTGTCCCGGCCCCTGCTGCTGAGGGCAGAAGAGAAGAAAGGCCCCGGGCACCGCAGGTGTCCTCCCACCATGGGGCAGACCTGCCAGCGGGCCTGGGTAAGATCTCCCCTAGCTTTCCTCTGACTTCAGAGGGTCACAGGCACCATGGGCCCCTCAGCCCACCTCCCCGCAAGGTGTTACGTTGGGGTCTGTTTTATAGAAGGGAAACCCTGGACCAGGAGCACAGCAGGGACATGTGATGAAACGAGGCAGGAACCCCTCCGATCAGCCTCTAACTCTCTGCGCAGGTTAATGCTCACCTGGGCCAGGTAGGCCCTGACCAAGGGACCACTCACATCACCCCTTTGGTCACTCGCTTCCTAGCCGGTTATGCTGTGAAGTCACGAACGTGTGCTGAGCCCAGGAGTGTGGCTTTCTCTGAGCAAAGCCTTCCTTGGCCGGGTGTTATGCTGCCGTGTAAAAGCAGAGCTCATTCTTGCCTTGTAGAGCGAGCTTTGCTTCTCCCTGGATGGTGAACACACCCTGGAGAATGTTTACAGGACAAGTTACGTTCTCCTGAGTAGCTGGCTCACTTTAAATGGACCTGTGCTGCAGAGGGCCCATCTGGAGCAAGAACGACAGCTGCTCCCGTTTTACAGTTTGGGAAATTGAGGCACAGTGTGGTTTAAGCCCCATGACAAACGCAGGGCTGGGATTTACAGAGTGCTCTGCAGACTGAACTCAGAGCTACATCTCCATCCCTGCTGTGGCCTGGCCTGTTTGCCTGGTGAACGCGTCCTCCTGGTCAGCCTCGGGGTGACTCTTAGTTCCCAATTAGCATCTGAAAGTGGGGAGGGGGTGCAAGCTCAAGGAGCTGCTGTCCCCCTGTGGGGAGCCTGGGCAAGCCCAGAGCAGCAGGCAGCTTTCTCTCCATCCTCCAGGGCGGGTTAAAAGTGCCCCTTCATCACCTCTCACCAGGGCTTTGCAAATCCAGCTTAGCAGCATCCTTCCTAGCGCACAGAGCTTTGACAGAATCGCATTCCATCCCATTTCTTTTTTTTTTTCTTTATTGATTAAGGTGTCACATATTTGTCCTCATCCCCCCATTCCCATCCCACACCCCTCCCCATGGATGCCCCAACCCCCTGTTGAACTTAACCGTTGGATAGGCTCATATGCATGCACACAAGTCCTTTGGTTGATCTCTCCCCCCTCCCCCCACCCTCCCCTATCATCCCTCTAAGGCCCGATGCCTCCTTGTTTCTGGTTCTGTTCTTGTTCATCAGTCTATGTTGTTCATCATTTCCCCTAGATGAACGAGATCATGTGTCACTAGAGATATAAGAACTGAATGTGAGACGAGCAATAATAGTTATGCTGACAGGCAAATGAATCAGTCTGTAGTGAGTTTCTTTCTGGACCAACAGTCCATCCCATTTCTAACGCCCAAACGGGAGCTCCATCCCGGTCTCCTCTGCAGAATCCGAGGCTGCTGTTTGGTCGCAGTGGAGGCCAGGAAAGGCACACCCCTGAAGAGGACCTCCTGGGCCTCTTCCTTGTCTTCTCCTTTGCTCCCCGGGGGAAAGGCTTTGCCTGCGCTGGGAAATGAAAAGCGCCTCCCAAGCAGGAGGTTTGTTTGAGATGTCATTGCCGCCTCTCAGGGTCCCCAGTGCCCGTTCCTCTGCCCCTGGCTGCCTTGCCTAGCTTTGCCAGCCCCAGGCAGAATGCCACCGGGAGTTTAAAGCAGGCCAGGCCAGCCTTGGAGAGGTGGCACAGAGCAGCCAGTGTCACAGGCGCCACGCGGCAGTCAGCAGGCGTGGACGCTGGCACCCGGAGCTGAGTGTCGACCTGTGGGTCTAGAGCTGGTACGTGGGGGCCCAGAGAGGAACACAGGCTCAGACACAAGAGGAAACCCAGCAGTTGGACATTGGCTTGGCCCCTTACATGGCCCTGGGAAGCTGCAGGTATTGCCTTGTGCCGCTATAAATCCACGGTCTTTCCTGCAGCTGCTGCCCTGTGATGAGCAAGTACTCCGTGCCAGCCACTCCACTTCACACACTCTCCTTTAATTGTCACAAAGGCCCAACGTCATCCCCATTTTATGGATGGGAAAGCTGAGGCTTAGGGAAGTTAGATTACTTGTCCAGGGTTGCACAGCTGATCAGGGCATAAACTCAGGTCTCTTTGACTAGACCTGAGCTCTTTTTACTCCCACAACAAACCCAAGGCTAAAGGTGAGGTGTGCTACTCCAATCTTAACTTTCTAAAGACGGTTTTACTTGGGGTTGTTCCAAGCTTAGAAATGTGCTCTGGATATCGAATCCTTCCTCTTAATCTCAGGAAGGGCCCCACATGGTATGGTCCATTTAGTTCCTTTCTCCTTGGCTCCCTGGCTATTCCAAGCCCCAGACAGTGTTTTGCACCGTTGCCCGGCTTCTGTCTCTCACGCAGGCCTGTGAGTATCTGCAAGGCTTCATTAGAGCCCCTGAAGCGGGACGTTTGCTCTCATGGGGACAGCCATGTACGGCCGAGACCGTGTGAGTCTGGGGCACGTGGAAAACCTGCCTGGTTTGTCCTGGCCACTCGGGCCGTCTGGGATGCTGCTCCTTGCTTTCCTAGGACCAGGGTTTCCGCAAAGCTTCTTTGATTTGGGGCCTACTCAGAAGAGGGCACGGCTTTTCAGTGCATGACCCGCAAACGCTTATTGAGTGAGCAGCTACCCTCTGCGAGGCAGGACAAGTGCTGAAACGATGGTCCCTGCCCTTCAGGGAGGACACAGGGTCACCCTGATTTTACAGGAACTGCTGGCACCTCTGAGGGTTGCTCTGTAACCTCTTAGTAACTTCCTTACGAGGTAGGATGGCCCTTGTGCTCTGTCACTCGGGTTTCATCCTTTCTCACCCACCAGGCGAGGTGGCGGCAAGAATCCCAAGAGCAGCAAGAGAGGACAAACAGGGTTTGCCAGAGCAACTCACACCACAGTCCCTGAGTCCCTGTGGTTGAAGACGACACGGGGACATGGGTGCAGGGAGGAGAATCGTGTGGCTGCTTTTTGCAAACCATTTACTACACCCTTCTCAGCCTTCGGCTGCCATCACAGAGAAATCCACATGGGCCTCTCTCTTGATTGGCAGCAACTTCCAAATCCGTGAGGAAGGGACGAGAGGGCAGGATGCTGACGCCCCCTCCCCAGACCAAGAGCTGGTCGCTGCTCGATGGCCACGGTCCCTCCCTGCTCATCGGGGAAGCATGGCACCCTGTCACTGTGAGGACATGTGGGGCCAGTGGTTCGGCAGGGACAGGGCCTGTGTTCCCAGAGCCCCCACACTGCTCTCCAGCACCCAGCCAGGGCTGTGCCTTCATTCTGACGCATCTGTGTTCTCCGGGGGATTGTGGGCTCCCCAAGATCAGTCACCGTTGTTGTCCATCTTTTAATCTCCTCCTCCTAGAACAGTGCCTGGCACATAGGTGAGCACCTGATCCACGTTTGTGTGAATACATTCGTGAACTGGACATTTCTCAGCTCTGCTGCATTTCATCCAGAGAACCGTTCGTTATGTTAGAACTGGCTCAGCTACTTCAGGGTTACTGGTCGTTGCTTCTGCGTTCTGAGCATGATTCACTAGGTATAAGCATCAGTATGGAGCGAGTGCAAGTGTCTGAGGTGCCTTTGTACACCTTACCTTGTCCTGTCTTTCTTTAAGGACCCAGGATGTCAAAAATCGATCCGGCCGCACCTTACTGAAAGTAAGGTAAGAAACCGAAGTGTCCTTTCCATTTCCTCCTGTGACATTTTCTGCAAGAGAGAGAGACGATGTGGTGATGCTCTGAGGGAGCCTGATCATGGTTTCAGCGAGCCAGGTGGCCTTGCAGGCTACGCCCGTGGGTGAGGAAGAGCGCTTGCCTGTAACCGGCTCCCTAGGGGCCCAGCCTACCCCCCAGGGCAAGTGCTTTCTGAGGGGGCCGGCCCTGGTTAGGAGGCACTCTTCTTGGCCCTTTCCTGGAAACAGAATGCTGGGTATCAGAGCTAACCCCACGGCCCCCTGCCGTGGAGCTGCATGGCATACGGACTGTGGGAGAGACGCTGGGAGAGACAATGGGACGGCCCCTCCCCTCTCTTTTCCAACGTGAGAAGTGGGAGTGGAAGGCACACTCAGCCAGCTCAGTGGAAGAAGCCCCACTGGGAGGGGCAACTGCTGCCATTCCTCCCTCTGGCATGTGGATCTGGCTCACTCTCTGCGTGGTTTGAGAATGCCCTTTGAAAGAGGTCTCTGCCAAGCCCGCTGGCGTGGCTCAGTGGTTGATCGTCCACCTATGAACCAGGAGGTCACGGTTTGATTCTCATGCCCAGGTTGCGGGCTCGATCCCCAGTAGGGGACGTGCAGGAGGCAGCCCATCAATAATTCTCTCTCATCATTTATGTTTCTATCTCTCCCTCTCCCTCTCTGAAATCAATAAAAGGTATATTTTTAAAAAATGTTAAAAAATAAAAGAGGGCTCTGCTGAGGGCTCTCCATGCGACAAGCTTTATCAGTCTAACCAAGTACAATTTGGTACCCTCGGGGAGCGGTCCTGGAACCCATCGGTGACTGCAGCAGCACTGGCCTGGGTGGCATAAGAGAAATAAGGACAATATGGAAAAATTCACCTTGTTAGAGTGGCAGCATGGTCTGGAGCCTAGCTCTTCCACGCTGTAGCCTTGTGACCTTGGAAAAGTCACTTAACTTCCTTGTGACTCAGTATTCTCATCTATAAAATGGAGATATAACTAGTGTCTACCTCACTGGATTGTGCTGAGGGTCAAATAAGTAATTAAGCCCTGGCCGGTGTGGCTCAGTAGGTTGAGCTTTGTCCCATGCACTGAGAGGTCGCCGGTTTGATTCCTGGTCAGGGCACATGCCTGGGTTGCGGGTAGGGGGTGTGCAGAAGGCAGCCGACAATGTTTCTCTCTCATCAATGTGTCTCTCTCCCTCTCCCTTCCTCTCGCTCTAAAGATCAATAAAAACATATTAAAAAATAAGTTATTAATATAAGTAAAGAATTTAAAACAATACCTAGTATGTTCTACATAAGCACTAGCTGTTACCATTAAAAAGCCAAATGTATTTAGTTTAAAAAGCGGCCCTTATTTTTACTTCTCTGGGTTAAAACTTCTTTTCCTTTAGGAACTTATGATGGTAGAAGATGGAAATTATACCTTTAAAAATATCCTTTCATAGCAAAATAGAAGGTCAGTACGTCGTTCTTGCTTGTTTGTATGTTTAATTTGCTGGGCTGTGAGGGAACCACAGCCGGGAACCCTGCCTGGGTGCTGGCATGAGCCTCTCCCTCTACCTGTTGGTATTAATTCTAAGGGGCAGGACTGAGGACCTTCTGTTGGCCCCATGACGGCGGTTGTGTGTGGGCACGGGGGAGAACTACCCCAGGAAACTCAGGGTGCCCAGCAGGGCCATTTGAGATTTCTCTGTTCCAACAAGATACGGGCTTCCTTTGGGGAAGGAGTGGGCCTGAGATAAGCAGGGCTGGAGCCAGGCGGGCAGGTCCCAGCGGTCTGGTTAACCCTTCTCCCTCCGGGGCCTAGAGTCTAGGCCGTTATTCCTTCTGCGGGGGAGGCCTGTCAGGTTCACAGGCAATGGAATGAGGACGAGATGTCCAGGAAGTGACAGCCAGACTGGCTTTCCTTGGCTCCCCTGAGACTGCCGTCCCCAAAGGGGATTAGAAGCCTTCTTGGGACAGAAGCTGAGGAAGGTGTCTCTGGGGTCAGCCCCTTTCTTAGTCAGGTAAACAGGTCAGGGGTGAGCAAGAAGCAGGTAGGCAGGGGCCTGAGGAGGTGGAGACTTGGGTGAAGCAAGAGAGGTGTCTAGGGTGCAAGATTTGGGTGCAAGATTTAAATTTTGCAAACCTAGGCACCTCTCTTGATTTATCTTTTTTTTTTTAATGTTTTTATTGATTTTTAGAGAGAGAGGGAGAGGGATAGAGAGACAGTATTGTCCATGAGAGAGAAACATCATCGACTGACTGCCTCCGGCACGCTCCCCACTGGGGATCAAGCCCACAACCCGGACATGTGCCCTGACTGGAATCAAACTGGTTCCTGCTCAGCCCTGCTTTCTCTTAACCCCAGCCCTAATACCTGAGGCCTTCTTCCGGTAAATTCCAGTTATCTGTTGAAAATGTAAATGCCTGGGGAGGGGCTGCCGTCAGCAGTGTGTATCAGTGAAGTGGGTGGGCTGGGCGGGGCCTGGGGCAAGCTGCAGCTCCCGGGCCTGACTGAAGGGGGCAGCGGGCCCTCATTTCTAGCTGATTGTTACCTCAATAACCTAGGCCCTGTGTGGCTAGACCTCAAATGCCAGAAACCTGTACTTTAAAGTGACATTTTCTCATTTCCAAGTGTTGGCTCATATTTATAAAACATTGATGGGCCAAATAAACTACGTTACAGACCATGTTTTAACCTGGTGGTGCCTGTTTACAACCTCTGTGACGATGTTGTCAGAGGGCAGAACCTTGGGCAAATGAAAGAGAAAGGAGACAGGCTGAGAATGTCATCGTAGGAACCCGGCGACTCCAGGGGCTGGGCACCTGCTGCCCCCCGCCCCCAACAAATGCGTCAGGATTCCAAGATGCTGCCGTGGTTGGACACTGGCCTTAATTATTTTTCACTTTCACTTTCTCTATAACCCCTCATATCCTAATGACTGATTAAGTGGAGATAATGGTATTTGCTCTTGTAACCTCAGCAGCCTGTTATCAGGAGAAATGAGGGAATAAGTGAGAAACTGGTCTGTTAATGCCAACGCCATGCAAACGTTGATGGTACGATGTGCTCCCAGGTGCTGGGGTGCAGCCCTGATCCACTGGAGGGAGTGTCTGGCTCAGATGTGAGTGGTTGCACTGACCTAGCTGCAGCTCGCAGTCTCTTACCAGCGGGTGGGTTTTGCGGGGTGGCAGCCTGGCTGGCATGGTCTGGCCCCTCCCCCCTCCTCTAACATGTACAAGAGGAAGCACAGTAAATGAACAAAGGTACCCAGGGGACTCCAGGGAGAGGGGAAGGCCACCTGGAGGGCGAGGGAAGGAGACAGTTCTGGAAGGAGACTTCCTGTGGCTGAGGTCTTTGCTGCTCTTCCTAAGGGCCCAGAGCCGTGGTCGGCAAACTGCGGCTCGCGAGCCACATGCGGCTCTTTGGCCCCTTGAGTGTGGCTCTTCCACAAAATACCATGGCCTGGGCGAGTCTATTTTGAAGAAGTGGCGTTAGAAGAAGTTTAAGTTTAAAAAATGTGGCTCTCAAAAGAAATTTCAATTGTTGTACTGTTGATGTTTGGCTCTGTTGACTAATGAGTTTGCCGACCACTGGCCCAGAGAGTCATCAGCAAGAGGGCTTAGTGGGGGTCTAAGAGCTAGGTGACAGCAAGAAGAGACAGAATAATAAAGAAATGCATGAGGTGATAACTGGCGTGACAGAGGGGACACAGTGCAGCGTGGGCTCTGCCTCAGGAAGATGTCTGATTGGGGCAGATAAGGCTGGCCCCCAAGAAGCCAGTCAACGACTTCAGGCAGTTTGTCATGACTCAGTGTCACTTATCTGAGGCCCAGGCTGCAGTGAGGTGGTGGGAAGGATGGACAGAGCACCGGCTGGGCATCAGAACTGGGTTTGAGTCCCAGCTCCAAATTCTACCACAACCTGACCCTGGGCAAGATGGCCCACCGGCTGTGTCTCAGGCTGTGCTTCTGTAGAGAAGAGTCTTGGTCTGGATCTGAATGGACTTCGAGTTTGCCCGGTGGAGGTGCTAAGTCTGGGGTGAGTAGTCCCGGTCCGGGAAGGCTTTATGGGGAGGGTGGGTGGGCAGGCATTTGATCAGATGGAGATGAGTGGAGAAGGCAGGGCAAGCAAGGAAATGTGAGCAGGGGCTCAAACGAATGGACAAGCTGGAGGCTGAGGACAGCGGGAAGTGGCTTTGCTATGACCGAGGGTGAAGGAAGAGATAAGTGGGGGAGAGTGGAGTCAGGTTACAGAAGGCCTCAGACACAGGCAGAGATGTTTACAGTGGCTCCATCTGGAAGGAGGTGCCATCCTGGGGCAGGATTACCATGTGATTAGGCTGTTTTTTAGCAGGAAAAATGGGGCCTGGACCTCAGAATGACTTGGATGGCGGGAAGCCAGGAATCAGGGAGGCAGTCAGAAGACTCCTGTAATATTTCTGGCATAGGATGGTGAGGTGGGGGGAGAGGGGGTTGGAAGGAGGCAGTGGGTCAGGCCTAGAAATATTGGGAAATACTGATAGGCCTTGAGGCCTGGCTGCATTCGCGTGGTGGGGAGGAGTGAGTCACCTTGAGTAGTTTCTCACTCAAAGACCAGGGAAGAGCCTGACTGGTGTGGCTCAGTGGTTGAGCATCGACCTGTGAACCAGGAGGTTATAGTTCGATTCCCGGTCAGGGCACATGCCCAGGTTGCAGGCTCGATCCCCTGTGGGGGTATGCAAGAGACAGCCAATCAACGATTCTCTCTCATCATTGATGTTTCTCTCTCTCTCTCCCTCTCCCTTCCTCTCTGAAATCAATCATAATAATAATAATAATAATAATAATAATAATGATAATAATAATAATAATAAAAAGACCAGGGAAGAGAAAGCACTGGCAGCCTCCCTGTCTGCAAACATTTCGTGTCAGGGTAGCTTGGCCACTAAGAGGGTCAGCTTCAGCGTGGCTCCGCTCAGAGATCCCAGTTGTAATGGGGGCGCCGTGCTGCTGCGAGCAGGGGGCTGGGTTAAAGGGTATGCATGCTCTGGATCACTGGGCTCATTCCATTTTTAGCGCCAGGCTCTTTGCTAGGTTTGGGAGCAGCGTGTTTACGTAAGAACGTCGAAACCTGTAGAAAATTTTTATAAGAGTTTATTTGAGCCAAACGGATGACATATGCCAGGAGCAAGGTCTAAAACGCCCCTGGAGAAAGTGTTTTTGAGCTTCCCTTATGCATTTAAAATTAAGGAGGGGGTTGGAAAAAGCAAGGAAGGGGTTGGATTGAAGGATCGTTAAGATTGTGTACTCTCGTCCTAGCCGGTTTGGCTCAGTGTAGAGCATTGGCCTGTGGACTCAAAGGTCCTGGGTTTGATTCCGGTCAAGGGCACATGCCCGGGTTGCGGGCTCAATCCCCAGTAGGGGGTGTGCAGGAGGCAGCCAGTCAATGATTCTCTCTCATCATTGATGTTTCTATCTCTCTCTCCCTCTCCATTCCTCTCTGATATCAATAAAAATATATTTTAACAAAATCTTAAAAAAAAAGATTATGTGCTCTCTTGAGGGTTAATACTTCTTTGGAGGGATATTCTGGTATTTTAAAGGTGTGTTAACCTAGATACACAAGAATGGATAGGGCTGGCTTAAAACATTTTACTAAAGAAGTTATAGGCCTGGGGTGACTACACACCATGAGCAGCCCTATTAGAAATTTATGATCCGACCACCCTGTGAGGTTACTTCCCATAGAACCCATTTTTGTCCACAAGAGCAATTAACAAAGCAGTTTTCAGTCCTCAAGGAGCAGCCAGCCTGTGAGTCTGGCAGAATCATATTTGCTGGACTCCCGTGTTCTCAGTCATCAATTTTGCTCTCTGGCCATGTAGGTAGTGTTTTTTTGTTTTTTTTAAGATGGTCTTTTATTTTGTTAATCCTCATGGGAGGCTATTTTTTCCATTGATTTTTAGAGAGCGAAAGATTCTCCATTGAGCCTGTACTCTGCTTGTCATAGCAAGTAAATATGCAGTGTCTACTTTGCACATAAAATGTCTAACTACTTGGCTATTGGAGATTTGTACTTCAGAATATAAATGTACATCACTTTTTATATTTGTGAATTCATCTGTGGGAGGAGTAAAGAAAATCCAAGAGTATTTAATGATGAGTGTGGTTTTCCTTTCATTCTATAAAGATTTGAAAAAATATTTTTATATAGAGAGAGCGGAAGGAAGGGAGGGAAGGATGGAGAGAGAGAGAGAGAGAGAGAGAGATATGGATGTGAAAGAGACATATGAATTAGTTACCTCCACCCGGGGATCGAACCTGCAATCTAGGTACATGCCCTTGATCAGAATTGAACCCAAGACCCTTCAATGCGCAGGCCGATGCTCTAACCACTGAGACACAGTGGCCAGGGTGGTAGTGTGTTTGGTGGATGCCAGAAAACCTGTTTCCTGGTTTATAATGATACTATCAAGGGGGTAAGTCCAGGTTTCGTGGAACTTAAGCTTAAATAATTTCAGGGAGCCTCTTTGGAAAATAATTCAAAATTACAAATATAAAATTGCTAGGCGCTCTCAGGGACTAGACTGGGGGGATTCAAGTGAGAAGCCTGAGGTTTAAACCTCAGCAGCTCCCCAATCTTATGATAATACCTATTATTTATTAAGCACCTATAAGTGGGTGTTTAAATTGTGGTATTCCACGACGACCAAGGGGAGGGTGGGCATTAATATCTCCAGTTCATGGATGAGGATGCAGGCTCAGAGAGGTGACTCAGGATGTCAGTCATAAGGCCAGGGCGTGGGGATAGTGCTCTGGACTGAGGGATCTGGCCTCAAGGGCCTCATCGGAGGCCCTCTTCAGCAGGTGATGGCAGGGGTCAGGCCCCTCAGGTTCCTGAGGAGGGCTGTCCTGGACCTAAGCCATCTCCCGACTTCCACTTTACCTTTCCTAGGCTTGGCTAGGGGCCCTCAGGATCCAAGGCTGGGGTAGAGGTAGGGGATGCCATCTAGCCACCTCTAGCCATCTTGGGGCACCACATGGTGCAGCCTTGGTCCCAGGGTTGTGGCCTATTCAGGCGGAGAGCTACGTACAACCCAGAGGGCTGCAAATCCCAAGGGTGAGCACCGGTCTGAAAACAGACCCGAGGTCTAATCCTGGATCTGCAACTTCCCGCTTGTATCAAGTCCCACAAGATACATGGCCTCCCTGAGCCTCACATTTCTAATCTGTTGAATCAGGGTCATATTTGAGCTCATTACACGTCATCTCCTAGCGCAGCAGAGATCCTGATGGTGTCGGGCACACGGAAAGAATTAATCTAAGCATCGGAAGATGGCGATCAGTCCTAGCAGCGGCAGAAACGCCCGATTCCGCATCTCCCCTCCCCCATTTGAAGCTGGCTAACTTCCTCTGGGGAAGTAAAAAAGGGGGCAGCTAGGAGGGGAGCCTAAACCCTCCCCGCCCCTCCCTCCACCCGAAGGAGCCCGGGAGCCTGAGAGGAAGTGGAGGCCTGGAGGATGGGGTCAGGCTGGGACCTGCGGCCCATGTCCCGCCCAGCAGGCGTGTACCCCCGGGGACAGAACCGGTGATTCAGGGGAGCGCGTGTGGCACCAGCCGTCCTAAAGTTAGCAACACACACCCAGCACCGGAGATCAGGCCGGGCTAGCCGGAGGCGCCGAGGCACCGGCGGGCGGGGTGGTGCCGCGTGATGCACTGGGCGTGGGGACGGGGGTGGGAGTTGGGGGGGTGGGGGGAGCTCCGCGCTGGGGCCCTGGGGCCGCGTGCGAGGATGGCGAAGCCGGGGGCTCCAGCTTCCGCCGGCAAAGGCCCTGCGCGCTTTCTGCCAGCCCCTCCCGGCGTCTCCCCAGACACGGAACTCCCGGGGCGAGCCCTCATTTCGAGGAAGGGGACCGCCCCGTCTCGCAGCAAGCCCTCTCCCGCCACTCGTCCGGCAGAGCCGGGTGATGCCTCCCCCACGCCCCGCACGGCCCCGCACGGCCACGGTGCCGCCACGCGTGGCGGGGAGCGCCGGGAAGGGCCTTCCGCTCCCGACGTGGAGGACGTGCAGAGAGATGCCCGCCCGGGGGGGATGTCGCGGCGTCGCCCGCCTCCTTTCCGGCGCAGGAGGGAGTGGCCGCCGTGCCCCCCCCCGCGCCCCCGCCCGGGCCCGGATGCCGCCGCGCGGCGCTGCAGAGGCGCCCGGCAGCCAATGGGCTCCGAGGAGGTGGGACGGCGGGCGGCTGTCACCCTCCCGGGCACGGGAGCGCGGAGGCTGGGAGCGCGCGAGCCGCGGCCGCGCCCGGGCCGAGGGGGAGGAGCCGGGGGGTGGGAGGAGGAGCCGCCGAGCAGCAGCCCGAGGACCACTGCTCCCCAGGCTGCGGAGGACCGACCTGGCCGCACGCCTGACTCCCCGCGCCCCCGACCGCCAGCATGATCGCCGCGCAGCTCCTGGCCTATTACTTCACCGAGCTGAAGGATGACCAAGTCAAAAAGGTGAGCCCCGCCCGCGCCGCCGCCCCGCGCCCTGGCCGCGGCCGTGCGTTCCGGCATCCGCTTTCCGCCGCAGCCTCCATCCTCCCGCGCCCGGCCTCCCCCAGGCCGGCGTTGGCGGGGCTGTAGGCGGTGGGGAAATGCTTCGCCCTTTGGTTCTCGCGGGGATTGTGTGTGTGTGTGTGTGTGTGTGTGTGTGCGCGCGGTGGTGGTGGGGTTTGGAGGGGAAGACCCCTGTGACTGGGCAGCTTGCTGCAGTGTCCTTGAAACGGATTGTGGATGTCAGAAGGGGCCACGGGCTGTGCGGGGAGGTGGCCTGTTTTGCAAGGGACTGAGCGCCGTGGGCGGAGGAGGGATCACCGAGATGCTGGGACAGTGAGCGCACAGCAGGCCGGGTGCTGACCGGAGGCCAGACATCCCGTATTTCGGGTTCCCGGCGGAGGGGGCGGAAGGGCATCGGGTGCTCCTAGAAGCTGTCACCCCGGCTCTCCCCGCTGTTGCCGCCGCTTCTTAATCTGAGGGCCGAGTGACCCGGCCTGGCTTCCCGGAACGCGGAGGAAGCCACCGGAAACTTTGCTCATAGGCCTCAGGACTGGATTGGCATGTCTGAATGGAATTTTTTTATTCCTCTACGTGACTGCTCTCTTAAAGCTGTAATCTCCAGCCAGTCCAGGGAGCACGAATAAGAGACTGGGCTTTTGAGTTGGATGGAGGCTTTGACAAGTATGCTTGACGTGTGTGCACTTGCACATGGTTGCATCCTCCCAGGTGTTGCTGCCTTTCGACATATAAAATACTGTCTGCTGGCAGGCCTTAACGATGCTGCTTCTTATGCTGCTCCCTTCCGCCAGCTTTGCCACCACGTTCTTGAGAAACAGTCTGGGCTGTAGGGAAAGGCCCGTTTTATTAGTGCCAGGCCTAGCACAGCCTCCGGACCCACCCACACCCTGGGCGGGTGACATTATTGCCAGGAAATGCTGGGATGGACAAGCAAAGTCAGCCTCACTTTAGAGTTCAAACAAGGGGCGTGCGTGCTACCACCCACAGGTGAGAGGCATGAGCAACAGGCCTGGGTTTTCTGCTCTACAAGCCACAGGATGTTCAGTTTCTCTCTCTCCACCTAAGACAACCCCTGCCTCTGGCACAATAGGAAACAGGCCTGATGAGGGTGACCTCATCAAGGTCACAGTGAGTTAGGGGCGGAGCCCCGGTGTGACCCAGGTCTCCGCCTTTCTTCACAGGGAACTTGACCAGCCTCCTCTTAGAAATTAGCTGAAGGGGAGGTGCTGAGACAGAGGTCTTGGATCCTAGATCCGTGCTGAGTGGGGATCAGAGTGGGGCAGTTAGGACACAATCCTGGGACTCTGCCACCATCCCTCATGGCTGTGACAGTGACTCTGAAGTGATACTCGATTCCACAGTGGGAATTTAAGGCCTGGAAGAGTTCACTGCTCTCTCCCTGCACGTGGTACCCTCTGTAGCTCAAGACAGCAGGCAGACCAACTGGGCTGGGGACTCACGACCTTGTAAGCCAACAGCGTCCACACCCACCACCACCAGTTGTGGCCTCCAGGGCTGAGTTGGGTTGAGTTAGGACTGCACTCAGTGGGACCTGTTTTATCAGGCACACAGCATCTAGTGTGGCCCCGCTATCCCCCAGGCTCCGGTAGACATCTGAGTATGAGACTTCTGAATCAACTGGTCCTCAGATCCCCCCTTCTCTGAGATTGGGATTCGGACGTCCCCTCCCTGCCCTCCTCTGGCCTCAGAACCTTGCTGGAGGACAGTCTTGAGGCCACAGCTTCTACCAGACAATATTATTGGTCAAGGAGAGTCTTCAGAACAAATGGCCTTCTTGCACCGATGGCTTCTTCTGCTGCTTCCTAGGGTGGGAGTGTGGATTCCTGCCAGGGGATGGGTCACCGTGGCCTGCGTTATGGGCTCAGTGGCAGGGCCGTCGTGGGTGTGGTCCCGGGAAGCTGCCTGCTTGGGCCTCCTGAGCACACTTGTTCTGATGGCCTCGTCAGCTTATTAGAGGCCAGCCCTTCCTACCCACACCGACTGCAGGAAAAGGCAGGTGAGGGTGAAGGACTCCAAGCCTCAGCCTGGGGCTTTACCTACGACCTGACGGGGACTTAGAACAGTTGTGGGCAGCCATGATGATTCAGCCCTTCAGCTCTAGGTGGCCTTCGGGGCTCTGCAGTTAGCACCGGCACCAGCTATTAACCCTTTTCCATTTTCTTGCCCTCTGGCCTCGGTGTAGGTGGAGGGGGGAGGTGGGGTTGATACCAGTGAAGGCTTCCTGGGATTGCTCCGGACACAGAAGTGATCATGACAAGGGCATTATTTCTCTCCCTCTGAGACATGTCACTAATTCAACTTCATAAATATGTCCTGGCTTGAAACAGGCCGAATGTCTGGCTTCCTGGCATGGAGCCCCATTTTCCAGACTGTGTCTGCATATGATTGATTAATAGAGCCCTGTGCAAAGAGTGTCCTGGCATTAGGCAGAACTAAGCAAAAAACCCAACTTCCTTTCACTCTTCTAGTGCTTTTAGGAGGCACATGTGTGCTTGTGAAAGGTTCCATTCATCAGAACCCCAGACATCTGCTCATCTGCAGCTAGAGACTGGGTCCCTTGACCTCCGAGTAACTTTTAACATGCCTCTCATCTCCCCAGCTTCTCCCACTCGGTTTAGCCGTTAGGAACCTGCAGGAGGGTGAAGTATCGCATAGTCCTCTGTTTGTTTGGGAAAGGAAGAGGAGCCCAGCAAGGTCAGGAACTTGGCCTTTAAAGAAATACGACTTCCTTTTCTCCGGGGTTGTCCGTATGGTGAGCAAATGCCAGTGGATTTTCTCTGGGAGGGATCCCCCTGACCCTAACCCAGTGGTCGGCAAACTCATTAGTCAACAGAGCCAAATATCAACAGTACAACGATTGAAATTTCTTTTGAGAGCCAAATTTTTTAAACTTAAAACTTCTTCTCACGCCACTTCTTCAAAATAGACTCGCCCAGGCCGAGGTATTTTGTGGAAGAGCCACACTCAAGGGGCCAAAGAGCCGCACGTGGCTCGCGAGCCGCAGTTTGCGGACCACGGCCCCGAGTAATCCGCATTTGCCAGCGTGATTCGTCCCAAAGGCCAGAACCCAGGAGTCTTCAGAGTGCTTGGCCGAGGAAGGTGGGGGAGAGTGTGCTTAGCCATTAAAGGGCTATTTCCTCAGGAGCCCATGTGTCCCAGCTGCAAAAGCAAGCATTAAAAAAATGCCCCGTATTGTTCAGGGGTGAGAGGGATGAGCGTTAGAGAACGGTGAGAGCTGAAACCGGTTTAGCTCAGTGGATAGAGCATCGGCCTGTGGACTGGGTTCGATTCCGGTCGGGGGCATGTACCTTGGTTGCGGGCACATCCCCAGTGGGGGGCGTGCAGGAGGCAGCTGATCGATGTTTCTCTCTCATCGATGTTTCTAACTCTCTATCCCTCTCCCTTCCTCTCTGTAAAAACTCAATAAAATATATTAAACAAAACAAAACAAGAAAACGATGAGAAATGTCTCATGCGCCTTTTGGTTTGGCGCTGTACCACTATCCGGGAAGGGCCTCTCGCTCCTCGGTGAACGTTCGGGGCGCAGTCCCTGTCCTCTACACCTGGGATGTGCCCAGGAGTTCTCCTCCAAGAGAAACCCCAACACTTCATTTGGTTTGGTAACTGGGGACTGTGGTGAGGGAATAAACTGGGGAAGTGGGTAGATAGGAGGGACTTTCACATCTGGCCAAGCTGTGCTGTCCTCCCACACTCCTGCTGTTCGCTGGAGGAGGCCTGGGCAGCTTTCTCCTAAAAGGACTGGTTTGGCACGACTAGTCCCGACTGTCTGTGTGTCTGCCGTCAGGGATTCCTCCTGCCTGACAGAATTAGCCACTGGAGTGGGCTCTGAGCATGCCCGAGGAGGCCCTGGGCTGAGGAGGCAGCCATACACCTCTGCGTCCAGGGAGCAGTCATGGCGGGCTGCTGGCACCTGCTCATTGATTCGAGGACCTTTACAATCAAATCTGATCGTGGGAATTCAGTGGTTTCTTCAGAAAATGTGTAAGTCCTTTATCATGTGCCGAGAACTGTGCTCGTCTGGGGACAACTATGAACCTGGTCGAAATGGTCGCTATTCTCATGGAGCATCAACAATTATTTGCTGTCTTATGGTGAGTGCAAAGCATAGAATGCCAGGAGAGCAGATAGGAGCCAGTGGCCAGATTTTGGGTGGGAAATCACCAGCTTAGGAATTGCTTAAAGCCAGGCTGTAGATGTACAAAAGAAAATATTATACTTAGAAACTTTGTAAAGAAGAGTCAAATGGTTAGTTACCAAATTGTAGTTTTTCTTTCTCTCTTTTTAATGGTTTGAGCATCCGGAAACACTCCATGGGTGTCTTATCAGATACCACTTAGGTGTGTGCGTGTGTGTGTGTGTGTGTGTGTGTGTGTGTGTGTGTGTGTGTGTCTCTATATGTCAGGACCTGAGGCATTGACCCGGTGTGTCGCAGGCAGCCCCCTCCCCCTCACAGCTCCTCAGGGCACCCTGCTAGCTCCCTGGTGTGCAGCAGACAGAAGGCAGAGATTTTATCCCCCATTTAGAAACGGGGACTGGAGCTCCAGGGGAGATAAGTGACTTTCTCAAGGCCTTAAGAAAATCTGGGATGGGATTCAGAGGGCTGTTCTTGCTCCCTCTGCTTCTTCCCTCCAGAAAAACCCACCTTTGTTGATTTTAATGATTTACTTTGGAATGTGTATTAGTGTGTGTGCACATGAGTTAATTTTATATTACGAAACAGTTGTGCGTAAAAAAAAATACTGAAGTTGACATAACAGACACCCGTGTATCTGCTCCTCATGTGAGAAATAAAACACAATTACTATGTTACAGGCACAACTGAAGCCCCTTCTATCCCCATCGTCAGTCCTATTCATTTCTCCGTCCAGAAGTGACCTCGCTCCTGAATTTGGTGCTTATCATTTCCATGCATGGTTTTATACTTATATCCCATACCATGTATCTATACGCAGTATGTAGTGTTACTTTATGTGATTTTAACCTTTTGTAAATGGTGCTGTACTGTATGTATCTTCCTGCAGCTTGCTTTTGTTAGCTCAACAATCTATATTTGGGATTTTTTCCATGTAGCTCTATTTCATCGATTTAAGCTGCTGTGTGCTCTTACATTGTGTGACTACGCCGCAATTAGTGTATCTATTCTTCTGATGGGCTTTGGGGGTTTTTAAATTTTCGAATTACAGTGTCATGTGCATCTCCAGTACACATGCAAGTGTCTCTAGACTCTAGGCTGAGTCTCGGGTTGGAATTGGTAGGCGGAGGAGTGTGTGCATTTTCTCATTTTCAAGGTTTTGCCAAGTTGCCATCCTCCGTGGTCACACTGCTGTCAGGACTTGGTAGGGTTCCTATTGCTCCACACCAGCTCTTGGTACCGTCACACCTTTAAAGATGTTTGATCATTTTAAAGGCTCTGCTTTTATTTTATTTTTTAAGACGCTGCTTCTTGTCAGTTATTACCATTCACTATATAGCACTCAAGCTTGGTTTAAAATTAGCCCTTTCTTAGTTCATCTTATCAAGAAGCCGAGCCCTCCTTGCAGAGTGTTGAATGAAGTTGACAGCGCTCACTGTGAGCCGTGCCAGCCCCATTGACGGAATGGTTTGCTGCTGAAATGTTTGCACTGAACCGAGGACGGGGGTAGATGCAAGAAAGGCTTAGGAGGACTCCCTGTGGCCCCTTGTGATCTGGCATGAATCGGTTACACTTTTCTGGGAATTAAAACACACACGTGGGCATTTGGCCACACACCCTCTCTCTTCCTGGGTGGATCCGAGCCGGGCAGGGCTGGCTGGCTTATCAGTCCCTTACGCGTGCCCAGCTCTGTTAGAGAAAACGCAAGCCAGCAGCCTCTCCCAGACGGGCTTCCGTAAAAGGAGAGGGTGGCTGTGCCCCTGCAGCCGGGGAAGCTGAGATGTGGAGCCTGTGGCTCAGCCCTTTGCAATCAGAAGCCGAGGGAGAGGCCCGCTTCTGCACGAGGCAGAAAATGTCGGATCACGTTCCTCTGATTGCCGGCTTGGTTACAGGCTCGCAGAGCAGGCGCCGAGACCGGGAGGGCCCCTCAGAGGGATGGGCGCACTGAGTGCCTCCTGGGGTCTGTTGTTTCCCTATAATGGGCCTTATTTAATCACTAATATAATAACACTAATCGAAACCAACCTAATGCCTGTCACCTTTACTGCCAGGTTGATGCTAAAGGCATCACATCCCACCCTGTGAGGTGGGCACTATTACGATCTGCACTTTTGGCTGAGGACTCGGATCCTGCACAGCAAAGCCAGCCAGCATTCGGACCCAAGTCAGATGGCAGTCCCTGCTTTTATTTTTTAATCGAGATAGAATTCACGTACCATAAAATTGGCCATTTTAAAGTGTACAATTCAGTGGTTTCTAGTGCAGTCACAAGAGTGTGCAACCATCACCACCATCTAATTCCAGAACATTTTCATCACCCCCCCAAAGAAACCCCGTATCCATTAAGCAGTCACTCCCCGTTCCTCCCGCCACCCAGCCCCTGGCATCTACGGATGTACTTTTTTAAAAATGGATTTGCTTCTTCTGGACATTTCATATAAATGGAATCACACAACACGTGGCCTTTGTATCTGGCTCCTTTCACTAAGCATGTTTTCAAGGTTCATCCATGCTGCAGCAAGTATCATTACACATTCTTTTTTATTGCTGAATAATATTTAGTTGTTTCAATATACCACATTTTGCTTATGCATTTGTCAGTTGATGGACCCTTGCTTCTACTTTGGGGCTGTGAACAAATATTTGTGTACACGTTTTTTCTGCATGGATATATGCTTTCATTTTTCTTGGGTACATGCGTAGCCATGGAAGGAAGGACAGCCTCTCCATGTAGAAATGGGGAAGTGGAGGCCCCCACGTGGTGAAGTGACTTGTCAGCTTGACCACACAGCTCATGAGTGGTCGTGACAGGAACACCACCAGGCCCCCTGGCTCAGAACCCCGTTCTGTCACTTTGCTGGCTAGGGAAACAGCTCTAAGAAGAGAGAGAGCCCGGGGGAGGGGCAGACCCCTCAGGGGCCCTGACTGCCATCTCTCCTTCCTCCCCAACCTCCCCACACCAGCACACTGGCTGGTGGCTGCCAACCCCCCTCCCCACCCCTCCACCACTCAGCTCCTCAGTGTTGACCAGCTCCCTCTGCTTGGGAAGGAAATTGGCCCAATAAAGTCATTTACAGTGAAATGTTAGGGATTTTTCCTGGTTTTCAAAATTTCCCCTTTCCCTTTCCATTTGTCCCCCACCCCCCATCCTTGTTTGCATTTGAAAGAGGACCTCCGGGGAGGGCACTGCCTAACCTCATGCTCTCTGTATGCCACTCCTAGCATTCCCTCCCAGCTCTGCCTGGACGTGCAGATTGATGCCTGTAGGGGGTTTGCTTGCAGCCTTTATTCAATCTGATTTATTTCTCTGATGCCCCCTGGTGCCTTCTGGGACCTTCCCTGGTGGATGGGGTGAGTGGAGTAGGATAACCGGCCACCGTGGTAATGAAGGTACCATCTCACCTTTGCAGAGTTCTGCTCCATGTGCAAAATATTTTCACACGCTTTATTTAGTTGAGTCCTTACAGCAAGCTTGGATGGATGTATTTCTTCCTGCATCTTGTTTTTTTAAGATTAAAAAAAATTGATTTTTAGAGACAGAGGGAGAGGTAGAGAAACATTGATGTGAGAGCAGAGCATCGATCGGCTGCTTCCTGCACCCCCTACCAGGGATCGAGTCCACAACCCGGGCATGTGCCCTGACCAGGAATTTCAACCTTTCCGTGCACAGGGCAATGCCCAACCAACTGAGCCACACCGGCCTGGGCTCTTCCTGCACCTGACACGTGCAGCAGGCAAGCTTCAGGAAGTGGAATTGACATGATCTTTTTTTTAAAAAAATATATTTTATTGATTTTTTACAGAGAGGAAGGGAGAGGGAGAGAGAGTTAGAAACATCGATGAGAGAGAAACATCGATCAGCCGCCTCCTGCACACCCCCTTACTGGGGATGTGCCCGCAACCAAGATACATGCCCTTGACCGGAATCGAACCTGGGACCTTTCAGTCCGCAGGCCGACGCTCTATCCACTGTGCCAAACCGGTTTCGGCGGAATTGACATGATCTTGATGAACAGAGCACAATAGGGCTGGGGTGGGATGCAGGCCACTCTGACACTAGTGGGTAGCGCTTGCCATGCATGCAGAACTAGGACTGCTGAGGGCTTGAGACGTCCAAGAGGTGCATTGTGGTGGTCTCCCAGAGAAGCCATCCCCCCAGGCTGCCGTGATGATGGTGTGACTGGAATGAGAGCGCGGTGCTGTCCGGAACAGTAGCTACCAGCCACGTGTGGCTACCCAACACTTGAAATGTGGCCAGTCTGGTTTGAGGTGTGCTGTTAAACACAAAATACACACAGGGTTCTGAAGACTTGGTATGACAAAAAGATAAAGTAGCTCATTAATAATTTTAAAAATATTGATTACACGGGAATAATACTTTGGATATTGGGTTAAATAAAATGTTATTAAAATTAATTTCACATTAAAAAAAATGTGGGTACTAGAGCGTTTGAAGTCACACACGTGGCTTGCCTTGTATCCCCGTTGGACAGTGAGTGCTCTGCTAGACATGCTCTGCTGTGGCTCAGGAGTTTGGACAGAAGCACTGCCATTTAAAGCAGTGGGTTCCGGGGTCCTTGGGCCTCTGTTTCCTCTTCTGTAAGACCTGGAGGCTGGAATCCATCACCCCTAAAGGATCCCTCCAGCTGGAGCATGTTGTTCCGTGTGCCTCAGTTTACTTACCTGCCGGGTGGGTAAATGAGTCCTGCCTTACTATCCGCTCGTTTATCAAATTAGAGAAGGGAGGTAGAAACGCCTGGACAGGGTACAGAACTTTGCCAATGCTGATGTCACCGCGGTGCTTCACCCAGAGCGCACCTGTAGGCCCCTTGAGAGGCGTGGGTGGGGGCGGGGCGTGAAGCTTTCGGGTCACAGAGGGGCGGCAGCAGGGTCCCGAGTGGGGCAGTGATCCTGGGTACAGATCTGCCTCCGCCACCGTGGCTTTCTGGAAAGCCTGCATGCCGAGGAATCCGGTGTCATGGAGCTCCTGTGCGCAGGTGAGGGCAAGAGGGCAGTTCTCATTGTTGCTGTTTACTGATGGGGAAACCGAGCTGGACGGACGTGCTCCAGGTTAGAGAGGGAGACAGTGTAGCTGGAGGAAGCCGGGTCTGCTCCCGCCCTTTGGTATTGGCACCTTATGGTGTGAGCGTCTGGTTGTGTCCTAGTGAAAGGAAAGCTCTCTGCCCTGCAGATCCTCCTCCCCTTTTGTCTGGAGGTCCCTGCGACACTGGGAACCGTGAGCCTGCAGGCTGGCCCGGGGCCAAGCCATCCAGGCTCAGAACGAAGCCTGTTGTTCTTGCAGCGCCACATTCCAGGGCTGTTCTGTTCCCCTGGAGGGGCCCGGTGCCTCCTGTATTTTTAGCCAGGTCAGTGTGACAGCTTAGGTATTGTCCTGGGCAATAGCTCTGTCTCTCCCCAGCCAGGAAACACTTATTAGTGGGTGCCAAGGTCAAGGTCACTGAGAGGACCTTGGGCATGACCACGAGGCCTCCCATGGCCCTCCTGGCAGGAGGAATCTGGGATAAGGGAAGGAGCACGGAGTGTGGAGACTTAAGCTGGAGCCGCCCTGGTTGCTGGGCACTCCGGACCTTTCGCTCGACGGTGCGGCCTCAGGCTCCGGCTGTGAAATGGGTCAGATTGGATGGGGCAGGTCGAGGTGCCCAGCATGGGCCCTTTAAGCTTACTGTCTCATCTTGGTTCCTGGAACCTCAGTTTCTGGAGGTTATCCTCCTGGCTTTTTGAGAGTAAAAAGGAGTGAGGTGCGAGCAGTCCCTGGTGCTTGGTAGTGAAACAGAACTAACAGTTCAAAAGCATAAATACAGTGAAAGAGAAGGCACCGAGAGAGAGCTGTGTCCGGACCTTGACAAAGAGCCTGGGAGAGGGAGCCGCCCCGCACATGATTCATGCAGCATGTGGGAGGGACCCTCTTGTTTGGTGATGCTCCCACCCATTTTCCCAAACACATTTCCTCTGGCGACACTCAGGTATTCGGCAGGCTCTGGGACTGCGAATCCTCATGGGGCTCTGTGTCCCTCAGGGCCTCGCCGGCCTGGAGATGCAGATGCTGTGAGAGGAAGGGGGTGTGTTAGAGACCGGCTGGAACACTGTCCCTCAGGGAGAGGCCGTTGGCCCCGCACGGGTCACCACGAGGCCAAAGTGAGGGCCGGTGCTGGAGAAGGGCTGGCCGTTCAGGGAAGCGGAGCCTCGGCCTTATCTGAGCAGCAAACCTGAGACTCCCGGCGAGGCGTCACCAGGGCCTCCCGCCCAGCAGAACAGCCACCTACCCCAGCCGAGAAGCCACGCCGAGAGGTCTGGGGGGACACAAAGGCCCTGGAAGGCATGGCCCCTGCACCCCTGCACTCGGGATCTAGCTGGAGGCACAGACCATGCGTGTGTTGCTGCTGTGCCCGGAAAAGACTCTCACTGGTCATAAGAGACTAATTCCTACACAGTGACAGACTAATTCCTACACAGTGACAGACTAATTCCTACACAGTGACAGACTAATTCCTACACAGTGACACCAACAGTGAGGGGATTCGGAGGCAGGGATGCAGAGAAGGGGATGCGGAGGAGGGGAGCGGCCGGTGTTGGGCGGGGTGGATCATGGCATGCCCTTCCGAGGAGGGGGTGAGTTTGGAGGTGGGCTTTGGGAGACAGAGGAGCGGGGCGAGGAGAGGCCTTGTACAGCCATCAGTGGACAGTGGACCCATGAGGACCTTCATGGGTAAAGAGCCACTGTCAGGGCCCGGGGCTGCGTGAGGGAGGGCAGCAGTGAGCTGGGGGTACCTGGCTCCTGTAGGGAACCCACAAGAGCAAAGCATCTCTCCTTATGGCCATCTTCCTCCTTGTGACCAGCTGCTAAGAGCAGCACAGAAACTTGGGTTCCTCTGGCCACCGCCCACAGCTGTGCGGTGGGGCTGGGCAGCCCGGGTGGCCATGGGTAGGCAGGAAAAGGCCTCAGCAGAGGGTCTCACTGGGCCAGGGCCTTTGGACTCGCTATGGCGTTTGAACTTCCTTCCCGGGCTTGTGTGAAAGGGGAAATGATCAGAACAGATAATCTGTAGCTGGTGTGGGGTGAAGGAGGCTTCCTAAAACACGCATTGCAGGGGCGTGCTGCTTCTGGAGTGGACGGAGCGGTGGCATTCATGCCGCCCGCATTCGCATGTCTCCTTGCTCCTGACAGCCCTCGGCCTGGGTTCTCCCTGCGCCGAGCAAGCCAGGTACAGAGGAGCACAGGGCCAGGGACCGGGGAACCCTTGTCCTCTCTGGTTCTCTTATGACCAGTGAGTCACCTTGGCGAATTGGAGAACCTCTCTGGCCCCTGTTTTTTGCCTGGGGCGTCGCACGTGAGGACATCTGCCCTACTTCCCTGGACAGGATAGTTTAAGGCCCACCACGTGAAGGTGCGTGCAAAATAGAGGGGCCTTTGTCGATCCAAGTCACAGACACGCCTGCATGGTGGATGGGAAGCCTGGGATGCCCCCGGATGGCAAAGCCAGAGTCAGACGCAGGTGTCTCCTCCATCGCCTCGTCCGGGCCCCCTCACTGAAGCAGGCAGGGTCCCGAGAGGCGGGTCCCAGAGGAAATAGGGAGGTGGAGTTAAGGTTTCAAAAGAACGAAATGCTTATGATTCCGCTTTTGTAAAATGAAATAAGCCAAGCTCCGTATGTGTGAGTGTTTGGTTAGGCAGGAACGCCAACCTAAAACACAAGGCTGTTACCCCTGGGACGGTTGGGGGAGGAACTCCTGCTTTTCACTTGTATGCGTGTACGTGTTTCTTGAATATCTTTTAATAACGAATGGGTGTTGCTATTCTTACTGTAACTTACTGTTAGTTGTTTTAAAAAATCAATAAAGCATTGCAAATGTTTCAGAGGAATTTTGCCAGAATCTTTCATTTGCTGTGGTTTCTGGTGTAGGGCCACCTGCCTTTAGTTTTCTCTTCTACAGAGTGGGCATTTGGCGACCAGTGCCTTTTTCTCGGTATTCAGGTAGCAGGAGTTGGGACATGGCTCATGTCTGTTAGACAGGAGAGGCAGGGAGATGTCCTCCCTTCTGGCCATTTAGATGGGAGGGCGGGAAGTGATGTTTGATGCTTATTTTAAAAGTTCCCCCAGAAGCTGTCTCGGGTGAAAGTATTACTATCCTCATTTTAAAAGTGAAGAAAGCCGCCCTGACCGGGTTGGCTCAGTGGATAGAGCGGCGGCCTGTGGACTCAAGGGTCCCAGGTTTGATTCCGGTCAAGGGCATGTACCTTGGTTGCGGGCACATCCCCAGTAGGGAGGTGTGCAGGAGGCAGCTGATCTATGTTTCTTTCTCATCGATGTTTCTAACTCTCTCTCCCTTCCTCTCTGTAAAAAATCAATAAAATATATTTAAAAAAAAATAAAAGTAGAAGAAAGCCAAACTCAGAGAGGTTATGTAACTTGTCCAAAGTCGCAGGAGCTAGTAAATGGCAGAACTTGGGTTTGAACCCAGCCCTCTTGGCCCACAGCTTCGTATTCTCCCCGCCACATGAGAAAGAATGGACGTGTTAAGGAGAAGCCCAAAATGAGGGGTTAGAAGACGAATGTAGACCCAGATGCCAATTACAAACTGTGTGACTCTTTGTGAATCATGAGTCTCAGTTTTCTCTGCTGTAAAATGTAGAGATCTTTCCTTCCTGCTTTATTGGGTCGTTGTGCTGGGAGACAGGGAACTAACATATTAAGCCCCTGCTTCATCCCCAGCACCTGGCGCCTCTGAGCTTAGCTCTGAGTATGACATGCACATGGGCTAATGTATGAGAAGTCCTGTGTAAAAGGAAAAAGCCCTCTGCAAATGTGAGCTATTATTAAAATAGCGTGAATCACCTGGGACCTGTTTCTCCTGAGTCAGTCCAGGAAAGAGAAGTGAAGCCGATGTGGAAATCACTGCCCTGCCCTTAAGCAAGAGCCCTCAGACCTTCACTGCCAGCACCTCCCCGCACCATTTCCTTTTTTGAAAGTTTTCTGAAAGCGGGCATGCACCGAGCACCTTCAGGCCCACCTGTTGCTCTGCCTCATTCTTTCTGTTGCTCCTCCCCGAGGATATTTTTCCATTGGTTTTTAGATAGAGTGGAAGGGAGGGGGAGAGACAGAGAGAGAAACATTGATGTGAGAGACACATCCATTGGCTGCCTCCCGCACATGCCCCAATGGGAGCTGGGATTGAGCCTGCAGCTGAGGCACGTGCCCTTGCCTGGAATCGAACCCGTGACCCTTCAGTCCGCAGGCTGACGCTCTATCCACTGAACTAGACTGGCTAGGGCAATCTCTGCCTCAATCCCGATCCTCACGGGAGAGAACGAGAGAGGGAGTGGAAATTTTCCATGCACCCCCCTCCACAGAAGGAGGTCAAAATGCCCGGGTCACCAGTGGTCACACCTCCTGCCACGACTGGCCTGTTCACTTGGGCATGTCCGGTCTTGAATGGATATTTGGTGCGAGTTCTGTTGGGAGCAGGAGGGCCACTGGGGTCGAGCACAGAGATGGTGGCGTTTAGCACGGTGCGTGGCCGCTGTGTGCTCACTGGCTGACCGCCCTGGGCCGGGCACTCGACGAGGCTACCTTCTCCCTTCGGACGTCTCCTGAGCTGCCTCTGGGGCTGCTGCGAGCTCCGGGCCCTCTGGGTCTGCAGGAAGGACAATCCCGGACAGGTGCTTGCTTAGTGTCTGGGCGAGTGTCCACCCTGTGCAGCCGACCTGGCTCTCGGCCTCGGGAGAAGGGTTCGTCCCTTAGGGGAAAGGTGCTCTGGAGGCTGCCCAGGCTCCTCGTCAGCCTCCGCCGAGAGTCTGCGGGACTCGGCTGGGCTCGTGGTGTCGGGTCCTGGCACCTCCCGTTTCCTTCCCAGCCTGACCAGAGTCCTGCGCGCTTGTGTGCCAGGTGGGCACCCGGACGCCTGGGAGTCCCCATCCTATGACAGATGTCCCCAAGACTGGGTGGCTGCTTGAAGCCGCTAGAAGGGGTGCTGTGCCCTCTGGTCACCAAAATGTAGGGCGGGGGAGGAGGCACAGGAGGGATGGTTGGGCCCAGTGCTTGGCCAGAGCAGTGAAGGGCTGTGGAGGTGGAAGTGTGAGAGAGGGAGGCGGGAAGAGACCTGCAGAAGCGGTGGAGAGGGGACAGAAGTAGAAAAGTTGAAAGGGCCACAGGCTTTGCCAAACGTCCCAAGACCAGAAGTTGTCCTTGTCCAGGTCTGTACCCTCTGCCATCTCACCCCTCCTGGGCTTCTGGCCCCGCCCTCTGTAAAAGGAACCAGCAGTTCTGCTACGGGGTTTCCTGCAGAGCCAGCCTCCCCGAGATCTGGAGAAGATGGGCAGGGGTGGCTGCCCTGACACCCTTCTCTCCTACCTCCTCCCACCGCCACCCCTCCCCAGTCCCCATCCCAGGTGACAACGGCCGCCCAGCCAGCGGCAGCCCCGCCAGCGGCAGCCACAGCTGGTCTGCGTGAGGGGAAAGAGGCCCCTTGTGCGGTGAGGTGTGCAGGGTGGTGGGTACCTGGCCAGCCCCAGCCCCAGGGTCTCCACTGTCTGGAGGCCCCGCCTGAGCTCCCGCGGACCAGTGGAAAGGGCCCCCCTCGGCTTATCCTCATTCACCTGACACCCAGGAGGCCTCAAGGTCAGTGCCAGCTCTGCCCCAACTCGTACCCTTTTGGCCTCATCTCCCACATCTCCTTGTACCACGTGATGATCCATGAACCTGAGCCGGAGGAGGCAGGTTTCCTCCGTTCCCAGCCTGCTTTCTGATTTGAGCTTCTAGGCTCTGCTGGGGTTTGGCTTGGCTGTCCTACAATGTCAGGATTCTCAGATCAGTGTTCTTGTGCCGAGCTGCACCTAGAGCTAGGAGGCAGGATGGAGTAATGGAGAGCCCTGCCTTTTCTAGAAGCTTCTCTCTCTCCAGCTGGAAAACCTCAGCCGCTTTACTTGGGCCTGCCCTCCACAGAGTCGGGGACAGGCCTTCCCTCGGGGACGGGCGTGATTGTTGAAGACAGCACTAGACTTGCAGGCATGAGACCTGACTTCCGGCCGTGTGCTTTGAACTAGTCACTTAGCTTCTTGGAGCCTCAGTTTTTGCGACAGTGAAGTGGATCTCATTTTTCCAAAGAGATGTGGGAAAGGAGGCCAAAAAGAGGGTACAAGTCTCGCTGACAGGGTCGTTTTGAAGGTTGAATGACACACTAGATGTGAAATCATCTGTAAACCACCATATAATGATAGAGTATTATTCCAACATCCGATATTAATTGAATTCCTATTTTGTACGAGGCAATGGGTGAGTTCCAAAGGTCTGTTTGAGGTTTCCTTTCCCTGAGAGACTCACAAGTTATCAGACGAGACGGACAAGTCAATATATAGATCAGCATATTGTGGGGTGAGGGGTGCGGCCGTTGAAGCATGCCCAAAATGCTGGAGTGGCCATGTGACTATTCTTGCTCGCCCATTCTCTGCCCCATACACAGCTGGATCTATTCTGAACACAGATCTCATTGGCGGATACTCACTCCTTCGAGTCACTCCAAGGCTGCCGTGCTTTGGGGTTAATCTAAATTTGTTTATGTGGCTTATGCAGCCCTGCACGATTTAGCTCTTTCCAGTTGCCCCACTTACACTGTGTGCTCGATCCACATGGAATTTATTTCTGTTCATTGCACAAACCACCCGCCCTTGCCGTCGGCCTTCCCACACGCTCTTGCTGTGCCCGGATGCGCCCTGCCATCACCCTTCCCGAAGCCTTCTCTGGCTTGCACTCAGTAGACCCCCCGTGTGCTCCTGTGGCTGCCATGTGGCAAGGACTGCTGAGCCGGTGCTGCTAACCTTGGGGGCAGAACAGAGCATGTCTCTTCGTAGGGCTGTGGTCCTGGTAATTTCCAGCTCAGCTCTCGGTGGTTTCTGATTGCCCTTCTTTGCAATGCTTTGCCACGAAGGGGAAAGGAAAGGTGGGGGGTGTGGTAGAAGGGATTGGCGGTGGGGGCAGGATTGTCTCCGGCCACAGAGGGCCCTGGGGGACTTTGGCCAATGCCTTGATTGTCAGTGAGGCAGGAGCAGGCAGGGCCTGGGAGAGCACAGGCGTAGAGACCAAAGCAGGAAGGCTGCCCGGGAGCAAAATATGCAGAGGTGACCTAGGACTGGAGACTCTGAGTCCTTGGATCAGGACATTTCCAGTCACCCTGAAAAGTGAGCGTGAGATGCCATTCTCAGAAGCAAATCAGATCAAGGTCTTTTCAGCCTCCCGGGGTCCTAAGTCCGTCTCTCTGTGCACCAGGAGCCTTCTGTGTGCAAGGCTGCCTGCCAGGCCCTGGGACGTCGAGGTGACCGGAGTAGACACTGTCCAGGTGATACACGCAGAGAGCTGTGATCCCGGCTAGAGCTTGGGCAGACGTCAGTGCTGAGGGAGGGTGTTCTCCAGCCTGAGGGACGCAGGCATCCGCAGGAGGTGACATTTGATCCGAACGCGGAAGGGTAGGTGAGATTTGGGAAGAGAAGGAAGGGCATTTTAGTAGGAAAGCCCAGCACCCACCAGGAATGGCAGAGGTAGTGGGGCTGGAGTTCACAGAGCACGGAGCCACACCTACAGAGCACAGGTGCCTCGGACCTGGGCAGGCATTGCAAGGCTGTGAGCAGGGGAATGCATTGGCCAGTGTTGCAGTTTAAGAAGGTGAAGGTGGCAGGGTATAAGAGGATTAATTGGAAGGTTGAGGGATTGCAAATGGAAAACTGTTACAGTGAATGAATGGGTAATCAGAAATCAGTAATCCACGCAGGAGTGGCAAAAAAATGAATGACTCAAAATGACTTCCGGTGAACTCCACGCGGACAGGCATCAGGAGGATAGGTGTCTAGCCCAGAGCCAGGCACACAGTATGTGCCCAGTAAATGCTTTTTGAGAGAATAAATGGGAAGAGACTATGAAGAAAGAACAACCAATGATAATCCAGGGAGCCTGAGGTTAGGAGCCTGGGAACCTTGAGGAACGGGGAACCAGGAGGACGAGCAGGTGGGGTCAGTGTATTGAATGACTTGGAAGCTTGGTCACAATCTTGGAAGGCCCTGGTACACGGGCATGGGAGCCTGGGGGGCTGTTTCTATATCTTCTGGGGTTGGTGGGGTTAAGGTCTCTGCTCTGGGCCTGCTGCCCCAGGTTCTGAAGGATTCCAGCCCTTTGGCCCTGTTTCTACCTACTTAGAAATCACACCCAAGGAAACCGTCAGCACCACTGTCTTATCTATACTAATAAAAGGGTAATATGCTAATTAAACTGGGAGACCTTCCAGGAGACCTTCCGGACGTTCTTCTGGACAAAGCCATGGTGGCGGGGCCGAAGTAGAGGCGGTTAGAGGCCAAGAGGGGAGGGCAGTTGTGGGTGATCAGGCCAGGATGGGACGGCAGTTGTTGGTGATCAGGCCGGTGGGGGGGGGGGGGGCATTGGGGGTGATCAGGCTGGTGGGGGGGGCAGTTCGGGGTGATCAGGACAGCGGGGGGGGCAGTTTGGGGTGAGCAGGCCAGCAGGGGGGCAGTTGGGGGTAAGCAGGCCAGCAGGGGGGCAGTTGGGAACAAGCACACTGGCATGGAGGGCAGTTGGGAGTGATCAAGCTGGTGGGGGGAGCACTTGGGGGTGAGCAGGCCAGCGGTGGGGGGCAGTTGGGGGTGAGCAGGCCAGCAGGCAAGAGTGGTTAGGGGCAATCAGGCAGGCAGGCAGGTGAGCGGTTAGGAGCCAGCAGTCCTGGATTGCCAGAGGGATGTCCGACTGCTGGTTTAGGACCGATCCCTGTAAACCAGCAGTAAGGACATCCTTCGAGGGGTCCCAGATTGGAGAGGGTGCAGGCTGGGCTGAGGGACACCTCCCCCCATTCCACCCCCCCCCCCCCTGCATGAATTTCGTGCACCAGGCCACTAGTGTTAGTAATAATAGGTGATATTTGTCAAACACCTTCTGTGTCTTTAGTGCTTTTCCATCTCATTGGATCTTACAACATTTTGTGAGTTAGGTCCTATTTAATGTCTTACTTTTTCAGTTGAGGAACCTGAAATTCACACACCTGCTAAGTGATGGGGCTGGGATTTGAACTCCAGGTTTCTGGCCCTGGAGCTCTCTCTCATTCCTAACCTCTGTAGCACTTCCATTCACATGAGGATGGGCCAGCCACTTGTCGTAGAGGGAAGGGGTTGTGTGGAGGCTTAAGGTGCCTCTGATATGTCTTTGGGGGGGGGGGGGGGTCAAATAATATTTGAGGCTTGAAAGGGATCTTGGAGATATTTGGTTGATTTTACAGGGGAGGATTTAGGGCTCAGAGCATTTGTAAGCATTCTCCAACTGGTTGATGGCATTTGATGACTTCCCATCTTGTGATGTGCCAGCCTGGTGGGTCAGGTGCCCGTGGGAGCTGATTATCTTGGACAGGTGGGCACCTCACCTGCCCTGTCCTCCCTCAGTCAAACCTGAACTGAAATGACCTTCCTCCGCCTTGGCCTCACTCTCCTTCCTTCTCCTCCTTCCCCCAGATTGACAAGTATCTCTATGCCATGCGGCTCTCCGATGAAACGCTGATAGATATCATGACTCGTTTCAAGAAGGAGATGAAGCATGGCCTTTCCCGGGATTTTAATCCGACAGCCACAGTCAAGATGTTGCCAACGTTTGTAAGGTCCATTCCTGATGGTTCAGGTGAGTCTCTCAGCCAGAGATTGGCTCCAAAGGCTGAATGCTCTGTGAAACATCCTTCCAACTTCCATTTATTTGTTCGTTCATTCACTCACTCATTCATTCATTTACCATTTCATCCATCTGTCTGTTCATCCATCCATCTTCCCTCCATACATTATCAATCCATCCATCCAACATAGGTCTACGGAGCATCTACCACGTGTCAGGCACTAGGGAGACCGTGGTTGGACAAGGCTGACCTGCCCTCATTGGTCTGACTGTCTAGTAGCTTGTGATAAGAAAGGGTCGTATTTGCGGATCTTACAGATGCTGTGGAAGATCTTAGAGATGCTTGTCACCAGAACATGAAAGGCTCCAGAAGAAATGAAGAGTTCATTTTAGGAGAATCTCTCCATCAGGGCATCAAGGCCTCCCTTCAAATAAGTAGCAATCCTAGTGACTGGTGGGCCTCAGACTCAGAGGGGAGATTCGAGTCCCCATCTGAACAAATTGTATAGATGCTAAATCAAGGTAGCCCCAAAGCAGGGAAAGGCCAGGGGTGATGGAATGGAAGGAAAAAATTATCCTGTTAGTATGTCTGTATGGCCCATGCCCCACAGTGGGGGTTGGGAGTGGGGGGTGAGGGGGGGACTCAGCCCCTGCACTTGGCAGGGTGGAGGCTGAGCGGGCACAGCCTGGCCTGCTCACGGAGGCTGTTCTGTCCAGCCGACCCGCAGGTAGTAGTTTGCAGGGGCGGGTGCTGTGCCTGCCCAGTTTGGGCAGGAATCCCGCTCTGAGTTGTGTTCTGTGCTCTAGGCTGGGACTCACCTGTATGTGAGAGAAGGAAGAAGGAAGTCAAGTTTCTCCTGGGGTTTTGAGTACACGCCCTGAGAGTACGGCCCTCATTCCCTGCTCCGGAGGTTCCTGTAAAGCTGGGATTTGGGACAGCTGGCATGCAGCCTGCAAAAGGGATGTCAGGAAAACTGCAGCTGTGGCAGCTGATGTGCACAGAAGATGGGCAAGGGCAGGGCTTGCAGGAAAGTCCTGCTGCCTGCAGCGGCCTTGAGAAGCCTGGAGGGTTCCCCTGCGAAGGAAGAGCATGCGCTCTGTGGCCACCAGTGGGCTGTGCTCCATGCACACACATTGGGATTTGCATCTCTGATGGCTCCTGACTATTTAAAATCCATTCCACCTCCATCCTTTGGTTCTCCTTGAGGTCTTGGTTACCAGCAGTTCGGGGTTTTAGTAACTACCAAAGAGATTCTGGCCATCAGCGTGGCTGGACGGCGGTGTGCCCTGGGTTTTGTTCTGATGTCCCTGGCTTTGTAGTTCACTTCTGCTTTTTCCCAGCCCTGGGTGGTACTCACATCTGGGAGCACTGGAGCCTTTCCGGATTAGCTAGTGGAGTTCTGTAGGAGCAGTGCGGCTGTGTCTGCTGCCAGCTGAGAGGGGAGGGGAGGGGGCGGGGCATGGCGCCCCTTTACTTGGAAGAGCTCAGAAGGATACCTGATGTCTTCAGGGCACCTGATTCTGTGTTATTGGCCCAAGACCAACACAACCAAGGAGCCTTCCCTTCCTCCTTCCCCGCCCCTCAGCCAGCTCCCCATCCTCACACCGGCTGTCCGCAGGGGTTCTCTCCCGCACCCTCTCCCAAGTCATTTCCAAGTTGAGGGGCTCAGCGTGTGATCGAAGTACACTAGTAAGCGAGCCGTTTGCCCCGTCAACTGCTCTTCAAAACAAGGCTCAGAATTCAGACTCATTTGGGAAAATCAACATTCTGCAGCCCCGTCGTAGAGATGAATTCATAACAGACACCAGATAATACAGACCGTGACAGCCCTGTGGGGAAGAAACCGGCTTAACCTGGCATACTTGCCTTTTCCCCAAACCTCTTTGATCTCCCCACCCCCATATTTCATCTATTTTTAGGTAATTTTTCACTTAAATATCTCTGAAATCATTAATGTTTTGTACAATAATCACATCTCATGGTTATTATTGGCAGCATTTTTCTTTCTTCACGTTATGTGAAACAATGATGTGTCTCGCCATCGGTGGTGTCTTCAGAGTGATGACAGATGTGGCACTAAGCCATGCTGGGGGTCACTGTCCTAGGGCTTGTGGGACGGGAGCCAGGAGCCTGGGCCCCAAGACTCCTTTGGAGCCTCTTTCTTCCCCAGTGTGGATGGGGCCAGATGTTGAGGGCAGTCTCTTAGGAGAGCCTGGCTGGTCTGGCTCCGTGGTTAGTGTCCGCCCGCCCGCTGAAGGATCAAGGATTCCCTTTCTGGTCCAGGGCACGTACCTTGGTTGCAAGTTCCCCAGCCCTGGTAGGGGCTCATGCGGGAGGCAACCAATCGGCGTGTCTCTCTCACGTCGATGTTTCTATGTTTCTCTCTCTCTCTCCCCCCTCCCACCTTTCTCGCTTCCACTCTTTCTAAAAAAACCAATGGGAAAAACATCCTTAGGTGAGGATTAAAAAAAAACAAACAAAAACAGGAGAGCCCTAGCTGGTTTGGCTCAGTGGATAGAGCGTCGGCCTGCGGACGGAAGGGTCCCAGGTTCGATTCTGGCCAAGGGCACATGCCCGGGTTGTGGGTTTGATGCCCCCCCAGTACGGGGCATGCAGGAGGCAGCCAGTCGATGATTCTCTCTCATTGATGTTTCTATCTCTCTATCCCTCTCCCTTTCTCTCCGAAATCAATAAAAATATATTAAAAAAATAACAACAACAACAACAAACGAAACAGAAGGAGCGGGAGGAGGTGAAACCAAAACCCTGAAGTGCAAGGACCCACCGTCCGGTGCAGAGGGCCTGGGCCTGCTCCCCTGCCCTCAGAGCTCTTCCTCTCCCCCCCCACCCCTCACCTGCTGACTGTCTCTGCCCCCGTATTGGTTTCCAAGGCTGCCATGGGAAGCGCTGGTGGCTTTTCATAACAAGAACACGCCGTTTCACAGTTCTGGAAGCTAGACGTCCAAAATCAGCGTGTCAGCAGGGCCAGGCTCCCTCTGAGACTCCGGGCAGGCTCTTCCTGGCCTCTTCTAGCCTCTGGTGGTGGTCTGGGTGTTTCTTGACTTGCACTGTGTCCCCCCGTCTGCCTCTGTCATCACACGGTGCTCTCCCGGCGCGCCTCTGTCTTCACACGGCATTTTCCTCTTCTAAGGATACCGGTCAGATGAGACCCACACTAAGGACCTCATCTTCGCTTGATTACTTCTGCAAAGACCCTGCTTCCACATAAGGTCATGTTTCTAGGTGTAAGGTTAGGACTTCGACAGTGCAACCAAACACACCCTACAGCCTTTCTCCCCGTGGCTGTTCCCAGTGTTCATGGGTGGGTGCATTCATGGGTGGGTTCAGTTCAGGTGCCCTGGGGCCCACACTCTTCTTGGAATGGCCCTGACAGCCCCACCCTGACACTGACATTGATGCCAAGGCCTCGGAGACCTGACCCGCGCCCAGTCCCTGCCCTTAGTGACAGATGTGCCTTCCCCTTCCCCTCCCCTGCTTGCTTAGCAACCAAGAACCAGCAGGTCCCCTGGCGTCGTCAGAATGCTGGTCTCCTTCGTAGTAAACCATGGTGCTGTTCCCTTTCTGGAATATTAATTACGGCTTCAACTCTGTAATTAGTCCGCAACAGAATTAGTGGTAGTCCCAAACCACGGAAGGACAGATTGGACTCGCCCCACGGAGATTTGCTCCTGCCCCTGCGGTGGTGATGTGACCTCCACGGAAAGGGAGAAACAAACCTTTCCTTTCCTGCCGACCTTCACCTGGTGGGCTGGGCTCAGAGTTTGGAAAATTACTGATTTTTTTGTAACTGTATTGGCCCATTTTTATTATTATTATTATTATTTTTAATCTTTGGACATTTTTTTAATGGGTAGTGGTTTTTCTTTAATTGCTCTTCAGTAATCTATACATTAAAAAATTGTAAACCCTAAGGTGGCTTTTAGCGGTGGCATGTCCTTGGAATAAGAAAGGTACGGATAATAAATAAAAGAAGGAAGATATTGAAGCCTTTTTACTCTGGTGACGTGGCTGAACAGAAGTCTCTTTAGAGCTGCCCAGTCTCCCTCCAAAGACCCTGGTCACTCTGCTTCATTTGTAAAGCCTTTTCTTTTTTTCCTCCCTTCTCATTTATCCTTAAGAATATTATAAATACCAGTTATATTATAAGCTATTGAGGGCAGATTGAGTTGGATATTTCTTTGTTTTAGCTTCATGGTTCCTAGCACGCTCTATCCAAAAGGGTAATTTAAAAAAAATTTGTGGTGCCGTCACTGTTAGTTCTTTTTCTTTCACTGTTAATTTTTTGAGCTCTCTCTATACAGAGTACTACTTTCTAGCCAAAGGGAGGGAAATGTTTACTTTCTTTTCATTTGGGCTGGACACTTACCTATCTCTGACTCAGTTTCCTTATTTGAGAAGACGGTTGGATTATCTGTGAAATCTCCGGAATGTCCAGTGTTCTAGTTGGTTTTTTACTCATCAAGTTTCTGGATTGCAGACAGGAGGGAAAGCCTTCGTATCTCAGAATTAATTCACTGAGCAAGGCAAAGGTAGGCATTTCATGAAAGCGCCGTTTCTGTTTGCCCTGTATCCCAGCACAGGCCTGGACTCAAGAGCGACATCTGTCCCATGTTTGTTTTCTATTATTCGCTGGTAATAATGGCTGTCATTAGAAAGTGGAGAGTTGCCAGGGGCCCTTCAGATGCTTTGTTTAATGAGCCTCCTCTAGAGGAGCCGTTCTCCGAGCTTTGGTGGAGATGGGGAATGTGGGCAGAAGTCGTAAGTAGGAGGCACCAGCAGCAGGAAGGAAGGTTGAGGCCCAAGATTTGAGGAGGAAGTTGGAGGAAAAGCCCGCCACTACAAAAAGAGGCTGAAATGAAAAGAAAAATCCTACCTAATAAAATAGTAATATGCAAATTAACCGCACCTTCGCTACGCCCAAGCCACGCCCACCAGCCAATCAGGGCGAGTATGCAAATTACCCAACAAAGATGGCGGTTAATTTGCATATGCTGAGGGAGGGAGGAGTGAAGACTGAAGACAACTTAGAAGGAAGACGGAGGAAAAGCAGAAAGCAAGATGGCTGCCAGAGGGAAAGCCAGGGCGGAGTGGGGCGGAGCTGGGCGGGTATCAGCAGCATGCGCGTGCAGGCGCGGCGGCCACAACAGCGGCGGCAGCAGCAGCGCATGCGGCCACAGCAGCTGCAGCAGCCGCTTGCAGGATTTTTCCTGCAAATGGGCTACTAGTAAATAAAATAAAAGCCTAGAACACTGGGTTAACCTCTGGCTCTGCTGCTCATTATCCGTGTGACCTCGGAGAAGGCAGCTAACTTTCCCAAGCCTCCATTTCCTCATCTGTAAAATGGGCACGAGAATCCTTGCCCTCCCTGCCTCAGGCTGTCAAGAGGATCAAGTAAAAGTGCTTTGGAGACTGCAAACCACCATGAGAGTTACAGTGGGCCATGGTCCTCCTCTTCGTGATTGTAATTTAATAACTGACCGTGTAGGAATTTTTTGGGAAGGCCCTACCAACCTATGGGACGAGTCAGAGGACACCCTTTCCCCCACCAAGTGTGCATGTCTAACCCTGGAGGAGAGATCCAGGGTTTTTCAGAATTCACTGGCATCCTTCCGATGTGGGCAGGAGAGGCGGGTAAAGGGGGAAGCAAAGGCAGGCTGTCTCACCCGACCCCGATCCCCCCAGGGTGTGGATGAGCCCACAGATGGAACTCTGTGACTCTGCAGTGGGCTGACTGGACACCACAGGTCTGAATTGGGGTGCCACCCTGAGGGAAAGGGGGATGATAGACCCCTTTGTTATGAGGGCAAGTATTTGGCGGATGAGTTCCCTAATAAAGAATATTGAACTTGGGCCTGGGCCGGGTGCCTCACTTGGTTGGAGCATTGTCCCATACACCAAAAAGGTCGCAGGCCTGATCCCTGGTCAGGACACATACCTCGGTTGTGGGTTCAATTGCTGGTCAGGGTGTGTAGGGGAGGCAACCGATGGATGTTTCTCTCACATTGATGTTCCTTTCTCTCTCTCTCTCCTCCTTCCTCCTTCCCTCCCCCTCTCTCTAAAAAATCAATAAACGTATCCTTGGGTGAGGATTTAAACAAAATTGAACTAGGGAGCTTTCTGAAAGAAATCTAACTCCAGTTTGTATAAGCAGAGGAGGCCCTTTCCTGGTTCACATAACCGGGAAACCTGGTCATAAGCTGGCTTCTGCCTAATATTCTTTCAGTCTCTGTTGGCTTCCTGCGCAGGCCACCTCTCCCTCAGGTGGAGACAGCCCTGCAGCCCCAGCCCACACCTCAGCTCAGAGCTGGCCATCCCAGGGATGGTCTTGGAGAGGGTGACGATTGGCTGGCATGGGTCATGTGCCCACCCTGAACCAATCCTTGTGGCAAGGTGGGTGACTCTGGATGCTCCTGGGTCACACATTGGTCCCCTGGACCTGAAGCTGGGGGTGGGGGGTGGTGTCAGCTCTACTCCAACTTCAGCTATAAAACAGGAAGGGAGTTACCTAAAGAGATGCTAGACAGGCAACAGAGTTTACCAGATACCATGTTGCCCTTATCGGAAGTCATTCCTTGTTGTCCTTTGCGTGGCAGAGAACGGGACCGAGCAGATCGTGTGTCTGACCCAGGCTATTCTTACTGAACCTAGCAGCAAACCTTGCCGATGGCCTGCTGTGTGCAGGACTCAGTACTGGGGGAGGGAGGGAGGCATGTTAAATTGCCCTTTCTTTCAAGTTGCTTATCATCCAACTAAGGAAAATAGAACAGCTTATATAATAAAAGCCTAATATGCAAATTGACTGAACAGCAGAATGACTGGTGGAATGACCGGTTGCTATGACACGCACTGACCATCAGGGGGAAGATGCTCAACGCAGGAGCTGCCCCCAGCCCGCAGGGCCCAGGCCAGCCAAGGCGGGTTCCAGCTGGGCCCCCCCAATCACCCTGCTGGTCGCCCCGCAGAGGGTGGTGACCAGCGGCGGTAGTGGTGGAGGGTGGGTCCGGCAGGCGAGCAGGTGGCGGCGGGGGGCCGGGCTGGCTAGCGAGCGGGCCGGCGCCGCCCCACAGATTGGCCCTGATCGCTGTCCAGGCCTAGGGACCCTACCCATGCATGAATTTCTACACCGGGCCTCTAGTATACCCATAAAAAATAATGAGCATCGCAGTGTTTACAAGAATACAAGTGACTAAGAAAGGGAGGGGCCCTGGCCTTGCCACAGGTGTGACCCCGAGCAAGTCATTCGGCTGGTTTGGTTGGAGCTTCCTAATCCATAAACTGAGAAAGGGAGTTCATGTTTGTCCCGTGTTTCCTGAGCTGCCAGTGTGATTTGTAGAAGAGGTGCCAACTGCCATTTCTTTGAGCACAAACACGCCCTGGAACGAGGGTCACTGCTCAGGGAAGGACCAGGAGCTGCACTGGGCTTGACAGTGACCCTGTGTGAACTGCCTCCAGGGAAAGCCGCCCGCACATCATCCGTCCCCACTTCCCGGTGTGTGGAGTGCCCAGTACTTGGAATTGTCCTGACATCTCAAGGCCACCCTTTCCGGTTGCCTTTTCTGACCCAACCCCCGGGACCCCGCTGACCTGTGCTGGTGAAAACACAGAGCAGCAGCGAGCCGGGGTGGACCGGCCATCGGCGCTGGGGTGCTCGGGGAGGGGTCTGCAGAAGTGCGGGCCAGCCCCAGGCCCTAAGGCCAGGTTCCTCCTGGGTCATGGGTGGCTACGGTCGTTTTCACTCACCCCGCTCGGAAACCTTTAGGCCTGGGTCCTGGAAAGGTGCTGCGTGAAGCCTGACGCCTTCCTGCATGAGGGGCAGAAGCTCTTTTTTTAAAATTAATTAATTAATTAATTAATTTACTTTTTAAAATATATTTTATTGATTTTTTACAGAGAGGAAGAGAGAGGGATAGAGAGCTAGAAACATCGATGAGAGAGAAACATTGATCAGCTGCCTCTTGCACACCCCCCACTGGGGATGTGCCAGTAACCAAGGTACATGCCCTTGACCGGAATCGAACCTGGGACCCCTGAGTCCGCAGGCCGACGCTCTATCCACTGAGCCAAACCGGTTTTGGCAAGGGGCAGAAGCTCTTACCTGCTGTCAGCACTGACACCGTTACGCAGGTTCCGCCTCCATCACCTGGGACTTGAGCACAAGAACTTGTGTTTACTTAGGCCTTTGAGTCGACTGAAAATGACACTTTCCACCAGGCTGGCAACCAAAATATTCCCTATGCTATTTTTTTTTTTAAGTTATGATGAAGAGCCAGTGTAAAACATGAAAAAGTATTTACTTAAACATTAAAACAGTAAATTAATTTTTAAAATATTGAAACAAAATGAAAACATTCATAATTTTATCCTAGCGTAGTGTTCACTTTTATGCCTATGATTTCCCTATGCACAAGTGGTTTGTAGTTGTTTACCAGACCAAATTTCCATTATTTGCACTAAAGAACAAAGAAAATGATGCTGGGATAGCTATCCTATATAATAAAGAGGTAATATGCAAATTGACTGTCACACCCTCACAAGATGACTGCCTACAACCAGGCCGGCAGGGGGGTTAGTGAGGGACGACCAAATGACTGAACAAGCAGGCTGTGTGGAGTGACCAGGCTGGTGGGGGGGCCATGAGGGGCGACCAGGTCGGTGGGGGAGGGGGGGCTACCAGGCTGGCAGAGGGGGGCAATTGGGGGTGACCAGGTCGGCAGGGGTCAGTAAGAGGCGACCAGGCTGGTGGGGGGTGCCAGTTGGGGGCAACCAGGTTGGCAGGGGGGGAAGTTAGGGGTGACCAGGCCGGCAGAGGGGGGCAGTAAGGGGTGACCAGACCGGTGGGAGGCGGGCAGTTAGGAGTGACCAGGTCGGCAGGGAGGGGGCAGTTAGGGGCCACCAGGCCGGCACGCAGAGGCAGTGAGGGGAAATCAGGCCGGCAGGTGGGGGGCAGTTAGGGGCGATCAGGCTGGCCTAAATGGGGATCAGGCCTAAATGAGCAGCTGGATATCCCCCGAGGGGTGCTGGATTGGAGAGGGTGCAGGCTGGGCTGAGGGGGACCTTACCCCCCCATGCACGAATTTTGTGCACCAGGCCTCTAGTCCACATATAAAAGAATGAAACGGGACCTTTACTTCATATCATATAAAAAATTAACTTAGCCCTAGCTGGTTTGGCTCAGTGGATAGAGCGTCAGCCTGCGGACTAAAGGGTCCCAGGTTCGATTCTGGTCAAGGGCATGTGCCTTGGCTGCGGGCACATTCCTGGTGGGGTGTGTGCAGGAGGCAGCTGATTGATGTTTCTCTCTCATCGATGTTTCTGGCTCTCTCTTGCTCTCCCTTCCTCTCTGTAAAAAATCAATAAAATATATTTAAAAAAAATTAACTTAAAAGTTATGATGAGCTAAAACTATAAAAGTCTTAGAAGGAAGTAGAGGTATGAATCTTTGTGACCTTAGATTTGGCAATGGCTTCATAGAGAATGACACCAAAATCACAAACAACAAAAGAAAAAATAAATTGTATTTAATAAAAATTAAAACCTTTTATGCTTTAAAAGTTCGTGCCCTGACCAGGAATTGAACTGTGACTTGGTTCATAGGTTGATGCTCAACCACTGAATCACGCTGGCTGTGCAAATTAACAGATTTTAACTGATTTTTGGGGAGCACGTGTGGGGGTAACTAATGAGAAGTAAGGTAACGTTGGATGGTGGCTTAATGGTTTGGCATCCTGCCGATGGCCACCACCCTTGGTGCTCTATGGTGGTCTCGGCATACAGTCCCATCATCGTTCTCTGTTCGCTGAGGCCACCCCAGTGATTGCACACATTGCCCCGAGGAATGCAACGATATCAGGCCAGGTTACCCTTATGTGATCAACAGGGACTTCTGTTAAAAACATCCGTTGGTGGGAATAACCCAAGTGTCCACCGACAGATGAATGGATGGATGAACAAAATGTGATATGTACATACAGCAGACTACCATCCAGCCTCAAAAAGGAGTGAAGTACTGACACATGCTACAACATGGATGCACCTTTAGTTTTTATACAAAAGGAAATAAGCTAGACTCCAAAGGACAAATACTACAATTTCACTTATAGGAAATATCTAGAATAGGCAAGTTTATAGAGACAGAAAGTAGAACAGAGGTTACCAGGGACCAGAGGGAGGGGAAATGGAGAGTTATTGCTTAATGGTTTCTGTTTGGGGTGATAAAAGTTTTGGAAATAGATAGTGGTGATATTGCAGAACATTGGGAGTATATTGAATTGTACACTTAAAAATGGTTACAATGGTAAATTTTATGTATATATCTTTACATAGGTTTTTAAATATATTTTTATTGATTTCAGAGAGGAAGGGGGGAGAGAGAGAGAGAGAGAGAGAGAGAGAGAGAGAGAGAGAGAGAAACATCAATGATGAGAGAGAATCACTGATCTGCTGCCTCTGCACGCCCCACACTGGGGATCGAGCCCACAACTTGGCATTGTATCCTGTCTGGGAATTGAACCATGACCTCCTGATTCATAGGTCCACGCTCAACCACTGAGCCACACTGGCCAGGCTAAATTTTATGTATATTTTACCACAATAATAATAATAATAATAAATCCCCTGGGGAATAAATGGAGTTCTGGTCTAGCTGTAATCCTGTCTGAGCTGACATGGGAGGAACCCAAGTTATGGGACGACCTCAGAGGTAGGGTTTCGCTGAGTTGAAATGCTAGTTTTATTTTTAATGTATGGAGAGTGGTGCTGGTTTTGACAAAGGGTCAGGAGTTAGAGGAAGATGGGGTGGGATTTTGTACTTATTGAGTATTTTCAGGATGCCTGGCCGGAAGTGCTGTGCCTCCGGGAGGGGATGGTTGGACAAGTGTGGGGCCTTCATAAAACTTGAAGCTGACTCAATACCTGCTTTCTCCCTGAACAGAAAAGGGGGATTTCATTGCCCTGGACCTTGGTGGGTCTTTCTTTCGAATTCTGCGGGTGCAAGTGAGTCTAGAGAAGAACCAGAATGTTCACATGGAGTCCGAGGTGTACGACACGCCGGAGAACATCATGCACGGCAGTGGAAGCCAGGTGGGTGCCCCCGGGAACCAGACCCCACAGCACTGGTGTCCTGAGCTCCGGGAAGGAGCCCGTCATAGATGCATGTGGAGAGGGACTCCTGGGGGAAGGTGTGACCTCCCGAAGAGACCCACTGCCTGGGTAAACCGGTGGATGGGGCTCCAGGGACTGTCACAGGCGGGGGAGTGTGAAGAGGGAGGCCCAGCAGCTCTGTTGGATAAAGGCATTCATTCCCCAAGGATCCTGGGGTTCGTTCCTCAGCACAGGTTTAGCAGAGCCCTTGGATCAAAACACCTCTTCCAAGTCATTGGCCTCCTCACCCACCTCACCCCCTAGGGTGTGGCTGGCACCTATGAGGCAGCAGTAATTTTAGTTTGCAGCTCCAGGGCGAATCAGGGGATCCTGGCCACCTGATTTAATAGGCTCTGTGAGTCCTGGGCACACAAAGCAAATCGGGCAGGGCCTTAAGTGGAAAATCACCGTCCCCTCCTCTCTCACTTGGTACCAGAGCCCCACCCCCTTCAGGGCACCCCCCTGGAAGGGCTGCCTGCCTTTGCTGGCCGGGGGGCCATGGCCATGCTCGTGCTCACGCTCAGAAGGACCCATCCACCCTCTCCTGCCCTCCTGGTTGCAGTGAGTGGTGGGTCCCTGGCTGAGGACCCTGTGGTCAGGGTTCAGGCAGTGCCTGGTCAGGTTTTCAGCCACGTCTGCGTCCTGTAAGCCCCTACTCCCGTGGATGTTCTGGCTCCTCCAGTTTGTAGCTCGCCTCCTGGGTCATGGCTGCCATCCAAGATACGGATTCAGAGATCGCCAAATATTTGCTTGAGGGAGGGTGTGTTCACACTAAGGTCCATGACTAATTTCTCCAGAAAACCCATTTCCTCTGGGCTAGACTTTGCCATGAGGCCCAGCAGCCACCTCCTCTGGACTCCACTCTGTTCCTAAATTAACACGAGGGGACGGGAGCAAGCACTCTGCCTCTTTGAGAAAAGGGGTAAGCCCGGCCTTTCACCTGCTTCTGAGGGTTTTGGTTAAGAGCTTTGCAGGCTGTGACACTGTCATTGGAACAGATGAACCACCAGTGGTTCAGGCAGCACTGACATGGGTTGTCTCGAGGTTTCCCCGCTTAGAAACTGGCCCATTCATCCGGCGTGTGTGCGTGAACCCTGCCTGCTGGTAGGGCCCCCAGCCCCGCCCCGTGGTTGCTGCATTGCTCCTCCTTGCAGGGCTAGCAGGCTTGGGTTGGCATCCTTGCTCTTCCCATTTGGCAACACGTACTGACCTGGCACACCCTGTTCTCATGGTTCTTGGGTCGAGCCACCTCTGCCTGCTGCCTTCACCCTGGGACTGTCCCCCTGTGCTACAACATTCCTGTGTGCTTTGGCAGGGTTTGCAAACTAAGGGGGTGTCTGTCCCACAGGTACATACTGGCCATGTTCACTTCCTTTATTAAAAAAATTTTTTTTTCTTTATTTTAGAGCGAGAGGAAGGGAGAGGGATAGAGAGAGAGAAATATCAATGATGAGAGAGAAACGTTGATCAGCTGCCTCCTATATGCCCCCTACTGGGGATTGAGTCCACAACCTGGGCATGTGCCCTGACTGGGAATTGAACCGTTGACCTTTTGGTTCATGGGTTGATGCTCGACCACTGAGCCACCAGCTGGGCCATAGTGACTTCCTTCTAACTGCTGCCACTGCTGGGACCTCGTTTCTGCCAGCCTCCTTCCCCACCGTCTCAGCCCCGGGTTCACCTTCCTTCCTGCTGTCTGTTTTCTCCTCTGCCCTTTTCAGCCGCTCTGCAAAGAAGAAAGAGGATGATGATAATGATGATGATGATGATATAGTATTATAGTAAATACATAGCGTTTGTTATATATAAGTCACTAATGTAAGCACTTACTGTGGATAAACTAACTTAATCATCACAACAACCCTCTTGGGTAGGTATTACTAGTCCCATTTCACAGATGAGAAAATTGAGGCTTGATGTTAAGTAACTAGCCCTTTGGGTCTCACAGCGGATAAGTGATAGAGCTGGGATTTGAACCCAGGCAGTCTGGCTCCAGATGTTACACTTTTACCAACACGGAACACTCTTAGTCTGGGCTTTATCTTTGTCTTGTCTTTATTGATTTAAACGTTTTTTAGTGGTGAGGAAATGTGAGGGCTGTGGGCAAGGCGGTAAAGTCCAGGGGATGAGGGAGAAGGTTGCCAGCTGAAAAATAGGGATGAAACAGGAACCTCTGTTGCAGAAGTTTGGTGTGAAGTTAGAAGTAACTACTGGGTGGCCCATTTTTCTGAGATCTCGTATTGACCTGTAGAGTATTCTGGAAAACTAAGGGCTTTGTTTTGCCCATGAAGCAACTCAGAACTCACAGATTCCGAACAGTGCCCGAATTCTCGGCGTTGTGATAACATCTTTTGAAATGTGTGGGAATTCTTAATAGATTTGTAAACCATTTGCTTGAAATAATATTGAACGTACAGAAAAGTTTTCAGATAAGCACAAAGAATTCCCATATAACCCTTGGTCCAGACTTCCAAATTGCTAACCATTTGCTTTAACCTCCCCTTTCTCGTTCTACACACACACACACACACACACACACACACACACACACACACACGGTATCTCTAGTTTCGATGCACTTGTAAGCTTTAATTTTGGAAGCATAAATGCAATCATAAAACATCACTTAATTTAGGGAATTTTGAATAAGGAGTGTTTAGGGTTCTTTTAGTGATTGTTTGCCATCTTTGTCAGAGGAACTGAGTCTGTGTGTGGGGACTTTTAAAATAACTAGCATGTTGTCAGAAGAGACAAAAATAATGTTTTTCGGACTCTGAAACTTTGAGTGCAGAGAGGCTGGGCAGCTTCCTTCCCTGGTTGGTCCCAGACATGGTTTGCCTGAGAAGGGGGTGGCTTCCCGTCTCCTCGAGCCCCTGGATTGTGGACAGTTCACAAATACGGCATTTCCTTCTTAACAGAGCACTTTGGGTGGTTATGTTTGGCTCATTTGTGGGGGGGCTGGTTAGTGCACCCCACTCATGTGAATCTGCTCTGCAGCCTGCCAGCCTTCTCTGTGTGTGTGGATGAGGGGGGGCGGGGGGCGGGCAGGGGGAGGCGTGCTGGTGGACTTAGCAGTGGGCTTAGATCTCTCGGAGATGTAGGCCACAGGGAGCTTAGCCGGGCCTCCCGGGAAGGTGGCCACGTGTCTCCTCAGCGGCTCAGGGACAGGGACTCCTGCATCCACATGGACAGGATTTTCTCGACCCTGGCAGAGAAGTCAGACTTTAGAGCTGGGTCTGGGACATCTGGAGAAAGACAGAGATGGGAATAATGACTTCTGGTCCCCTCTCCAGGGCACCCCTGCAAGGAAAGCCTTCAGGCAGACGGCCTTGTCTGGGAGCAGGCCTGGGTCTGCTGCCTGTGACCGTGTGGCGTGGCCTTGCCTTCTCCTGGGCCTCAGGAAGCTCCGTGGCTGTGTCAGTTCCATACATGAGGGAGGTCTGGTGCTGTGACAGCGTGTGAGGAAGATGGGGCGGGCTCATACCTGGGCTGTGGAGCACAGAGTTAAGGAAAAGGGGAGTTCTTCGTTCAACTTCAACTAAGAACTCCGGCCGGAACACACATGAAACGGTAGATTCGGTTCTGGGTACATTTTAGAGAGGAAGGGAGGTATCAGATCCAAAAAGATTGCCTGATGGTGGTGAGCCTCCATCACTGACAGACTTGGTTCAGAGGCTCGGGAAACAGCGTTCCGGGCTCTTTGTAGTCGATCCTACGATGTGTGTGCTCATGCCAGGCAGTGTGCGGTGGAGCAGGCGAGCTTAAATCGCAGTCCACTAAATACGGTCTCTTCGCCCCTTAGAATACCATGCAGCAGGGAGAATGAACAGCCTACAAAGACACACAGGTGGCTGACTCACGCACGTAACAGAGCGGAAGAAGACACCCACGAAGAGGGCACAGTGTCGTTCCATTCACACGCAGTAGACAGGCAGGACCAGTGTTGGAAGTCAGGGCGGCTGGCGAGGGCCCTCTGGGGGTTGGTGGTGGTGGCTGTGACTGGCGGGGACTCGAGGGGGGTGTCTGTGCTGGAAGCATGTGTTTCTTGATCTTTTTGGATCGAATACCTGGTGACACAGGTGGATACAGCTTGTGAGAACCCAGTAAGCTCTGCACTTAGGACGTGGGCCCTTTTTTTGGCATGTCCATGATACTTCAGGACAGAGTAAAAATCCGCTGTCTGCAGTTTGCTAAACCACTCAAGTGCTCTAGCAACTGTGGAACTGTTCGTGGAGCTTCCGGGATTTGCAGATGGAGGTAGATCGATAGAGACATCCGGGGAAATGGAGATGGGAGTAATGACTTCTGAGAAGGGGCAGACGGCCACTCCTCCGGGGTGGCTGATGGAGACTGTGTGACATGGAGGGATGAGCTGATTTTCTATTATTTTTAATTAAAAAAAATTAAATTGTGAGTTTTACTATTTAAAATGTTTTTCATGTTTTAAATACCCTGATAATACCTTTTAGGGCTTGCTAAGAGGGCAGTTCTGTCTGGAGGGTTTGAGATGCTCCCCCAGCCGTGCCGGCCCACAGGCAGGCTGTGGGAAGGGACGTGTCTCTACCGTTCGCACTCACTGTGGCTTTGCAAGCAGGGCCTCCGGGTGCGTGTCGCTCCCAGTTTTCCTGAACTGCTTTTCTCCCTCCTGACTGCGCTCTGCTTTCCCCAGCTTTTTGACCATGTCGCCGAGTGCCTGGGAGACTTCATGGAGAAAAAAAAAATCAAGGACAAGAAATTGCCTGTGGGACTCACATTTTCTTTCCCTTGTCGGCAATCCAGAATAGATGAGGTAAGTTCATTCTGGGATTCCCAGGCTCGATAGAAGCCCCAGAGGGCAAAAGCTCACGAACCTCTTTTCTTGATCACCTACCTCCTGCACGCCCCCAGCTGCGGATTGAGCCCGTAACCCAGGCATGTGCCCTGACTGGGAATCCAGCCGTCGACCCCTTGGTGCATGGGACAGCGCTCAACCAACAGCCACACTGGCCAGGCTGCACGTCTTATATTTTTTTAGAAACTTTGTAGGCATGAGTGTGAGGTGATATTTGTGGCCATCAGGTCGAGAGAACCATGTATTAAAGTCAGGCAGGTGAAGGTAAGAAAATTAGGCTCAGTGATGGAGAGGTTGGGAAGCACTGGGTCAGAGTTGCAGGATGTGGGGTTTGTGTACCGGGAGGCCATCCTCATTAGAGCGCCCCTGGTCAGGGTGCCACCCCCACAGCATCGGCTGGTCACCGGCGCCAGCCCCGGAGAGGCCCCTGCTTCTCCTTTGGGCCTCAGGTGCTGTGCACCACCTTCCTGTTTGTCACTGTTCATTCACCGGTGCAGCAGGGATGCGCTCAGACATACCATGTGACAGCATTGTACCATAGCGTGTGGCAGGAATACACATTAAATAGTTGTCACCGTGTTCCTTTTCTACGTAGAGAGACAGAAAAACCACACACACACACACACACACACACAGAACAACCTGTGAATAAACTGATAGCAGGAACTCTGATAGTTAATATTGCTGAGGGTCCATCAGGTGCTGGGCTCTGTTCTAATGTGTCCTTTGCAGTTAACACCCCCCCCCCCCCAGGAGCGGAGTGCTTCTGATCCCCACTTTACAGATGAGGAAGTTGAGGCTCAGAGCGGTCAGGAACCTGCCCTAGGCCATCCAGCCGGGAAGCAGCCAAGCCTGTGCTGGTCACCAGTCCGCCGTTCCCAGAACAGGCCCTTTGGGCCCGGCACCTCCCACGTCTGGGCAGCATCCCTGTACCTCTTTGTCAGTCGGGTAGGCGCCCTCTCCCGGGCTCTGCTTCCTGCCGCTGGGCCCTTCCATCTGCACAATCTGTGTAATCACGTGATGTCAGAGCAACACGCGGCCTGAGAGTTCAGTAGGCCAAGCCCCTCAGCACGGTCACAGGGCTCATTAACAGCAGATCTAGGACCAGAATCCCAGCCCACCTCCCACCGGTGGACTCTCAGCACACACACACACACACACACACACACACACACACTCACACACACACACACACAACACACACATTCACACACACAAACAAACACACACACACACACACACTCACACACACACACACACACACATTCACACACATTCACACACACAAACTCACACACTTTCACACACACACACACACACACACTCACTCACACACACACACACACACAAACACACACTCACACACATACATTCACACACATAAACACACACACACATTCACACACACATACAAACACACACACACACACACATTCACACACACTCAAACACACACACACACACACAAACACACATTCACACACATACACACACATACACTCACACACACATTCACACACATACACACACATACACACATTCACACACACACATACACACACACACACTCACACACACACACATACACACATTCACACACACACATACACACACACTCACACACACACTCACACACACATTCACACACACACATACTGACACACACACATTCTCACACATTCACACACACATTCACACACACACTCACATACTCACACACACATACACACACACACTCACACACATACACACACACTCACACACACATTCTCACACACACACACACCATGCAAAGGCCTCTGGGATGTTGCCGTCTCCTCCTCTCTCTCTGGTATCTGATATTGCTACACCTCCAAGGTGTTCAGATCACTGTGACCTCCAGGGTGTCTCCCCAGACCTCTCACAAAGCCTGTGGTCGGTACCACATGTCACCGAGACGTGACAGTCGCCCTCCCTGGGCAGAGACAGTGTGGGACACCCTTCCCCACTGGGAGAGGGGAGTGAAGCCGCTGTGCTCCATGTCGCTCATGCATTAGCAGCTGCTGACCGAGCGCCATCCCTGCCGGCTGGGCGAGGCCCTAGGAGAGACCGCGAGCAGAGGGTTGGCCTGCCCCCCAGAAGGTAGTCTTCCAGGAAAGGAGGCATCACGGGCCACGAGATCCTCGCAGGGTGGAGCAGATAAGCCTGGCAGAGGACACTGCGGGCAGAGAAGGAGCCGAAGGCGGAGGCCCGTGGGCAGGCCTGGACCCACCTGGGCGGGCTTCCTCGGCGGGGCTGTGCCACCTGCCAGGACCCGAGTGGATTGCAGGCTCTGGTTACAAGGCTGCCTGGACCTTCAAGGTGGTCCGAATCCAGACGGGCTGTCTCACTCCCCAGACGAGCAACGGGACCCGCAGAGTCACGGTCCACTGGGGGGACAGGACCCGGTCTCTGATTTCCAGCCTCATGTTCTTTCCACAACACCATGTTCTCGGAGTCTGTTTTTTGGGGGGAAGGGGGATAGTGGTGAGGGGAAGAACACATTGTCCAGGGCCTTTTGGAATGCCTGGTTTAGGTGTGGGCTGCTGCTGAGCAAAGAACCACAAATTATCCCAAGTACTCACCCTTCCGTACACCCTACAGGCCAGGCCGTGTGGCTTTCACGGTGAGTGGGGCAGCCCATGCCACACAGAACCCTCCCCCCCCCCCCCGCCCCGGCTGACGGGCCTGAACAGCAGCTCTTCCCAACCCTGCCACGTTCCTTACAGTGATTTTCTCCATTCAGAGAGAAACAGTCAAATGGAACAGTCATTTTTCTTTTCTCGTATCTGATTTTTTTAAGTACAAAAGCAATTTGTAAAACTATTGAAATAATATGAAGAGGTAAAGCAGAAAGTAAAATTCCTACCATTCCACATGCCCAAGGAAATAAACACTGGATGTTTATCCTTCTTGAGGTTTCTCCATGAGCGTACAGACAGAAAGGGGTCATGTTGTAGAAATAGTGGAGTCGTTGCTTTCTAATGGGAGTTAAGTCCCAAAGTTGGGAAAGAGACATGAATTACATGCAGAGCCCACATTTTCCTGAAATCGCCAGTGCCTGCCTCTTCGAGGCTCATTCGCCAAGAGTTGCCGTGGCATTTTCTCCTCTCAGTTGGCTCTGGCTTCCTCTCCTCGGGGCTGTGGAGGGTGATCCAGTAATAACCGATTTCCCGGACTCACTTTGGAAGGACGCCTGGCTGTGCAGTTGACGTCCCATTAGATTTGCACGCCGTGTAACACTCCGGTGGCGGCTGCCACCAGAGGAATCCACCGTGCAGAGGGTGAACAGGAAATGGGACAGTCTGGCCCTGTTACCCAGTGTGTCTGGAGCCAGCCTCTCGGTCCTCTGGGCCTCGGCTTTGTCACTGCCCTTGAGCAGTCTCCCCAAGGGCCTGGGGGTTCTGGGGGCCTCCCAGCCTTCTCCGTCCAACGCCATCTGCTCTCCTTTGCAGGGCATTCTGATCACCTGGACAAAGCGATTTAAAGCGAGCGGAGTGGAGGGAGCGGATGTGGTGAAGCTGCTTAACAAAGCCATCAAAAAGCGCGGGGTAACTGCTCTTAGGCCACCTGCCTTGGCCACACGGAGGTGGGGGGGGGGGTGTGGGGAGAAATCTGTGTTCTAAAACAACGCTTTTGGGAGTGGGGGGGCATAGTGCATGGCCTGAGGCATCACGTGAGAGGTCTTGAAGGCCCAGGAAGAAGCAAGTGGTGAGGGGACGCAGTCCAGAAGGTGGGGTGGTTTGACACACGGCTCTTTGAGGCAGAGGAGGCCGCCCCCTGACAGAGGAGGGCTGGGCCGTGCAGGGAACCGTGTGAGCAGGTGTGGGGAGCAGGGCAGCCAGCACATGGATGTGGTGGGGTGGTTTGCAGAGGGCGGTGGCTCTGTGTATAAAATCCACACGGAGAAGAATCTTAAGCCAGATAATCCAGGGGACTGTGCAGTTTCTATAATTTAGTCACGTACTTGGTCCGGTTAATGGGAGTGCCAGCAGGGATGAAAGCCGCCCCTCCTCCAGGAGCAACAGCGTTAGGAAAACCTCTCTCTCTCTCTCTCTCTCTCTCTCTCTCTCTCTCTCTCTCTCTGTTTGTGTGTGTGTGTGTGTGTGTGTTTGGTTAATCCTCATCCGAGGATATTTTCTTCCTTTTTTTTTTTTTTTTTTGAGAGAATGGAAGGGAGGGGGAGAGACAGAGAGAGAGAAACATTGTTGTGAGAGAGACTCATCAATTGGTTGCCTCCTGCATGCACTCCGACCAGGGCCGGGGATGGAGCCTGCAACTGAGGTACGTGCCCTTGACTGGAATCGAACCCGGGACCCTTCAGTTCGTAGGCCACTGCTCTAACCGCAGGGAAAAACCGGCCAGGCCTCTTTCTCTTTAAGGTTGTGACCTCTGCCCCCAGGTGGGAGTGGACGGTGACGTCCCGTTATCTGTCCCCAGGATTATGATGCCAACATCGTGGCTGTGGTGAATGACACGGTGGGGACCATGATGACCTGTGGCTACGACGACCAGCATTGTGAAGTCGGCCTCATCATCGGTAACGTCCCCCGTTTCCTCGTCCCTTCCCGCAGCCCGGGTGTCCAGAAGGCGCCGCCGCCTCTCGGTGACTTCGGGTGTGGTCACAGCGTCCGCTCTCCTCTCTCTCCAAGGCACCGGCACCAACGCGTGCTACATGGAGGAGCTGAGGCACATTGACCTGGTGGAAGGCGACGAGGGGCGGATGTGCATCAACACGGAGTGGGGGGCCTTTGGGGACGACGGGGCCCTGGAAGACATCCGCACGGAGTTCGACCGCGAGATCGACCGGGGCTCTCTCAACCCGGGGAAGCAGCTGTGAGTCCCACCCACCTTTCCGTGCTCCTCATCTGTATGCCTCGGGACATTTAGCACGAGATTTGGGGTGGGGGCCGAAAGGGCAGAAAGCCCGGTGCCCACAGAGCGAAAAGCCCATCAGATTTGCACTGCCTGCCACTCCTTTGGGGAGATACCCAGCTGTGGACTCTGCACCGGCTCCTGCAAGCTCAGGGTCACACAGAGGCCGTTCCAGTAGGTCCTTGGTGGGTGGCAGGCGGGCATGTAGGACTCAGAAAGGCTCTCTCCTGCCAGGATCCTCCACACGGCGTGGCTGGGCGGTCCTGTCTGGTCCCGTCAGGAGCAGGAACAATGAGAACGGTGTTTCTCTGGGCCCGTGTTGACGGACGAGGGCGGGCCGGGCTCAGGTCCAGCAGCATCCTGGGCTTCCGGGCCCGCCTCCGAATGGAACAGGTGGTTTTGCTGTGTCACAGCCAGCGCTGGGCGTGCCAGCTGGGCCCTCAGGACAGGCCCGCCACCCGGGCATGGACCTGCCTCTCTGATCTGTTCTGCTGAGGGCTTTCTCTTGGCCCCTCGTCATGGCACCGAACCCCCATTTTCAGCAGTCTCTCTCCTATGCAGCACTGGGCGGCTGCAGTTACAGAGTCCGCACCTCACACCACACCTCCCAGGGGAGATGAGAGGGGGGCTCACTCTGTGATCGCCCTGTGGCTGAATGTGGCCAGAGCAGTGTGATGAGCTGATGGGCTTTAAGCTACTCCGAGGCCTGCCCTGGAGGTGAGGGTGAGGTCAGTAGGGGAGAAGTGGGTTCCTCAAAGCAGATTCTTCTTGGTCCTTTAGGCTGGAGAGGGAGAACATGAGTGCAGGGAGTGACCAGTGACAGGGGTCCCGTGGGAATGGCTGCAGCTCAGCCCCGTCATCTGCTCAGCATTCCCTCCGAGAAGCCATGCACCCTCTGAGCTGGGAAACGGAGAGAATGCTCCCTGGCCACCTCCTTCCCACAGGCCTGGGCCATCTCCGAGAGAGTGATGAGGATGAGAAGCCCTTTAAAAGTACAGCATCAGCCCGGCCCGTGTGGCTCAGTGGTTGAGCATCGACCTCTGAACCAGGAGGTCACGGTTCGATTCCCGGTCAGGGCACATGCCCAGGGTTGCGGGTTCGATCCCCAGTGTGGGGTGTGCAGGAGGCAGACAATCAGCAATTCTCTCATCATTGATGTTTCTATCTCTCCCTCTCCCTTCCTCTCTCAAATAAATTAAAAACAATTTTTTTAAAAGTATAGCATCAAGTTCTGTAAGAGGTGATTGTACTTTGCTCATTTCTAAGTCCTAACGTTTCCCCCGCCTGCCCCTGGGGTGCTCGCCTCCTGCTGGCCACCCTGGGCATGACCTCCTGGCACCCCCTTGTTGCTTATTCACACGTGTGTGGTCTTGCCTGCCCGCGAGGCTGCGAGCTGGTGAGGGATGAGGCGCGTCTCCTGTGTCTGTCCCCCTCCCCCGAGTTGCCCAGGGGTGGGTACGTGGGAAGGGCCTAACGAGCCCCTGGGTGCTCTCCTCTTGCAGGTTTGAGAAGATGATCAGTGGCATGTACCTGGGGGAGCTGGTCCGACTGATCCTGGTCAAGATGGCCAAGGAGGGCCTTCTGTTCGAAGGGCGGATCACCCCCGAGCTGCTCACCAGAGGGAAGTTTAACACCAGTGACGTGTCAGCCATTGAAAGGTAGGTGCTCTCTCTTGAGGCTCTGGGGGGCCGTGGGGGCACAAGAGCGACAGGTCCCTTGTTACGCGTGAGCCCCGGTTTGGTGGGCTTCTCCCTCAAGAGCGCCAGGGCTTGCTGGGTCCCTCTCTCCCCTCTCAGCTGTCCCGCCCTGGGCTGGTCTCCCGGCAGGGCTGGTCTGCCTGGTGTCAGCACATTAAAGAATGGTCTAGCCCGGCCGGCGTGGCTCAGTGTGAGCATCGACCCATGACCCAGGAGGTCACAGTTCGATTCCCCGTCAGGGCACATGCCCGGGTTGTGGGCTCGATCCCCAGTAGAGGGTGTGCAGGAGGCAGCTGATCCTTGCTTCTCTCTCATCATTGATGTTTCTCTCCCTCTCTCCCTCTCCCTTCCTCTCTCTGAAATCAGTAAAAACTTTTTTTTTTTAAAGAAAAACAATGTCCTAGTCAGCAGCATATGCTTCATGGAGGACATAGTTGCAGAAGCAGCCCCCGTTTCTCTCCCCTCCCCCACAAAAGGGTGAGATTAGAGGTGATCCTAGTGGTGAACAAGGAGCTGACCGAGCCCGGGGCCCGGATTTGGAATTCCTCCTTGGGATATCAGGACCTTCTCCAGACTCTGTTCCAAGGAACCCTAGCAACTCCAGACAGTTAGGTGTTCCCTGAAGAAAGGGTTCTGTGGCCAACAGGGTTGGGAAATACTGCATATTTGTCCTCCCTTTTAGAGAGTCACAGTGTCTTCGCATAGTGAAGAAAACCCAGCTCACTTTGGTCAGCAGCCAGAAGACGTGTTCCCTGGCTCAAGTTTGAGAAACAGTGGTTAACACGTGAGGCAGGACAGATAGACACAGAAGGACAGACCCCAGCCAGCAACCTGACGGCTGCCTTTTGGCCTCAACATAAGAAACCCAGACTTCTCTGCCGAGACTGCTATTGGCAGGCCTTCGCCCCGAGAGGCGAGAGGGTAACCTTGGCCCTGTGGCAGCTGTGGTCAGGCGCCCCGAGCAACAGGGCTCCGGGCTTCTGTGTGCCGCGGGGTCCATTCCTGGTCGGGAGACTCCTGCTTGAAAGTTAGGGCCAGCTTGGTGCTAGAAACGCCCTTTCCTCTCCACACAAGGTGGCCGTTCCCACTGCCCCCGCTGTGGTCCTGGAAAGTCAGAGAGCGGCTCTTCATAGCTCCGGCTGCAGGGAGAAGATGCGCATGAGCTGACTTTGTGGTAGAGGAGGCTGATGGAAGTGGGAAGGAGTCTGTCTGGCCGGCTGTTCTGCCACAGGATGTACTGGCGTTGGTCCGAGGAGTGATTGGTGCAGAGCTGCCGCAAGCAGGGAGCATGGGACTGTTTCCAGCCAACCGCCCTGCACGTCTCCTGGTCAGCTGCTGGGAGGGGCGGGGCAGGATGCTCATGGCTTGTCCTCAGGCTCGCTGACAAAGCCAGGAAATGCCTGCCTTCCTCTGGGCCGGTGTCTCGTGTTGGCGTTTTGGTGGCCAAGAAACAAAAACCCACTTGAACTCTAGCTCAAGAAAGCCTGTATGTTGTCATAAAGGCTTTCTTTAAAATGCCTATTAAAAGCATTCTGCAAGGGCAGATGTTAGAAGCATTCTCTTTAAAGTCAGGAGCAAGGCAGCATCACCCGTTTTTGTTCAGCATTGCCCTGGAGTCTTAGCTGGTGTTTAAAAGAATAAGAAAGAGCCCGGCCGGCGTGGCTCAGTGGATAGAGTGTTGGCCCTTAGACCGAAGGGCCGCAGGTTCGATTCCAGTCAGGGCAACGTACCTTGGTTGCAGGCTCGATCCCGGCCCGTGTCTCTCTCACATCGATGTTTCTCTCTCTCTCTCTTCCCCTTCCACTTCCACTCTCTCTAAAAATCATTGGAAAAATATCCTCAGGTGAGGATTAACAACAGCAAAAATAGGTAAAAGAATAAGAAAAAGAAATTACAGGCATAAGAATAAAAATAAAAAGAGGAGGTAAAACTGTCATAATTTGCAGATGGTAATTGTCTGTATGAAACACTGAGACAGCTAGACAAGTGACTGGGATAACAGGAGAGGTTAGGAAGGTGTCTGGAGAGAAGATACAAAAGTCAATTATATTTCTATATATTGGCAGTAATGAAAATAGGTAGATATGTTTAAAATAAATCTTTTATTTAAGAATATTTTTAGATTTACAGAAAAATTGCAAGGATAGTACAGAGTGGTTCCACAATCCCCCATGCAGTTTTCTCCATTGTTAAATCTGACTTTACTATGGTACATTAAAGGAAAAAAATACATATATATACACGTGTGTGTGTGTGTGTGTGTGTGTGTGTGTGTGTTTGTATATATATATATAAATAAATATAAAGACACCACCTATAATAGTAATGAAACTGTCAAGTACCTTGGAACGACTTCAGCAATAGATATACAAAGCGTGTGTGCAGAAAATTAGTTTGATTGGAAAGCATTGAGGAAGAAAGTGGGAGCATCCAGCAGCAGCTCACAGACGGGGAGACCGGGCGACTCTCCCGGGACCCTGACTCCGAGCCCCGGGGTGGAAGCAGCTGTCGCTCCACCTGCTCAGAGGCCTGCGGTCTCGCCTCTCCACTTCTTCCGTGTGCATGTCATCACCCAGCAGAGCACCGTTTCCACAGCCTGACTGGCATCTCTTGTAGAGGAACCCCTTTCCCCGCTCCTCTCTGTCTTCGCACCGTGCCGCACACCCTGGGAACGGCGGGCACCTTTCCAGGACGCTGGGCCCTCCGTGCTCTGCGCTGCCCGGCGAGGTCCTTCACTCAGCAGAGGCCCTCTAACGTTACAGGAATAAGGAAGGCCTCAACAATGCCAAAGACATCCTGACCCGCCTGGGCGTGGAGCCGTCCGATGTCGACTGCATCGCCGTCCAGCACGTGTGCACCATCGTCTCGTTCCGCTCTGCCAACCTGGTGGCTGCAGCGCTGGGCGCCATCTTGAATCGCCTCCGAGATAACAAGGGCATCCCCAGGCTGCGGACCACGGTTGGTGTCGACGGGTCTCTTTACAAGACGCACCCACAGTGAGTCTGCCCTTTGCTGTCATTGGCATCAGTACCCGTCTGGGCTAAGGACCTGCTCCAGAGGTCGGGCTTTTGCACCCAGTGGGAGTTTTTTGTTGTTTTTTTTTGGCGGAGAAGACAGGGCCTGGTTCTGGGCAGAAAGGTCGGGGCCCCCACTTGGGCAGTGTCCGGCCCTCAGCCAGTCTCGCCGGTTGTTGCTGCTGCCCGGCACTGTCCCCTCTCCCATTTCGTGAGCTTTGTTAGTGATCTCTGCAGCTGCCAGGAGCGCTGGGTGGGATGTGTCTGCGTCTTCAGTTCTCTTGCTGGTCCTCATGTCGTCAGGGACCCCGATCCTCACGGAAGCGTGGGTCTTTAGGTGCAGCGCCCACGTTCCTGATGTAGAAGCTCCTGTGAAAGGCCCTCAGGCGTTACCTTTCTAAACGGGCACCTTGCCGACACTGCCTCTGAGAGCCAGAGGGAGATGTAAGTTGTAAGTGGTCCCCGCGGATGACGAGGGCCTCGTCCCCGGGCTGCCTGCTTGTCTGTGGGACGCCTCAGCTTCCACAGCCCTCGGAGGCCACTAAGGACATGGCTTCCCCTTGTAAAAGGCCGAAGGTGAATGCTAAGCCTTCATGCTGAGTTTGAACGATGACTCCCTAGGACATGGCTTTCGTGCAGAATCGCAGGAGCTTGTCCCACGGGATATGTGATGTGCTGGTGAAGGGGCCTCGCAGGTGGGTGCTCACCTTCACACCCAGTTCTAGTGACGGGAAAACGGAGGCTGGCTCCCACGGAAGTGGGTACGTGGTGCTGAGGGGATAGGCTTTGAGCCAGTGAGATGTTATTATCTGTCACGGTCATCGTTTTACTTCTTTGTGTTTTTCAAATCTTTGTACATTTTTGACATTGGAATGAGCCATCTTGGTGGGCGTTGGAGAAGATTTCTTAGAAAATTTTTAGACAAGGAAGCTTAGAGATTTGCAACGTGACATTTAAAAAGTTTTTAAAATTGTGGCAAAAACACATAATATATACGTAATTCACTCTCTTAACCAGTGTTGAGTGCACAGTTCAGCAGTATGAAGTACAGTCACGCTGTGGAGCAGCTGCTACCACCAGCCAGCCATCTCCACTCTTCACCTGCAACATCACATTTAACCAGTTAACTGCCATGTGTCCACAACGGAGACCATCCCCGCACGCCCCGATATTTTGAATTTAATTGCGTCTATAGACGCTTATGGCGTACAAAGCGTTAAAACATAACCGTGGCTAAGTGTTTCTTATCTTAGAAGTATCATATATTCAGTCCAGACACTGGAGATAATTTAAAAAGTTACATAGGGAACAGAAGTCGTTTTAACCCCGCCCCTGGAGTCGACCGCTGTTAGTATTTCGGGGTGCCCCCTTCTCTGTTTCCTTTGGCAGGCAGCCGTCCCTACTTACAGCAGACCACAGACTCCGGGAACGTTCTGTGTCCCGGCGAGTCCTGTCCTCAAGTCCTCTTCTAGCCACTAAGAACGCCCAGACCCTGGGGCGGGGGGAAGGACCACGTGAAAGTGAAAAGCAGGAGTGACCATCGGGCCCTCGCCCTCATGCCAGTCTCTGATCTAAGCATTTAATGAACGCCTTTAGTTCGCACACATCGCTGGCAGCCAGACACTGCCATCCTCTGAACTCCAAGGTTCGGCGCAGGCCCGCGGCCCCGATCGGGAGGTGCCGGGGCTCACCACGCGCTCCCCTCATCTGAGCCCTGGGCTCTGCGCACTGTGCTGTCTCTCCTCTTCGAGGCGGAGGACAAGATCCTATGTGGACCCTGGATTTCCATATCCGATGCTTGTGTGATAATGAGAACCCTCTCCTGCACATCACATATCCCGTGGGACAAGCACCTGCGATTCTGCACAAAAGTCATGTCCTAGGGAGTCATCGTGTGACTACGAGTGATTTTGTCTTTCGATTCCGCTTGTCCGCATTTAACTTCCCTACAGCGGGCGTGTATGCCTTGTTAATGAGAGGAGCAAGTGTAGAAAATGGAATGGAAGTGTGGGAAAAGAAAGTGGGGGCGGGTACAGGAGGTTCCTGAGAGATGGCTCAGTCCAGCTCTTGTGCCCCCCCCCACCCCCCCTCCTCCTCCAGGTATTCTCGACGTTTCCACAAGACCCTGAGGCGCTTGGTGCCCGACTGCGATGTGCGTTTCCTCCTCTCGGAGAGTGGCAGCGGCAAGGGGGCAGCCATGGTGACCGCCGTGGCCTACCGCCTGGCGGAGCAGCACCGGCAGATCGAGGAGACGCTGGCGCACTTCCGCCTCACCAAGGAGATGCTGCTGGAGGTGAAGAAGAGGATGCGGGCCGAGATGGAGATGGGGCTGAAGAAGAAGACCAACGACAAGGCCGTGGTGAAGATGCTGCCCTCCTTCGTCCGCAGCACTCCGGATGGGACCGGTGAGGCCTCTGCTGGGGCCCACGTGCCCTCCTGCTTCTCGCACCAGTGACCAAGGCACAGCGGGCAGCAGGGAGGTTGGCTTCTCCGGCGGGTGCATTGGCACCGGCGTTGCACGATTTTGGCAAGAGCCAGAAACTCACTCACACGCTCTTTTTTCATTTTGATCGCTGACTTGCCCGTGTGTGACTCAGGGCAGTGGACTCCCCTGGTCGGGCCTCCTGGGCAGGCGCCTTCTCTAAGACCACAGCCTGCTGGGAATTACAAAGGGTTCTTCCATGAACCGAGCTGGGCACACCCTGCTCCCCGAGATGCTATAGGTTGTCTCACAAACACGGTAAACCGGTAGGATAAACACCCACGCACCCCTCCTAAGCCCTGATGGTGTGCATGAGGCAGACAGGCCTAGGGATTGTCACAGCCGGGCAGATTGGAGAACAGCGGTCAGCCCTTAACCGTTGGAGCTGACCACTGTGGGGACTCTAAAGGGCTTCTCGGTGGGTCCTTGGAGTAATGAATGTGTGTGACATGAATATGTCCCACGTGAAAGTTACTTTATATCATTGCATTGGAAACCAGTCTAAACCTAGTGCCTTAACACAGCAACCACTCATTATTGCCTGTGAGTCTGTGGGTCAGCAGTTTATGGAGGCTCACCTGGGCCAGGCTCGGCTGATCTTGGCTGGACTCACTCATGTGTCCGCAGTCACTGGTGGGTCAGCTGAGGGGCCTCCCTCACATGTGGAGCAGTTGGTTAGCAGCAGCTGGGGTGCAGGAGAGCCTGGCCATGTGTCTCACCCTCCAGAGGGCCTCAGGGCTTGTTCACGTGGTAGCAGCAGGGTCCACAAGGGAGAGGGAAGACTTTGAAGCCTCTTGGAGGCCTGGGCTGGGATTGGCTCAGCTCGGCTTCTGCCACACTGTTGGCCAAATCAAGTCATTGGCCAGGCCAGATCCAAGGGGAGGAGAAACAGACTCCACCTTTTAATGGGAAGAACTGCAGTCACTTTGCAGAGCAGCAAGTGTGTGACAGGGAGGGGAATGATGGTGGCCATGTCTGCAGGCACCATACACACTGACAGATGTTATTAATCATTGTGTGAGGTTTCCCATAATTAGGTTGTTGCCAGGCTTTTCAGTAACCCTGGTGAAGTTTGTTTGCTGTGAAGACTGGTTCATCTGTGGGGCCTTCTGTCCTGGTAGTGTGGCTCACAGGTTGTGGTGGTCCGTGAGTGAGTGGCCACCCCTCTCTGAGCCTGAGCTGTGTGCTGGAGGAGAGACTTAGAGCTCCTCCCCTTTATTTAATATGGGGGTTTTCCCCTTGAAAGCCTCGAGTCCTAGGGTCACTGGCTTCCAGGAGGCACTTGGCTGTTTTTGAGATTCTTTTTGTTCTTGACTACGACAGAGCATGGTGACTTCTTGGCCCTGGATCTTGGAGGAACGAATTTCCGCGTCCTGCTGGTGAAAATCCGTAGTGGGAAAAAGAGAACGGTGGAAATGCACAACAAGATCTATGCCATCCCCGTCGAAATCATGCAGGGCACGGGGGAGGAGGTGAGACGGTTTTGCTTCTACACCACCGTGGTGTGTGTGTGTGTGTGTGTGTGTGTGTGTGTGTGTGTCACATGGCCGGTGGCCGTGGTGGTCCCCAACCCCTGCCATGTGATGCCTGCAGCCGTGCAAGTGTCCTTGTGGCCCGAAAGCAGCAGGCACTTCAGCCACGCTGGGCTTACGATGCTCAGGGGGTCCCGGAGAGGGGGGCGTGCTCTGACGTGTCAGGGTGTATGTCTGTGTGTGCGTCCGTGTACAGTTGTGCGAGTGCATTGAAAGTATGAAACCAGAGGACGCACGTGTGACCCGCTCTTTCCTCCTAAAGCTGTTTGACCACATCGTCTCCTGCATCTCCGACTTCCTGGACTACATGGGGATCAAAGGCCCCCGAATGCCTCTGGGCTTCACCTTCTCGTTTCCTTGCAAGCAGACGAGCTTGGATGCGGTGAGTGAGGCAGACGCGGGGCAGCGCTGACTGTCCGCTGGCCAGTGCGAGCTGGCTCTGGGGGCCTCCTCCAGCCTCCCTGTCATTCCTCGGGGTCCGCACGACCCAGATGTCACGGTCGGTGGGCGACCCAGGCTTTATGCCACACCCTCCAGGACATCTTCAGACTCCTATCACTTAAAGCATTGACCTTTGCGGGGAAGTATTTTGTCCTTCAGACAAAAAGAACCGAGCCCTCCTCCATGTTCCTCCTCCGTGTTCCCTGTTCCTCCTAGCGTTGTCCGACTGTAGCACCTCCTAGAGTTATTAGTGATCGAGTCTTTTCCGCTGTGTTTATGCTTCTTGAGTGAGGACCTTTGTTTCCCACACGCCCTCGCACAGAGAGCTATCAGAAGAAATACTTGATAAATGTTCAATAAATGAGATGGAACAGGGTCAACATGGAAATGTTCAGTAAATGGGATGGAAAGGGGTTTACGGCCACTGCCTGCTGAAGGTCACAGTGTCTGTCCTCAGGGAGCCTGCAGTCCCGAGGAGCCCGGCCTCCCAGCAGCCAGCACTGTGCTGGGGGCGGTCAGTAGGTAGGCCACGTTCTGTGCAGAGGGAACCTATTTTGCAGAGTCACGGAGGCAAGACCAAGCCTGCCTTGCAGAAAGAGCCACAGAGTGTCTCAGGTGATGCGTGGCCAGGGTGGAGGCCCCGGAGGGGACCTTACATCACACTTGGCCTTGGGTCAGGCTTTGAAGCGTATGATTGGCAGAACTAGGCAAGCTAGGTCGGGCACCTGCCTCTGGGAGCCGGTTACTGCAGTGACAGTGCTGACTTGGGGTTTATTTCCTCGTAAGGCCTGTTAGGTGCCAGCAGTTGGATCCATGTAAGCTCGTGTTTTGCAGTTCACTTACACACCCACCAACTGCATCACTGCGGTCCAGTCGGTTTTACTTTCGGTAGTGACAGTGCTACTAAGAATGTGCATTTCTCCACTTAGGTTGTTGGCAGACTGTGCTTCAGGGGAACTAGTTGGTTATGTCAGGGGCAGCACCTTTATCATTCTAGGCCTCAGTTTCTCCATCTGTGAAATGGGGATTGTAAACTGACGGCTGTGAGGATGGTGAGGAGGAGTCGGGCCTGTGGAGGACTGTCAGTATTTTATTGGTTTGCGCCTCAGTTTCCCCAGCATAGTCTCGCTGTACATTCTCAGCAGATGTTTACTCAGGAAGGAATGAGGTTTTGTGCTGTGAATTCTCCGCACATAGTGACTCAGGAAGGGAAGGAATTTTGTGTTCTGCCCCTAGAGGTTAATTTCACAGGACTCTCCTGGTGCCTTTCCTGTTTCAGGGAATCTTGATCACCTGGACGAAGGGGTTTAAGGCAACCGACTGCGTGGGGCACGACGTAGCCACCTTACTACGGGATGCGGTAAAAAGGAGAGAGGTAACTATGACAAAGATGTTTTTAAACATTTTGACTGCTTTTGGGTTCTAAGAATCCTGCTTGCTGATCATAAAGAACTCAGACAATCCGGAGGCACATGGCCTGGGTAGGAAGGTCCCCCAACTGTCGGCAGTAAGACAGAGGTGAGCAGTTTTGAGTTGTTAAAGGATAGTTTGCTTGAAAAGGTAAAATCACAACTCTCCTGCAAAGAGCCTGGCTACTGTCAGACCTGGTGTCCTCCTGTTGGACACAACAGTCTCACGGAACACAAACGCCATCGCAGCCACTGCTGACCGCCATGGGACCGGGCAGGATGGGCGTGTACCTCCATCACGGCAAGCTCAGCACACACGCAAAGAACTGCCCTGCTTCCCCCACAGCCTCCAACCCAGACCAGAGCCCCCCTTCTCTCACCCCTCCCTGAAGCCATCCACCCGGGCTCAAATCCTAGAAGAAGGGCTGACATGCCGAGACGCCCCACGGGAGGTGTTCTCCCGGGTCGCAACCAGTCAGGAGCCTCGCTCTGTTCCGCCACAGCTGTGTTTCTGTTGGCCTCTGGCTGGAGAACATTGACAAGATAGAAAATGAAAAATTCCAGAGATTTCATTTAGCTCGTTAATTAATCAGGGAATCAGTAAGAAGTTAATAAAAACAACAACACACCAGTTTAAACATTTCCAGCTTAAGAGAGCAGACAAATGAATACCTAGATGACCAGGAAGACTGTGATGAATGGGTGTGAAGGAGGGAGTGGTTGCACCTGAAGGGTATGCTAGCCAGCAGCTAGTATGTCATTGAGAAGAAACCCGATGACCTATTTTTGCCCATTTCACAACTCAATGTTAGTGTTTCCCCAACTTACTTTCCATGCACATATCAACACATTTTTTAAAAATTGTAATCAGACCACATATGCTATATAACAAGTTGCTTTTTTAAATTTAATAGGAAGCAGACATCTTTTCATGGCTGCATCGGGTGTATTTTCTTGACCACTGTGGGGACTCTAAAGGGCTTCTCGGGGGGGTCCTTGGAGTAATGGATGCGTGTGACATGAATATGTCCCACGTGTAAGTTACTTTATATCATTGCATTGGAAACCACTCTAAACCTAGTGACTGAACACAGCAAGTCCCAGCTCCTCTGAACCATGGTTCCCACAGCTCCTTTTGGTCTATTTCTGGGTGGTTTCTCGTTCTGGCTCATGCAAGTCGTGCAGTAAATACCCTTGTCCATGTACCTTTGTGTACCTGCATGGCTATTTCTGAAAGACAGATTCTGAGAAGTGGGTTTGGTCTTTGCATTTTGCCCTCTGAAAGGCTATAAGGCTTTCAACCCCAAGAGAAAGAGCTTTTGGGCTAAGTCCCTCGCCTTTTATCCATTCAACAATTCCCCCCAGGCCACCTCTCTAATAATACTTCCTTTCTTTAGATCTTAAACGGTAGCTACATCATTAATAGGAGGTGGTCAGTCGGTGAAGGAGCATTTGAGTGCCTTCTATGGGCTGGCGAGAAAACTGTTCCAGATGAGGCCCCAGGAGCTTTCGGACTGCAGTGCAGCCCAGTGAGCCTGCGGAATTCCGCCAGGCAGTGCATCCCTCCCTGAAGCTCACGCCGTGTCCGTTTCTCTCCCCAGGAATTTGAGCTGGACGTGGTGGCTGTGGTCAACGACACGGTGGGCACCATGATGACTTGTGCGTATGAGGAGCCCACCTGTGAGGTTGGACTCATCGTAGGTGGGTGTCCTGGAAGGTCTCTCCCCTCGGGGCAAGGAAGGCTGGGGTTTCCTGTTTTGTGGGGCCTGGAACCAGCAGCTCAGCCCTCTGTGTGAGACGGGATCGGTCAGTCCTGTCCCCGTACCACCTCCAGAGTTGTATCCTTGACCAAGGCTACAGAACCCTGCAGGGGCTCCCTCCCCAGCACCTCCCACGTTGACAGTGACCAGACTGTCAAGAGCAGAGCTTTCCAGGGAGGAGGTCCCACGTGGCTCACGTGGCCGGGTGGAGGGGGTGGGAGCACGGGAGCTGGTGTGGGGAAGCTCCAGGCAGGTGTTGCCAGCCTGTGGCTGGGAAGGAAGAGGCGGGCTCCTCCGGCCTGACCGTGGGAAAGAGCTGGAGAGTAGTCTTGGGTGCCAGCAGCCACTGTTTGAGCAGCCCCAGCCCCTGAAGTGGGTTGAGAAGGGTCATCTGCTGGCTTTGCAGGTTGTCCCCTTACAGCCCAAGCACGTTAGGGGCTTGGGCCTGAGGAGCACTGATTCCGGAAGCATACCGATTTGGGCTGTGGGAAAACCACTCGTCTAATTGGACCTGCTCCTGGTGTCAGGGGATGCTGGGAAAAGAACCCTGTTTCTTAGCCAGCATCTGCAGACCCGACGTGGACAGGGAGGGTGCGCCTTGCTGCATGGCCTCTCACCGAGGGCTGGGATGGAGATGGGAAAAGCCCAGCCGGCTGCCCTGGGGTGCCAACGGGGCCTTTTTATTTGTTAAACCACTTTGGGCTCCTGTGGAAATTCAAAGAAGTGGGGAGCAGCTCCAGGTGAAAGGTTTCTGGGGGCCTGGCTTTGGGGCTCTCTGTTTCTTCCTTTCCTTTGCAAAGCTTTCTCCACCCAACCCCTCCCTGTCTTTATGAATGGGCTTGGGCGTGAAATGCAAAGCCAGAGTGACACAGCACATTCTCCGCTTCCAGGTCAGGCCTCACCTTCCTGCCTGGGGGTCAGGGCAGCCCAGGTAGCTGTTCCTGGCACGAGAGGCGGGTGGGGCTGGGGGTGGGGGTGGGGTTCTCCACAGCTCCAGCTGCATGCAAAGCCACATTTTACTTCCCTGCTCATCGAGCTCTCTGCTCAGAACTCGCAGGGGCAAAAAGTATGATTTTCATGGTCTGGCTTTCTTTGCACCCACTTCCATTTCTCAGTTTTACACTTTAGGTGAAAGGGAGCTGAGAACACAAAAATAACTCAGTTACACAGCCAGAGGCTTATGAATTCTGCTTCAGGTATGGCAACGACCAAAGCCCTTTTGGTCTAGCCCAGTGGTCGGCAAACTCATTAGTCCACAGAGCCAAAAATCAACAGTACAAGGATTGAAATTTCTTTTGAGAGCCAAATTTTTTTAAACTTAAACTTCTGCTAACGCCACTTCTTCAAAATAGACTCGCCTAGGCCGTGGTATTTTGTGGAAGAGCCACACTCAAGGGGCCAAAGAGCCGCATGTGGCTCGCGAGCCGCAGTTTGCCGACCACTGGTCTAGCCGGCGGGGATGCCCTTGCGTTCTCTCATGTTGAAAGTCCAGCTGTATCTGCATTCTGTCGGGTTGATGGTGCTCCAGGGCCTTGCTACTCAGCGTGTGGTCCATGGGCCAGCAGCCCCGGCACCACCTGCGGGCGTGTCAGAAATGCAGAGTCTCAGGCCCCACCCCAGACCTGAATTTAATCTGCATCCTCACTAGCAGGCTTTCCAGGCGATTCAGGAGCATGTTTAAAATACCTTTCCTAAGGCCTCCTTGGTTAGTTGGTTGGTTTTTGTTTGTTTGTTTGTTTGTTTAATCCTTCCCTGAGGACATGCTTAGAGAGAGGAAGGGAGAGTGAGAGAAAAGTAAACATCGGGTCCGTTGTCTTCCCTATGCACCCCAATCGGGGATTGAACAAAACCCAGGTTTGTGTCCTGACTGGGAATCAAACCGGCAACCTTTTGGTGCAAAGGATGATGCTCAACCAACTGAGCCAGTCCGGTTGGTTGGTTGGTTGGTTTTTAAATTTCCAGTCCATTCACTGAGACAAGGCCAATGACCACAAGCTTGGATATCATGGCATTAAAACTCTGTGTAAGTTTTCAGTGACTCCCTCTCAATTTCTCTACTTAACTCCTCATGGATGAGAACGGCAAACAGTTTGTGGTCCCACTGGGTCCTTGGGGGCCACAGTCTGAGTTGCCTGCTGTGGGGCAGTTCAGAGATGGATATCAGAGGCTCCCGAGCCCCTGGAATCTATTGGTCATATTGTGTGTGTACAGCGTGTGGTGCACCCGGGGAAAGGTCCTCAGGAGGATCGTCAGGTTTTCAGAAAGGTCTGTGATACCAAAGTGGTGAGGGATCCTCACTTTACAAAGGCACCCTTTTGACCCTTCAAATGCTCAGGACAGTGTCCTGCAGTGTCTCACTGTGGGCTTCATTCTGGAACACGCAGGAGAGGTTACTGAGCAGCCATAGTCCATAACCATCTTTGATAAAGATAAGTGGTCCTACGATTTGGCTCAGCGGATAGAGCATTGGTCCTCTGGTTGAAGGGTCCTGGGTTCGATTCTGGTCAAGGGCACGTACCTCGGTTGTAGGCTTAATCCCCGGCCCCGTCAGGGCACATGCTGGAGGTAACCAATCAATGTGTCTCTCTCACATGGATGTTTCTCTCTCTCTGCCTCTCCCCCTTCCTTCCACTCTCTCGAAAAGTCTATGGAAAAATATCCTCGGATGAGGATTAACAACAACAACAAAATAAACCCCACAACACAACAAAAGAAGAAAAGATAAGTGGACATCTATGGTAGAATAGTAGAAAACCCCCTAATATTGTGAGTGTGTGTGAAGAGAGAGGAAGAGGGAGCAGGAGTGGGAGAGAGAAATATCCTTCCAATCTAAATAAAGCCTAAATGTCCACCATTGAAGATACATCCCTCTATTGTAAGACCATCTTCTATTAAAATAAATACAGCCCTGTATTCCTGGGCAGGAAACAGGAGGCTCTTGGCATTGATGTCTTCGTATAAAGCGAGTTAATCAAATGCTCTGGATGGTTTAGATCTGACTCTCCTTTTATATTTTGAGTTTTTTCTGGAAAACTTGGGGAGAGTGACGCTATTACTTTGCTCATCTCAGAAACACACTCCTATCTGGAACCCCCGGCCCCGGCCTAGTTGCACGGCTAATTATTTCCCCCTCGTGTATTGCAGGGACGGGCAGCAATGCCTGCTACATGGAGGAGATGAAGAACGTGGAGATGCTGGAGGGGACCGAGGGGCGGATGTGTATCAACATGGAGTGGGGCGCTTTCGGGGACAACGGGTGTCTGGATGATATCAGAACAAACTATGACATCCTGGTGGATGAATACTCTCTAAACGCTGGGAAACAGAGGTAGTTCTGCTTGTGGAGGAGACGCATAAGGGGGTCGGGACAGGGAGGACATTCTGCCTGTTACAATCAAAGATGCTTGTAATAGGAGCGGGGTCTACACAGAGGCTTGGAGACCGGGCCCTCCCTCGCGTGTCCTCCTGACCTTGGCTTTTGGCCCAAGGAGAGCAGGAACGGGGATGGGCCCCCACCATGGTACAAGAGGGCCCCGGATGATGTCCTCTCCAGGTGCCTCTGGGGACAGGGTGGGGTGGCCACACCATTTCCCATCAGTGACCGTGTTCATCCTGGAGCATTGTAGCCTTCCTCTTGGTCAGTAGGTTTTGTCTTGTTTAGTGGAAGGAGAGCACACTTGACCTGCAGTTGTCAAAGGGCAAGGGAAATTCTGACCTGCCAGTGAGGGTGGGGGTGGGTGTGGGTGGAGTGGAGTGGGGGCCTTCTGGTCGGGGGTGAGGCCGAGGCGCAGTGCAATTCTTCCTTCCCGTAGGGACCTCCTGCACCTCCTAGTGGCTGTTGGGAGCTTTTCAGCTCGGGTCTCAGGAGCCCTCCCTGAGATGGCAGTGTCCCCAGCGTAGAGACAGGTGACTTAAGTCTCAGTTCCCAGGATTCAGCATCCTCTGCCATCGGCAGGATGTGTGGGTCTCAGCTGTGTCCGTAGGAGCAGAACGAAGGGCTGGGTAGTACCTCCCAAATGTAAGCTGTTCTCTAGGCCACCCTCATGATTTTTGCCTTTTCCAAAGACCACCTATGCTGTTACTAATGTTTTTCTGTAATTCAGCCTATATTCTTTACTTAAACATAATGAGGGAGGAAGAAAGCCCCAGAAAACTCAATATTACCATAAATAGATGGTAGTCATAAAGTGAAAAACGTTATTTAATTCTAGCCACTGTTGCCTACCAAAGGCTCTAAACCAGTTCTCAACCTTCCTAATGCCGCGACCCTTTAATACACAGTTCCTCATGTTGTGGTGACCCCCAACCATAAAATTATTTTTGTTGCTACTTCATAACTGTAATTTTGCTACTGTTAATTAATCGTAATGTAAATATCTGTGTTTTCCGATGGTCTTAGGCCACCCTGCTAGTGGTTCTCAACCTGTGGGTCTTGAACCGCTGCTGTAGAGCCTAAGACCATTGGAAAACACAGATATTTACATTACGATTAATTAACAGTAGCAAAATTACAGTTATGAAGCAGCAACGAAAATAATTTTATGGTTGGGGGTCACCACAACATGAGGAACTGCTGTATTAAAGGGTCGCGGCATTAGGAAGGTTGAGAGCCACTGCCTACACGAAGACCCCCTTTGCTAAAAGAGAGGTCAACAGGGGCTGGGAGGGCTGAAAGCCCTTATCAGCCCCTAACTGAGAGGGTCTCCTTGATGGAATGAAAGGACTGGATGGGAACTGATCATAATAGCACCAGTTCATGTTTTTTGTTTTTCCTCTGTGGACCACCTGAAATCTGGAGTATCCAGGTTACTCTTCCCAGAGTGTCCAGACTTCCCAGCTTGGAGACGCTGGGATTGGGTGCGTGTCATGGACGCATTTAAATCCTCTGTCATTTCTTGAGGCCCTTGTGCGTGGAGAAGGCAGGAAATAGAACCCCAGGAGCAGCCGTAGGGAGTGCCGTGCCGCCTGAGTCCTCCAGCCAGCATGGCGTCATCGGCTCTGCCCGGTGCTTGGATCAAGCACTCTGGGTTTTTGCAGAACCTTCCAACACTCTAGGAGGAAGTTTCCCCTCATTGTCTTCCTGTCCCTTTAAGACTCAGCCGTCTGCTTATTGTGCAGATATTTATTGAGCACTTGACAGAGAGCCAGCGCCGTGCTGTGCTAGGCCCTTGGAGTCAGAGCTGAACAAGGCACGCATGGTCCACCTCCTCGAGGCTCTGGCTGCAGGGATGGTGAGCGGCAGTGGACCTGTGTGCCTTGTGAAGGACAAGGGAGGGACACGGGGTCCGAGATCTGCAGATACAACCTGGTGGGCGGGGTTGGGGGGCAGTCAGGCCTCTGGAGAAGGGACGTTGGAGCTGAGAGCTGGAATGGGGTTTTTCAGGCAAAGGCAGGAAGTTAGGTGAGGAGGGAGGTGCTCCAGCTCTTCGGCACGAGTGCTGGTTCCATTTCTGATCCCGGCGAGGGGTAAGGGTGCCTCAGTCCTTCCTGGCCTCACGCTCTGCCTCTGCTGGGAGCACAGGGCTCGGGGTGCGGATTGGTGATGCCCTTGATGGGCAGTCGGACACCCAGGGTGACTGTGAGACTGGAGGCCTCGCAGACACCCCCCTCCTGTTTCAGGTATGAGAAGATGATCAGTGGCATGTACCTGGGGGAAATTGTCCGCAACATCTTGCTCGACTTCACCAAGAAGGGGTTCCTCTTCCGAGGGAAGATCTCTGAGCCGCTGAAGACGCGGGGCATCTTTCAGACCAAGTATCTCTCTCAGATTGAGAGGTGAGTGGGGAGGGGCTTTCTTTAGGGCTTGTAGGAGGTCGACCTGACCAGGGCGTCACCAGGCGCCATTTGTGAGATATTTTTCCTCCTATCATTTTATTATAAGTGGCTTTCCTCTTATTTATCCTTTATGTTGGGGCATGATATTTGTTTGAAGTTATGTGTGTAAGTAGGTTATATGAACTCAGATTCAGGATCGTGGAGATGCATTACAAATATCTGTGTTGAAGGGACACTGAGTCCTGTAGAGCCCAGCACCACTGTCCAGCCCCACCCTCATGCCATCTGAGTGGCAGCCGCGATCGAATAGCTTGCCCACCCCGTGTGCATGCCCACAGCAAGCTGCCTCTGCCTTCCTCCCACTTTTCTTACGTAAGCATTTCATCTCTGCTTTTGCCATCTTTTACGGTGAGAGAAGGTGAAAGTGGTCTGCAAAAGCAAAAAACAACAACACACCACACAAAAAAAACAGGTGTGAAAAACTACCTGTCTTTACAGTGGTCACAAGAGCAACAATAGTATTGGCTCCACTGGAGCCTGCTCACGGCTTTCCCCAACCCTCCTCGGTTCTCTTAGCTTGTCTAATAATCTACATGACACAGATAAACAAGACAGCATAAACTTCACTACGTATGTACGAATGGGAACTCCACATATATGAGAAGGTCAGAAACAAAAAGTTATAATGAGGTATATGAGAAATCACAAAGAAAAAATTGCCAAATTTTACTAATAGCTTCGATAAGATAAATCAGTAGTCAAACTTATAAGGCAAACAGCAAACATTTGAGCAAAGGAGGCCATTTGCATTGCACGTGATAAGGTGCAGAGTGTGGCACAGTTCACAAGAGCTTGATCAGGTCTGGTCTTGAGCTCTGCTCTGTCCCCCTGGCTGTGTGCTTTGAGTGAGTTGCTCAAGTTCTCCCAGGCTCAGTTTCCTCGTCTCTAAAATGGGAATGATATGACATACATTGGTTGGTCTGTATGAAGAGGAAATGCGGTGATGTATGTAAAGCACCCGTCACACAGTGAGTCCTCACACAGGGCTGGCTGCTCTCACCACTGATATAGTCCTCATCATCTCTTTCAGTTTAGTAAGAATGAGACAAATATCCCAGGAGAATAAGTCTTGACATAATAGTTAGTTCATATGGCCAATAAACAAATGGAAAAAAATAAAAAAGGTCATCCTCACTAATAGAGAAGAATGCAGATGAAACCACAGTGTGATGCCATTCTTTACCAAATTGTCAAGTGTCTTAAAAAGGGATCCTTTCCATGGGGGACAAGGACAGCCAAGTACTCTGCTGCAGTGGGAGTAAAGTGGTGCCACTTTCTGAAAGGCGCTTGGCAATATGTATCAAAGACTTATAAATAGGAAACTTCATTAGAATGTTACTTCCGTCCTGGCTGGTGCTCAGTGGTTAGAGCGTCGGCCCATGCACCACTGGGTCTCAGGTTTGATTCTCAGTCAAGGGCACGTACCTGGGTTGCAGATTCTACCCCCGGTCCCTGGGGTGAGTCCTGAAGGCATCCAATCAATGTGTCTCTCTCACATCGATATTTTTCTCTCTGTCTCCCTCCCTTCTTCCCTCTCTCTCTCTAAAAAAAAAATCAATGGAAAAAATATCCTTGAGTGAGGATTAACAAACAAACAAAAAGTATGTTACTTCATAATAGCGGAAAATTAGATGACAAAAAACTTAAATTTCTCTAAACTGGCTAAATAAGTTTGGTGCATCCCAGAATGGAATGCTCTGGCAGCCGTTTTCAATCCTGTTCGTAGGTGAGGAGGCGGGCAATTGCTCAGACGTGTGAAGTAGGGAAAAAAGCAATAAAGAAAACCACCTGTAAGGGACAAGCCCGTGGTGCATCAGAACGAAGGACATTGTTTAAAGATCGGCAGGAAAAACAGATTGGGAGGAAATATATTAAAATGTTAATAGCATGTCCCCCAGAGTTGGGGTTGTGGATGGCTTTCATTTTCCAATATTTATTTCTCTAGATTTGCCAGGTTTTTTTTTTTACAACTTAACAGGTAGTACTTTGGGGGATCATTTAAAAATTTACAAATAAATGTTACTTTGGTGGGGAAAAACCCCCATGACCTGTTCATGGGTAAGTACAGTGAGCGGGCTCCCAGGCTGCGCTCGTGGGTCATGCTTCATGCTGCCTCCTGCTTTTGTCCCCAGTGACCGGTTAGCGCTGCTCCAGGTCCGGGCCATCCTCCAGCAGCTGGGCCTGAACAGCACCTGCGACGACAGTATCCTCGTCAAGACCGTGTGCGGGGTGGTGTCCAAGAGGGCCGCGCAGCTGTGTGGTGCGGGCATGGCTGCCGTGGTGGATAAGATCCGAGAAAACAGAGGGCTGGACCATCTCAACGTGACTGTGGGGGTGGATGGAACTCTCTATAAGCTTCATCCGCAGTGAGTGGGCTTCCCGTCGGGATGGGCAGAGCTCCCTGGGCCTCGAGGTCCTTGGATGGTTATGGGGCATCAGGATGTGATTCCCGCCAGGAAAATGCCTCACCTGACGGCTGTGCGCTCAGGGACTAGGGCTGGTCTGGGATGAGGTCGTGGACTGCTCTGAAGTTTAACTGAGAAGCGCTTTACCTGGCCAGCTCACACCAGGGTCATGGCGTGTCCCTCTCCCCGCTCCTCCTGGGCCCAGTTAGGTGGGGCAGAGTCCAGGTGGGGAGGGGGAAAGGAGGGAGAGAGGGGTGTGGGCCTCCCCACCAGCCTGGTTAGCTGCAGCCTGGCCAGGAGGCTATTTGGTAAGTGGGAGAGGGAGTGAAGGACAGGGGGAGAGGGGCTCATTGTCTTGTTCATCTGCTCAATCAGAGCGTGTCAGGAGACACAGGGGCAGTGCTGGCTGGGCTTGTAGCAGGGAGGGGGCTGGGGAGGAACTTCTCTCGGTCAAGTGTCCGACACCTCATCTGCTCTTGGTGCCAAGCACGTTCCAAAACTTGGCTCTTCTGAATAGTGACCATACAGTTTACTGTCTGAACTCCTGGACACTTTTGTCAGCGAAGAGAGTGCTCTTAGTAATTACACCGGGACCATCCCAGGTAAACCAGGCCATAACGTCACCCTACTTAAAAGCCGTGTTACCCAACTCCTCATAGGCATTACCTGCTTTCCTCATGGCCATGGCTGGGGATGGGCCCGTCTCTCCACCTTAATAACTATCCTCTTCCTCACCGGAGGTAGCGCCCAGGGGTGGTTTAGAGCTAGGCTTTGGAGCCACACACACCTGGATTTAATCCTGGCACCATCATTTGGAAGCGGTGTTCAGTTGCTCAGTCTTGCCAAGTCTCATCTTCCTCATGGGATAATGGCTGCTGGCAGGACTGGAAATTATGTCCATAAAGTGTAGGTAAATGGTAGGTGTTTAGCAAAGGGCAGTCCATGTTACCTCTGAGAGCCCCGATGTCCTGAGCATCCTCAGTCTGGTCTAGCTCATTTTCAACAAAAAATGCAAGAACCTTGAGTCTCCTCTCATTTAGAGATTATCCTTCACTAGTAGGCCTCCCACTGGTGGCTTCTGGTGCTGGGCTGTAGCTGGCGATGGGCTGGGGGTCAGAGGGCTGCGGCTGTGGGCAGGTGATGTCATGCCCATGGAGGCCCTCACACAGTTCCTGGTTTTTGGTCCCCTGGGAATCTCAAGGTGTGTCTTCGAGGACAGGCGTGTCTCGGTGTATTCTTCATGCCCTGGCCCTTGTATGCTGTACAGAGTCGTTTGGTTTTGGATTCTCAGCTGAGAAGTGTAATGATAGGACTGACTGTAAACCCACCTGCCATTCTCAATAAGCCACAGCTGCTGCTAAGCAACCCCTCCTGTCCTGTTTGCCCCCCTCATTATTAGGGTCCTTTAGCATCTTCAGGTGGGTCCAGCGACTCTTCCTCTTACCCTACCTGCCCGTTTCTTCTCTTTTTTTTTTTAGCTTCTCCAGAATCATGCACCAAACCGTGAAGGAACTGTCGCCAAAGTGTAACGTGTCCTTCCTCCTGTCCGAAGATGGCAGTGGCAAGGGGGCTGCCCTCATCACGGCAGTGGGCGTCCGGCTCCGGGACGAACCGGGCTGCTAAGAGCCCCGGACCCCAGCCTGCTGCCCTTCCGACACTTAACTTCTCTCTCCAAGCGGCGGCCCCCGCAACCTCCCAGCGAGTGGAGCTGGGAGACGCCAGCACCAGAGCCCGCCACTGCCACAGCGGGAGGAGAGCAAAAGCCGACCACGGGCGCCTGCCGTAGGGTACAACATGGGTGTGTGCTGCTGATAATACCTCTCACCCCCGCCCTCCTCCCCTGCCCTGCCACTCTGCATGAGTTGATCTCACCCTGGCCGTCTGTCCCCCACGTGTGAAGTGTCGTTCTAATTTATGCATTCGCCCAGCATTATTTATTGGCCTGAGATGAAAAGTCACGCCATCTGACGGGCCTCATGGGCGTCTGCAGCCCCGTCCTTGGGGACGAACCCCCCGTGTGAAATGTATTATCACCAGCAGACACTGCCTGCGCTCCGCCCAGGGGCGCTCGCCGCCTCCTCCCGTCCCAGCACCCACTGCTGTCTGGCCTCCCAAGGCTCCCGTCCGGGCGTGTCCATGCCACTGGGTTGTGTGTCTGTGGGCCTGGTCGTAGCCACATGGTGACTGTCTTGCATTCTGTCGTGGGGGGGGAGGTGGGCGGTCCTGTGGCAAAGTGTCTTGTCTCTTGTGTAAAAGGAACCAACAAAACAGAGCCCTCATTGGAATTTCCCATCGCTTCTGTGAGCCATGTCGTACGACCTAGTAAACTTTGTACCAATTCAGAGACCCGAGTGCTGCTTGATGGCCGGGGACCGGGGAGGACATGGATGCGGCGAGAACCAAACCCTGGGGATGTTTGTGGCCGCCTGGGCCGAGGGGAGAATTGAGGTGAAGATGGCGTTCCTTAGCCCCCGCCTTCCTCCGGACTGCTGAGGTCTCTCCCTGCTGTGTCAGAGCTGGCCTCTCCCCGGGTCTTCCAGCGCCCGCTCCAGCCCCAGGGCCCTGTCCAGGGGAGAGGCTCCTGCAGCCCCGTCCCAGGTAAAGGGATGCCCTCTGTCCTCCGGCAGCCTGGCCTCCTCACTTGCTGTGGGAACAAGAATAAAAGTCCACTTGGCTTCCGGGGCTGTTTGGGTTTAATGAGAGGCCGGGCCACCTCCGCCTCCCCTGCCAGCCCCGAGCAGATCTGCCTGCGGCACCTTCTCTGCCCACGCGGACATCCGGAGGATGAAGTCCTGCAGCAGCCGGGTCACGGGGCTGCGGGCTCTCCTCTCCCGCCCCCGACATTCACCCCTTCTGCAGGAGCCTGGCCTTAGCTGGCCCTGCATCCCCGTCTCCCTCAGCCTTGAGGCTGCTGTTCCGTTTGGGATCCTCCCCACAGCCCATCCTTGTGAAGGATCCCACATCGGTCCGCATTCAGGTGCCTGTGACAGGTGCCACGTGAGCCTCCCAAGCCGTGGCTGCAGCTCTGGGTGGCCCCCCAGGACGGGTGGCTCCCCCAGGACTGACCGCGTGCTCCCCTGGTGTGCCGAGACCAGTCCCTTTATTTGGCAGGGCCGACGCCTGTGCACAGGGATCTCTGTGGAGAACACAACGTTAATCCTGATGTTCGTTTAGTGTTACATGGCTCTTCTGGAGGGACCCTGCGGCGTAGGGGGGGTGGTGGTTGGCAAGCTGAGGAGGTGGGTGTGTGCCCTTGGGCCAGGCCTGGAGCTGCCTGGGCATCGGGATGGTTGGCGGTTTCTGGCTGCCACCTTCGTGCTGTGGAAGTGAGGGTGAGAGTTGTGTGGCTGATTGCCGGCGCCGTTCATGTAAAACGGCCGGCATGCTAGTAACAAAAACCATGGCTGCTGTCCATTGAGCACTTAACCTGTGCTTGGCCTGGTAGTTCCGGGGCGCCACGTCCGCCATCCTCACAGCACACCGCCACGGGGAGAGGACGCGCTGAGCGTCAGAGTGACGTGTCTGAGGCAACACAGCTGGGGCTCCCTTTGCCCTTTGTTTTCTTCCCAGATTTCAATTCCTTTGACTCTTAACCACCATCTCTGCTGGGCTGGATCTGAGTTCTTAGATGCTGAGGCAAAGGAGACCGCGGATGGACTCACCGGTGACGCTTTGCAAAATAAGAATCGTCTTACCTTCTTTTCACCGGAGAAGAATCCGTGTCTTGTTGGGTGCTGCCCACAGGGGTGCTCTGTTGTGTTTACCCGACATTTATAAAGATGCGAGCCAACTGCAGCAAGTCCGGAAGTCGCACACATTTGGATTTCTGGCTTCCCTGGATTTAGGAGATCTGGCAACAGTGAGCTCCCATGACCACACGGCAGCGTTTGCCCAGAGCTGATCAGCTGCTCTCCTCTTTGGATACCTATGTCCTCTCACTTGCCCCAGTCCCCACTATTCCCTGTTACCCCCACACTGGAAACCAATGGCCTTTTATCATCATATTGGCAGTTCTCCTTTTATACTGGACCCAGTTCACACATTATGTTTATGCCCCAGGAAGGCGTCTGAGCTTGCAACTCCTGGATTAGATGTGTTAGCTCAGACTGTCTTTCGTTGACTCCTATTGGATCCCCTGAAGCACTGAGAGGGAAGGCTGGGTCCCCTTAAAGTTAGCATCCGCTGCCGAGTTCCCAGACCCATCTTGTTTTTCCATCCATGTATTGAAGGGTGAGGCATGGGCCAAATTTTCAGATCTGGTCTCTTGACCTGCTGCTTCTCAGAGGGTGTCAGCCTCACCCTGCAGCCAGGCACAAGGCTTCAGGATTCAGTAGGCACCCCCATCTTGGGGACCCCCCGCCTGCCCACTGGCAGCCTCAGATGGGGCCACATCCCCACTAATGAATAAAGTCTCCTTAGTGTGACACCTGTTGACCCTCCTGGAGAGAGAGCGAGTGTGAGTCAGCTCCATCTTATCCTCCTCGGTTGGCGTGACCCAGGGGCAGCAACGGAAAGCGATCCGGAATCCAGAGCGAAACCTGGGGGGGGGGGGGGAGAAGAGAGGGCAGCTTGAGCAGGGGGTGAGGGGACAGTGACAGGAGCCCAGCTCCCCTTGAGGAAAGTCACTGCCTCACTCCCAGGAGCTACCATTGCTCGGGGGCCCTATCTTCAGGAGACACAGTCTTGAGTGGATTTGATTTTTTGAAATGGCCAGGAGTAATCGGGAGCTAAGTCTAGTGATTGAATGGGTGACCGAGCTGAAGTACACCATTGGTTATAACCAACAGACAAGAAGAAAGCAAGTGTAAATGATATAGAAACAACAGGTTGTCTTGTTTGACTTGTTCACTGACTTCTAAAGGAATGTTCATAGGAGTCTTAAAAAAACTGGGGCTTTGGCAATGTTGGGTGGAATAAGGGTGCTCTCCCAAGAAAATATACACTTGGAACTCTGAAGTTTGGGTACGTTTGCATAAAAAATAAATAACTCTCCTTGGCATCACTGAGCTGTAACTAGAGATTCACACACACATTGGGGGTAAGAGGAAGCAGATCGGGAGTGGAAGAAATGGGCTGGCACATAGCGAGCACTGGCCTGTCGGGGAGGAAGAGAAATAAATGAGACCCTGCGTGACTGCCGAGAGGGGATGAGAACTGTCTGATCCCAGGAACCACACGGTTCCATGTTCCAGAAGAGCAGGTCTGACTTTTGCTCCTTGCCTTGTAGCTCTACAGGATCCCAGGGTGTGGCCCAACAAATGCCTTCATTGTGGGGGCTTAGTGGCCTCTGCGCCTTGCACCCACACTCAGCACGTCCCTGTCCCTGCCCGAGCTAACCATCACCCTCCCCACACCCTTCCTCATCGTCGTCCGCATCTCAGTTCCTGACAACTGACGACTCCATCCTTGTCCTTCCGGTTATTCAGGCCAAGAACCTGGGAGTCATCCTTGATCTCCTCTCGCATGCCACCTCCCCTCCATCCACTCCGTTGGCTTTGCCTTAGCAATGTCCACACTCACCATGTCTCACTAAACCCCCTGTCTCCCGCCTGGATGACGGCACTCGCCTAACCATCCATCTCCCTCTCTCCCCTTGCCTCGCTGTGGTCCACTTCCGGCACAGCTGCCAGACTGACTCTCTTCAAAGGGAAGTCAGAGTGTGTCTCCTGGGCTCGGCCCCACAGGGCTCCCAGGTCAGAGTACCAGCCAAGTCCCCGCCTTGACCCCAAGGCCTTTGCCTTGGCTGTTCCCTCTGCCTAGAACTCTTCCCAGACAGGGTCCACTCAACCCTCAAGTCTTTGCTCAAAAAACTCCTCCAGAAAGCCTACCCTGACCATCCTGTAAAACAGTACCCCATGGCCACTACCTCCCCCAGCCCTTCCTGCCCTCCCTCACCCAGCTCTCGTGTTTTCTCTTTCCCGTAGGCCTTACCACCTAATGTCTCATGTACTCACTATGTCTGCTTGTTGTCCGGCCCCCTCACTGGAATGTCAGCTCCCTGAGGAAAGGAGCGTTGTTTCTGCTCACCCGTGTCTTCCACGTGCCTGGCACAGTGCCTGGCACACACAGCCCCTTGGTGACCCTATTCTCAACAAAGGTTCCTGCCAGGAGCACCAGTGGCATCAAACACTGAATGACTCAGCACTTATCTCAGGAACTTGGGGAAAGAGAGCCCTGGCAGCTGTGTCCTTGGGTAGCAGACACTGAGTGCTGGCCCCTCGTGTGACCGTCCCCGTCTCCAAGTTCTCCTGCAAGCTGCATGCAAGAGGAATGTGTGATGTGGGGGTAGGATTACAGGTCTTGGAGAGACATGGGATGCTGGCTCCATTGCTTGCTGTAGGAGTTTAGGAAAAAAGTCATCTTTTCTGAGACTCAGTTTCCTCATCTGTAAGATGGGAATGAACACCTCCCTCCCTCTATTATCTGCTTCCCCTGCAAGAGACAATTGAGGGTTCTGGCACCCATTAAACACTCAAAAGACTGTACAGTTTTCTCTCGTCCTTCTGGCCTTCCCCAGGTGGGTAGGATGTCTGAACAACGAAGACCCTAATGGCATGAGTGGCCTGGACATGCGGGCAGGGAGGTGGCACAAAGGCATGAGCAAAGAGGCCCAGGGCTAACCTTGCCCATATCACTTTCAGTTAGGGTCAGACTCAGTGTCCACCTCTCAGCTCCTCTGACCGGACCCCACCTTCGGGGCTCCTGGGTGCCGGGGTTTCTGCCTGGCCCAGCTCCTCCCGCCTCCCCAAGTGCCCAGCACAGATGCCAGCCCGTCCCTGGGACTCTGCTTCCTCAGCGGCACACCAGTGGGGAGAACCAGACGGTGTCAGGGAGCACCGAGGCCGTGGCTCCATCCTCCCTGGCTGTCGCTGCCCAAGTCACATCCCAGCTGCCCCGAACGCCCCGAGGGCAGGAAGTGCACGTGATCTTCCCAGGGAGCAGACTGCCCCTCCGCCAGGCTTGGCGCTGGGTCTGCGATCGCGTGCTCCCCACTGCTTGGTGTTCCCCTCGCCCAAGGACAGTCCTTGGTTCTTCCTCATTGCAGGAGCTCTTACAAGTGTCAGAGCGGCCCAGCCGGCATGGCTCAGTGGTTGAGCGTCGACCTAGTCACAGTTCGATTCCCAGTCAGGGCACATGCCCAGGCTGTGGGCTCGATCCCCAGGGTGGGGTGTGCAGGAAGCAGCCAATCAATGATTCTCTCTCATCATTGATGTTTCTATCTCTCTCTCTCTTCCTCTCCCTTCCTCTCTGAAATCAATAAAAATATATTTTATAAAAATGTCAGAACAGATGAAGTCTTTTACTTGGCTCCTTCCTCCCTCCCTCTCTGTCCTTCTGCCTCTCTCTGCCCACCCCCCTCCCTCCATCTCTCTGTGCCTCCCTCTCCTTGTTCCAGATGTAACCTCAGAAGAGAGAGCAGGAGCAGACACATGGTGAGAACAACGGGGCAAGGCTTTGGGGAGGAGGGGGGGCTCACAACAGGAGGAGGAGGAGGGTGCTGTGGGCTCCCTGTGAGGATGGCAATCCCATGTAGGATTAGGGGGCACAAGCTCAAGCTGCTCAGGGAAGGCCAGATAGGGCCTGGCCTTGGGGCCCTGAGGGCTGAGGAGGGGCCGGGGTGAGGACTCACCGGCGGTTGAGGCAGCAGTAGATGATGGGATTGTACATGGTGGAGCTCATGGCCAGCCAGAAGAGCGCCAGGTAGACCTGCTGAATGAACTTGTGGCAGTAGATGTCCTTCTGGAAGTTGCCCAGGATGAAGTAGAGGTGGTAGGGCAGCCAGCAGATGGCAAACGTCACCACCACCACCACCATGGTCTTCACAAACTGTGCGGGGAAAGGCTTAGGTCACTCCTCACCTGGAAGCCCGAGCCCCAGTCCTCCCCGGGCCGGGGTGGGGTGCCCCTCTTGCCAGTCTGGGAAGCCCTCAACAAGCAGGTCCTGTCCTCCTCTGTGGCCTCAGTCCCCTGGAGCATCTGCTTCCCAGACACTCCTGGCCGCTCCGTGTTGGGGCTTCTGCTCAGCCTGGTCCCTCTGCCCTCCCTGCTGTCTTTCCTTTGAAGTCCTCACTCCTCAAAGCCCGACTCAGTGGCCACTTCCTTTAACAGGTGTCCTGGGTCCCCTGCGGATGAGACTCACTCCTAACCCCATCCTTTGGGGAGTCCCTATGCCAGCTATGGGTCTCCAGTCCCGCTGCCCGCCCTGGGGACTGTATCTGCCACAGCCCTTCTATCCATAGGTATGAGGCTCCAACCTGGGACCCCAGCCTGTGCCCAGGGCCCAGCTGACCCCCAACCCCCCATGGCTGGTTTCAGCAGGTGCCCTTGAGCATGGCCCAGGACCCCATGAGGGATGGCAAATGGAGACCAGCTCTCCATGTGGAGGAACACCCAAATGGTGTCCTATACCCAACCATCTCCCCGAATTGCCTGAAAATTTCCAAACAGTATGAGAAGTCGAGACTTCGACCTGATACATGATGTGATTAACCTGTCACCTCCCCTGCTTGCCTCACAGGAAGTGGGCAAGGCAAAGATGAGCTCTGAGCCTGCATCAGGAGCCTTGGGGGCCCGAGTGGGGGGCGGGGGGGAGGAGGGGTGACACTGGCCCTTCCTTTGGAAACTGAAGGCGGGTGCTATGGCGGGGCTGCGGCCCCACCTCCATGATCCCTGAGGCCTGCAGTTCCAGCATTAGAGAGTTCTGTGATCCTAGCAAGGAGCCTCCTCTGGTTCTGCGGGACTTCTTGAATTCAACGTTCTGATTACTCCAAGGTGTCAGATTTTACTGTCATCCTAAGGTTCTTGGAGGTATCTGAAATTCGGTGGGGCTTTAGGAGTTCCCGATTTCCCTAACATTCTGGGAAGTCCCTTTAACTTTGTGTTTAGCTCAAGTCGGGTTGCCCTAGAAGGAATTCAGACTCTGGCCAGGACTTGTGGATCCTGTGCTCCGTGGCGCCCCCCTGAGGGCAGGCCTTGAGCCCAGAAGAGCGGCTTCGGGCCCCGCCCCGCCCCGCCCGGCCCGGCCCCGCCCCTCCCCAGCCCACCTTTTTCTTGGCCTGCAGGTACTGGGAGTTGGCGCCGTGAGCATGGTACCCGGGCACCGCGCGTCTCCACAGCGTGAAGCCGATGACGCTGTAGGCGAAGAACATCACCGCGAGGGGCAGGAAGTAGATGAGGGCGATCACTGCGAGGTGGTACCTGGAGGGAGAGCCAGGGTCTGGGCACCGGCGGTTTGGGGGTGACTTCGACCTCCGCCAGCGCTCAGTCCCCTGGACCCCGCGGGCTCCCCTGAGCTGCCCTCGGGTTGCCCCCCGCGGGCCACCCTGGGCGGCCTCCCGAGGCCTTAGTTTGAGTTAAGGAAAATAAATAAATACATAAATAAAGGCAACGTTAGCTAGCACCTGTGCCCACAGAGGGCTCTCGCTGCTGCCAGAGGGAACCAGTGTTGGCCCTGCGTCCGCCCCGTGATGGACAAGTACCAAAAAAGGGAGTAAGTAGGAACGAAAAAGTTAACCAAGTAATACATCTGTTTAAAATTTAAAATGTCGAGCCGAAACCTGTTTGGCTCATAGATAGAGCGTCGGTCTGTGGACTGAAAGGTCCCAGGTTCGATTCCGGTCGAGGGCATGTACCTTGGTTGCGGGCACATCCCCAGTAGGAGGTGTGCAGGAGGCAGCTGGTCGATGATTCTCTCTCATCGTTGTTTCTAGCTCTCTATCCCTCTCCCTTCCTCTCTGTAAAAAATCAATAAAATATATTAAAAAAAAATGTCGTTAAGCACAAAGGAGGAAGTAAACTTACTTATCCGCCCCCATCACTATTAACAATTCGGAATCTTTCCTTCCAGAATCGTATGTGTGTGCAAGTGTTGCCTGAATCAGGGTTGGACCTCACCATCCCCAGAGAGCAGGTGCTCGGTACCCCCGTTCCCACCGGTCCCCTTCTCAGGGAGGAGAGGCCTGCAATAACGCGGGGGAACACCGCCGCCCAGTGGCCAGTCCCAGAATATTCTCTCCATCCCTCCCTGAGCCAGAAAATGGGAACGCGTCCCTACAGGACCGGCTTTGCAGCAGTGAGTCCTTCTGAGAAGGCGGGGTGCAGGGTAGGGACGAGACCCCGGGCAGGGCCTGCCCTCGAAACTCAACAGTCCCCAGGAGCAGGCTTCTCAGAGGAATGGCGCCTTCACCAATACCGAAGGCCACAGCACCGCCCTCTTCTGGCGGGTGCCCTGGAGAGATGGGGACCAGGAAGGGGCCGTGTTGGAGGACGGGTGTTAGAGGAGGCAGGAATGGGGCTGTGTTGCATAGTGACCTGGCAGCCCTCAGCTGAGATCCTCATGCTTCGGGCAGCTGGGTCCTTGTTGTTAGACTAAATCTGCCACCTCCAGGTTTGGGGTCATCTGTCCCCTATTTATGCGGCCACATAGTGAGGCGCCACTTCTGTGGCAGGCCTTGTGCTAAGGGCTTCTGTGCATTTTCTCATAAGTGCTCACAACAACCCGTGAACAAGGTTCTCTCACTAATAATCCCCATTTGAGAGAGAAGGAGCCAAAGGCTCAGAGAGGTTAAGTGACTGTGAAGGGTCTTCCAGCAGCAGGGACAGAGTAGGACTCCAAACCCTCAACCGGTTCTTCATCCTCTACAACCAACCATGCCACGCTTGGGCGCCAGGAAGCCACGCCATGAGTCCTAGGCATATGGAGGCCCCGAAGGGGAAAGGACTTACCCAGGGACACACAGCAGCTGGGCCAGGCTGAGGTTTGTTTACCCACCCCCACCGGGAGCCCTTGGTGCCCACCTCAGCACAGGCAGGCACCCGGCATCCCCCCAAAACATCCAGGCTGCATCACCTGCCCTTCCTTCCTGCCTCAATGCCCTGACCCGTGTGGCCCGAGCTTTTACGGTGCCCTCCCCCAAACACAGACCCACACACACATTCCTGACCGTACCTGTGTGCACACACACGTCCACAAGCACACCCACATACTTATACACACACAAATGCTCACAGACATGAGTGGGGTAGCGCACCTGCACACGCAGTGTCACATGCACACGTGCACGCATCCATGTCCTCGTTTAAGGGCACACATCCTGATCGAAGTGGCAGAGTGGGGTGGGGGGACTGGGCTCTGAAGCAGGACTGCCTCTGTTTAACTCCTTGCTTCACCACTTACTAGCTGAATGGTCTTGGGCACATTAGTTAGCTTATCAGTACCTCAGTTTCCTCATCTGAAAAATGGGAATAATAATAATACATATCCCATAATATTAAGAGAAGTAGATGAGTTCATATATGTAATGTACTTAGAACAAGCCTGACACTTAGTACTTGATGTTACTTGTAGTATACACGTGTACTCACATAATCCCAAGTACACTCACCGACACATGTGTGTACCCACATGCACATCCTACACACGTGTACATGCATGCATGTGCACACACACACACATACACACTGGCAGGTGTATGCACATGTACACACACCCATGCTTCCCCCACCCCGAGGCCTTACCACAGGAGCACCTTGCCACTGCTGTCTTCGGGCCAGGCCACTATGCACTTCGTGGCTCCCTGGTCCATGATGATGGCGGAGTAGAAACACTGGGGAAAGGCGAGGGCCAGGGCCACCAGCCAGATGCCAGCAATAACCGCTCTGGTGCTGGGAGCTGAGAGCCGTGGCTGGAAGGGGTGGACGATGGCTATATACCTGTGAGCAAAGCACAGTGTAAGCAGTGGGCGTTTCCTGTCACACCAGCCCCCTCCTGCTCCCCCACGGCAGGTGCACACCCTCGAGCCCCGTTGCCCACATGCTGCTGGTGACCTGCAGAGAGCCAGCTGGGCTGGGGGCTTCCCCACAGCCACATGGCACACTGTGGCCTAAACCCCAGCCCAGGCCCCCAGGACAGCGCCTCCCTCTGAGAGTGGACTTGCTCTCAGTTGGCCACAAGAGAGCAGTGTGGCCACACTGGAAGTCCATCTCTGGACATTTGTCTGAAGCTCAGCCCTGCCGAGCCCCTCAGCCCCAGGCCAGCCCCTCAGCCCCAGGCCAGTCCCTCAGCCCCAGGCCAGTCCCTCAGCCCCAGGCCAGTCCCGCTTCTGTTCAGAAACCTGGACAGAGCCCACAGTAGCGCTGCCGCCAGGTCCTGCAATGGTGGAAATGCTCTCTATAGGCACTGTCCTGTTCGGGGCAGTTTTAATTAATTAGAACTTAAATAGGCATATATGGCCTCAGCTACGTTATCGGACAGTGCAGGCCCAAACCTTTAAACGGGGCATCCCATGCCCTCTGCACATGCCAGTGCACTTCCCAGCCCCCGTGTCCCTGCTTCCCGCACCTTCCCTGGCTCACTGGTGGTGGAACAGCCCTGCCTGTGTGACCCTCTGCGGGTATAGCACACAGGATTACAAAGACAACCAGTTATACTGAAATACCATCGTTAAAACATAAAATAAAGTCGGGGCATAGTAATATGTCCGCTTCTTTATCCAGCCACTAAACAACAAGATCTACCAGCAGGTCTGGAAACGAAGGTACTTTTGAAGTAGTGATTGATGGGTGTAGGTGATACTTGAGATTTCTGCACAACAGAAGTACCTGTGATATCTGCTGGTGACAGTCCCCGGCACGTCTGGAGTCCCCGCGAACCGTGGTGTGCTGCCTACACTTGCAATTGTGACCCCCCTCTAGATTCACGACCCTCATATTTCTGCCCACAGTCCATGGCCACAGGTGTGCACCTCTGGACTAGATGACTATTGACCCATCCCTGCCCACCCTGTGACACTGACCTTCTCCCTGTGGCCTGGCCCCGGGCCAGCTCTACCCCTGACAGCCTGGCCCCAGGCCGAGCCCCTTAGCAGGAGAAGTAGGCCATGTTCCTCAAGGCTTAACTTTTTTTTTTTTAACCCTTCTGTCTTTTAAAAAATAAATATATTACTTTTTGATTTCAGAGAGGAAAGGAGAGGGAGAGAGAGAGAGAAACGTCAATGACGGCATTGCCCTCGGCGTCCCGGATCTGTCTCTTGCTTCAACGTGTTTGGACGGAACAGACCCAGGGACGCCCTTCTTCCAGCTCCGGCCTCTCTCCTGCGTCTTACCAGTCACCGCCTTCAGAACCTCCTCCGAGACCAGCCAGCACACCATTTGTTTGTTTGTTTGTTTTTCTTTCCTAACTCCTTATTGCCGAACAACCATGAGCTCCCAGAATTATTGCACCGAGGGGGAGGCTGTGGGCAACCGCCTGGCCAGCCTGCACCTGCGGCCCCCCACACCTACCTCTCTCTGGGCTTCTACTTTGACCACAACGATGTAGCTCTCGAGGGCGGGGGCCACTTCTTCCCCGAGTTGGCGGAGGAGAAGCACGAGGGCCCTGAGCGCCTCTTAAAGTTGCAAAACAAGCGCGGTGGCCGCATTCTCCTCCAGTACGCCCTGAAGCCTCCCAAAGTGAGTGGGCAAAACTCAGGACGCCCTGGGAGCCGCCCTGGGAGCCGCCCTGGGAGCCGCCCTGGCCTCGGAGAGGAACCTGGGCAGGCCCTTGTGGAGCTGCAGGCCCTGGGTTCTACCCGCACGGACCTCTGGGACTTCCTGGAGAACCACTTCCTGGGTGAGGAGGTGAAGCTCATCAAGAAGATGGGCGACACCTGACTCCCCTCCGCAGGCTGCCGCCCCCCCAGGCTGGGCTGGGCGAGAGTCTCTTCGAAAGGCTCATCCTCAAGCACGACTAGGGGCCTTTGGAGCCTTGAGGGGCCCCTCTGCATTCCCCTGGTGTCTGGCTTTTACCTGAGCCTCCCCCCAAAACCATTAGCCATTCTTTTAACACTCTGAAGCCCTCTCCTGTGCGTTGGACCAAATAAAACAATAAAGCTTTTTGCAGCCAAAAAAGGAAGAAAGAACAAGAAAAAGAAATCAATGATGAGAATCATTGATCAGTCGCCTCCTGCATGCCCCCTACAGGGTATCAGGCCCACAATCCAGGGCCTCAAACCAGAATTGAACTGCGACCTCCTGGTTCATGAGTCGATGCTCAACCACGGAGCCACACTGGCTGGGCTCCTCAAGGCTCTTGAGGATTCTGCACCCCCATAGATGATGTAGGTGACCAGAGAGTCAGCGTGTGGGCTTAGGAGTCCTTCTTGCTCTAGGAGGGGGGGTGGGGAAGGAGAGCTTTTCTTCGTGGTCTATTATAGAGGAGCGGCCTGGGGCAAGAGGACTGGCTTCACATGCTATTGATTACTTATTTATTTATTATTGATTATTTATTTAGCCCTTGCCCTGAGCTGTATGCCTTGAGCTCTGGGGCATGAAGTGAGCAACCGACTGTGCCCAAGAGCATTTCCGCCCCGTTGTGGTGAGGACTCGCTCCTTGCTGCTCCTCACACACGCCAGGCATGCTCCTGCCACAGGCCGTGGCTGCTGCTGGGCCTGCTGCCTGGAACATTCCTTCCCCAGAGCCGGGAGGCTCATTCTCTCGCCTCCCCTCTGTCTGCTCAAATCCTACCCTCACAACGAGTCTAGTTCTGACACCCTGTCTAACACTACAACCTGCCCCCACCCCAACACACACACCCTAGCACCTCGGGTTCCCTTTCCCCTTCCTAATATTTCCCCGTAGCACTGCTGGAGTCCCGGCAAACTGGGACTCAACATGCCATATATAATTTATTCATGCATGCATTTATTATTTAAATTCTCACCAGGGCAGGCATTTTTATCTGTTCTTCCCGCCCCCCATTCGTCCCCCCACACCAATGCCCAGAACAGTATGTGTACATAGTAGGCATTGAACATATGAATGAATGAAGAAATGAATGGACAAGTCTCCACTCTTCCCACCCTGACCAGAGCCACCCTCCTCTCTCACCTGGATTACTATTCAACAGCCTCCTCCCTGGTCTCCTGGAAGTTTTAAAAAGGAAGTTTTTATGAGGTCATGGTTTTGGGACTATTTTTTCCTATTGCTGTATAGTCCCAATGCCTGACATAGAGGACATACTCAAAATCCTTGTGGAGTAAAAGGAAGAAAATCTTAGTGGGACTTTCAGTCTATCCAGGGGGATGTCAAGGGTCTTTTTTGTGGGGGTAGTGGTGTGCGTGTCTGGGTTCCAGTCACCCGGTCCTGCCCTTGACTTGCTGGCTGACCTCAGAGAATCCTACACATCTCTCTAGCCTCAGTTTCCCTGGATGCAAAATTAGAACGTGGGCCTAGATGAATGGTTTTAAAACTTTCCTTTTGTTTTTAATGAGTAGAAACAAATTCCTCAAATGAAATCTTCAGAGAAACTCTATAATAAAACAGCCAAGAGCAGAGAAGTGAGCTGCTGCAGGTGAGAGGCTGCTGGGGTAGCTGGGTTGGGATGGGGCACCGTGAGCCGCATCGAACCATCCTGACGAGGAGTCTGCGTCTCCGAGGGTCCGGGCTCCCACCCTGCCTCCCACACGTCTGGTGTCTTCCCTCCGTTTCTTTTTGTTTGTTGTTTGTCTCAACCACACTCCCTCAGGGGCACACAGTCCCCCTCTGCATTCACACCGGCCCTGCTTGCCCCAGCGCCAGCTTTACCAGGATCTCGTATCTGCCCACGGACCACTCCTCCATCCCTCCCCGACCCCTTCAGCAGAAGCCAGTCTGCAGCCCTGACAGCAGCCACGGGAAAATGATGGTCTCCGTGTAATGATACGCTAACTGCCTGCCATATTAAATTCCCCCCATCTAATCTCTCTAGGAGTAGGAACACCGTATGAGCAATTTCCTTGTAGCCAAAGAAAGACACCACAGCAAAGAGCAACTTCAGAACAGAACACTCCGGAAAGTCCCTTAAACACTGCCACTCTTGCCCTGCCTTGAATAACCATCTGGTGTGACGTTCTCTAACCGTCACCTCACCTGCTTCAGTCCCACAGGCCCCTGCCTTCCGGATGCACAGGTTTGGATCATGACCAGGTTGGGAGGCAACTCCCTGGGTTCAGTCACCAGCCCTGTCCGAGCCCCAGCCAAGTGAGCCGGCTCCCCCCAGCTTCTCCCAACCCCCACCGCCTCTTGCCTGTCTGCGGCGATGGCGGTCATGGAGTAGATGCTGACGAACATGACCGTGACGGGGAAGAGGTTCTGGAAGTAGCAGAAGGCGCGGCCGAAGTACCAGATGTTGTGGCTGGCGTAGACGAAGTTGAAGACAGTGTTGAAGGCGGCCATGCAGAGGTCGGCCAGGGCCAGGTTGACGATGAAGTAGTTGGTGACGGTGCGCATCCTCTGGTGGGCCAGGATGATCCAGATGACCGTGGCATTGCCCGTCACGGCCACCAGCACGAGCACCAGGTAGGCCGCAGCCCACAGGGCCAGCTGCCAGCCGGGCATGGAGAAGGTGGTGGTGCCCGTGGCGTTGCTCTCAAGGCCAGATGAGACGTTGGCATCCGTCTCCACAGTACAGGTCCCCATGGCTGCCTCTGGGTCTGGCGGCTCAGCTCCTTCTGCACCCCGGTGCCCTGCCCGGATAGGCCGTAGGAGAGAAATCCTCTGGGCGTGAGTATATGGGGAGAGAGAGAGGTAGGTGCAAATCCAGGCACGTCAGGGAAAGTGGGGGTCACTCCCAAGTCTCAAGCAGAGATGAGTCAGGCTGAGGGAGAGCTGGCTCCAGAGCCATTGGCATTTCAGCTTCCCATGTCCCGGCCAGACTTCTGCAATGCCACCTGGAAGTCTAGCATCCGAGACACGGCTTCAGAGCAGGAGACGTCCTTGCAAATGGCCAGTCAGTCACCCCTTCACTGCAGAGATGGCAAAACAGATTCCAAGAGGGGATGTGACCATGTGACCAGCCCAAGTCACTCAGTAAGTTGGTGACAAGCCAGGACTCAAACCCAGGTCCCCCCTAATATTATTCAGGAACCGGTCTGGATCAGATGAGCACACAGCAGCGGTCTTCGACTCCACAGGTCAGCCGCTGTCTCCCCAGGCTTTGGGGTGCAGGCCGGGCTGCCAGCCCTCGGACCGCTGCCTTCCCCGCTGCTCCCCTGTGTGGGGCGGGTGAGGGCCTTGGCAGAGGTGCTGCCTGCTCATGAGATGGGGCTTTGGCTCCCGCCCCTCGTCCCAACCCTGCTGGGATGGCCCAGCCCTGTCTCTTGAGGAAACATTTGGGACTGGTTGCCAGGCAGGGAGAAGTGGGGGTGGCGGGGTGGGGGCTGGCACGAAGGGCACAGGCCTGGGTGGGTGTTTATATTCAGTCCAGGCCGGGAGCTACATGTCGAAAGTGATTAGGAGCACGTACTTGGGAGCCAGCCTGGGTGAGAGTGAGCCTCAGTGATGCCAGGCAAGTCTCTTAACTTTTGGAATGTTGGCTCTCTTAGCTGAAAAGGATGGGGAGAGGGTACACCTCTCGGCGTACCGCAGGTCCTTGAAGAATGCTATTTTGTTCCGTGTTGCTTCATCGAAACGTTGATGAGATGCCGCGGGAGTTTAGCTCTGTTTATATCAGTTAGCTTGTGGTAAAGCTGGTTTTATCACGCATCGTTTTGCTTAACGTCGCCGAAACTATCGATGATGTTAAATGAAGACTATTGTCTTTGTGAGTTTTAAATGAGACACTGTGTGCAAAGTCTGCTTAGCATAGCGGCTGGCCCACATCACCCTCCCCCCTCCCGACCCCCCGAAAAAGCTCGGGGCTCTGCGGGAAGGAGAAGACAGAACTCAAAGCATTTCTAACTCGTTCTCAGGTGACGCCAATGCTGCTGGCCCAGCGACCTCAGTTGACCACTCTCAGAGGACAAGGTCAGGGCTCGCTGCCTCTTCCGTGAGTCCCGGAAAGACTGGCCGGGGCTGCTCGGGGTTTGCCCACGGGAATCTGCTCCAGGTCGTTGACTGTGGGCTCGTGTGGGCGCTGAGCAGAGCTGCTAAGTCCCGGGCAGCCGGGATTTGTTTGCTCACAGACACCTGTGAGGGGGCAGAGCGTGTCCCTCATTAAGCAGAGGCGGGCTCCCACTCACTTGCTCTGGTGGCCGTGCTGCGCTGCGTGTGTGGTTGGTCTCCTGGAACCCAGCCCTGCGCTTCCTGGGTCCCTCCTGCCCCGGGGGTGTGTGGTCATGGGGGCTCTTGGGACTCCTGCCCTCCCAGTCGGCTCCGGACACACCTGGCCCCAGTCCTGGCCAGGCCAGCGGGGCAGAGGCCTGTCCCCTCGCTGGAGAAAGCCCCCAGCCCCTGTTTGGACGTCTGTCCCTGACTGAAGGGCCTCTGCCTCTGATCTCCTTTGGCGGCGGCGGCGTCCACTCAGCCCTGGGGCTTGTTTGTGTCTCCTGCTCTGCTGGCCAGGGCTCCGAGGCACAACGTGTGGAAGTCGGATGCAAGCACGAGACAACCTTCTCTCCGCTGGGCTGCCCCCTGCGCCCAGGGAGCGGAATTTGTTGAGCTTCAGGTGCAAGCACAGCGCAGGGCTGGCACACCCGTGAGCGTGTCACCAGTCACAGAAGCCCATAACAGTGCCAACTCCCATCCCCCCGTCATTCTGCCACCGCCATTGCACATGTAACAGGGCTTCTATTTTGGAGACATTAAACCTAAGAGCTATTATTCCCCCTTAAACTATGTGTTCTTGCAGCTTTCCAACGGCGTGCTGGCAGCTTCACGGAAGGTGAGGGTGGGGGGCCACCCTGGACAAAGGGGTTACTTACTGTCAGCCTTGCTGCTTGGGGTTGACCTGCTGAGTCCATCGCTATACGACGCTCTTGAAGGCCAGTCTTTGTAAAAAGAGAGAAAAAAGTCTGAATTCCTTTAGCTCCTGTGGGCACATGAAGACTCTGGTTTGCTCATCGAGGTTTGTGTATGGGAAGGCCCTTCCACCAAGGAGGTGGAGGGGGAAGGGCTGGCCGTGGGTTCTGGCCGGGATTGGATGAGCTGATGGCGCACAGGCCGGGACCCTCGAGGAAGTGCCTCTGATTCAGAGTTCAGCGTGCAGGCTGTTGATCAGGGACCCACACCTGGGGAAGGGAGGCGGAAGCAAGAGTGGGTGGAGGAGGAAGTTGAGCTCCGATGCGGTCAACAGAGCCTTGGACAACCCGTGGGCCGATCTGGACTAGAATTTTCCTTTAGAGTCACTCGGTGTTGGGCAAAGGTGGCCAGACCTTCCACTTCCACCTCGATCACTGGGTGTGGGCTGCCTGAGAAGGGGTGTGACCTTGCACAGGGCTGAAGACAGGAGTGGAGTCCGGGAGGCACAGGTCAGTGTGCACCAGGCCGAGCAGCAGCTCCCGGGACATGGGGTGTGAGCTCGCCCATGCCCCTCGTGATCTCTGTGTTTGTGGCTCTGGGGCTGGAGGCCTGAAGACTGGAGTTGAGAGAGGAGCTGTCTTTCTCAGGGAGTTTGGAGGAGGAGAAGGTGGGAGCAGCTGCTGGGGTGAGGGAAGTAGACAGAGAGAAGAGGGGGCTCCAGGAAGGCGTGGGGACTGGTGTCTGAGGGAGGGCACTGCTGGGCCTGGGCCACTCGGTCGGTCGTGACTTCAGTGAGTCACAGCATCGCGGGCATTGGGCTGGGAAGGTGGTGGGGCTCTTAGCCACCACATGGTTCCCTTGGACCGGGCAGCACGAGGACCGTGACAACACAGTGAGCCTTTTATTCAGCTAAACGAATCGGGTCGAAGGATCAGTCTTCATTCCGAGACTAAGCCCTTCCTGCCTTTTAAAGGGTTAAAATGTCCTTTCCTTCATGAAATGATGGTGATGGCAGATGGGAGTTAGCCTGGTTTTCCTTTTCCTCTAAAATGGCTTATTTACTGGAACAAAAAGTTGCTGACCCTCAGTTAGGTTTTTGATATGTGATTGGTCCGTGAAATTCAAGGAGCCAGGAGCCCCATCCAGTTCCTCACTTGGAGAAGAGGAGGAGGAGCCCCTGAGGGTGGAATGCCTGCCCAGGTCCCATCGCAGGGGGGGGGGGGGCATGCCAGGGAAGGGGGGGCCACGCCCCCGGTCGCCTCCCTCTGTCCTCCCGGCCTTTCCTGGTCTGTCTGCCTCCTCTCTCAGGACCCATCGAAGCCTCCTCCCTGGACAGGGAGCTCCTCAGGGCCCGGATTGTGTCTCGTTTACACCTGGTGCCGAGGAGAGCTGCCAGCCCACCATGAGTGCCCTACAAATGTTGGTGGATTGAAAATGAATAACATTTAAAACGTGACTCGGGGGTGAGGAATAGGGAATCTTATAAATAGAATAGATATTATATATCCGTATAGCTACTTACATCAGTATCTAACACAGATGGATATGAAAGCCTGAAACTGATGAGACTAGCACTAATGATGGGATTTTAGGCAACTTTGAGTAGGCAGGGCAGTATAATGCCTGGCACATTGGTGCATGGTAGATGCTCAACAAATGTCAGGTGAATAAATGAATAACAAATGATAAATAAAGTTTAAAATATCACCGTGTCAGGGGTGAAGGGAGTAGATCCTTATTTTCACAGGATCTAAAGCTTAAACTGAAATCACGTGTCTTCCTAGGAAGGGTGGGGCTTCTGGAGGACACGGGGGTCTCAGGAGCATTCCAGAACTTATTCCTCACGGGTAGCCCCCTTTGCCTCTAAGCTGGAGGGTTCCAGGCTGGCCCCTTTAGGAGATGAGCCCTGTCCCCCCCCCCCCCCGGCCCCCTGGCCTGAGCATCAGTGGCCCAGGACCTGGGACTTCAGCGGGAGGAGAGAACTGGCCTCTGCCCAGAGCAAGGGCTGCAGCTGACTGTGGTTAAACACCGAGTGTGCTGGGGCCGTGCCCGCCCCGAAAGGCTGAAGTGTATCTGGCTGGAAAAGAGAGGCAGAGTGTTTACATCTGCTGCGGTCCTGGTGTACACAGAGCTCAGAAGCGCTTAACACAAAACGAGTTCATTTCTCAGCATCAGGCTCCAGCAAAACCTGCCCATTTATGGCAGGCGGAGGAGGAAGTAGGCGAGGACGTCCTAGGAGGGGGCACCCCAACACCCGCTGGCTGGTTGGATAACTGGGGGTCATCCCAGAGACAGCCTGGGTGCAGACAGAGGGGACTTGGTGTCTGCCCAGGCCATTGGCAAATGTGGCGGCAAGCTCTGTGGGCGGATGAGGTGAGGAAAGGGGGTGGGTGAAGGGTCTGCCAAGCCCTGGGCTCTGCAGCGGGTCTGTGGACTGGGCAGGTGCTCCAGCCAGAATTCTCTCCCTAACTCTGACCCACCCAGGAGGCTGAGCTCTGCCAGTGAGCTCACCTGTTTCAGTACAGTCGAGCGACTGTCATTACTGTGGTCACAGCAGTAGTTACTGAGTGCCAACCATGTGCCTGGTGATTGAGTAAGTTGCATAACCTCTTTGTGCCTCATGTTCCTCATCTGTAATATGGGGCTAGTTGTCCCACCTTATAGACTTAATATTAAATTAGTTATACATGCAAATTGCTCAGAATAGTACCTGGCACATAGGGTTAAACAAGTGTTCGCTGCTGTTACCTTATTACTAGGATATCCCAATTCCTCAGATGGGAATATAAGCTCATAAAGGTTAAATACCATGTCCAAGGTCACACAGCTGGAGGAGCCAACAGGCAAAGCCTGGTCTGACTCCACAGCCCGCCCCCTTTCTATTTTAACACAGGGCTTAGCTTCTCTGTGATGACAAGCGTTTCCAGAATGTCCGAAGGGCGGGGTGTTTTGCAATAGACACTGTTTATTAATCCCGTTAGGGCCCAGGTGGGATGCCACCTCCTCCTGGGAGCCTCCCAGAGCATTGCTCTCTGTTCTCCACTGGCACCTGGCAGGCCCTTCTGGAGAATGCAGCACTGCCCCCTGTCTCTTCTCTGGAGGGCAGAGAATGTCAGTCTTACCCACTGGGGTGGTCATTACACGGACACAATCTTAGCCCCCAGAGATGCCCAGTCCTGAGAAGGGCAGTGATGCCCAGACACAGCACTCACTGGAGGTCCACCAGCCAGTACTAGCAGAGCTGTGCCTGGAGCTCGGGCCTCCAGACTCCTGTCCAGCGCCCTCTTCTCTGCTCAGGCGTCCTCCATGATGTGAGAGCACTTTGCAGAGAGAGAGTGGCTCATCCAAAGGAGACCCTTACAGTTGGGTTGAGCAGGGGGCTGCTCACCTGGGAGATCCTGGCCTGAGCATGAAGAGGAGAGCATGTTGTCTGGCCAGTGTGGCTCAGTGGTTGAGCATCAACCTATGCACCAGGAGGTCACTGGTTCGATTCCCAGTCAGGGCACATGCCCAGGTTGTGGGCTCCTTCTCTAGTACCAGGAGTGCAGGAGGCAGCCGATGGATGTTCTCTGTCATCGATGTTTCTGTCTATCTTTCCTTCTCCCTTCCTCTCTCTCTAAAATCAATAAAACATTTTTTTTTTAAAGAGAAGAGTATATTTTTTAAAGAGGAGAGTATAATCTCCCACATCTGCCCCCTGCTGCTACCTGGGCCCAACTCAACTGCTGCATGCCTACAGACCGTCGCCTGTGTGCAGGTTGCTGCCTGAATGCCTGTAATACACAGATGACAACACTAGAGGGCGACCTCACTGCTTTAATCCTTGTGACCACAAGGGCTTTAAGCACCTGTCAATCAGATGATGATGATGATAATTATGATAATGATGACCACAGCAAGAGCTATTTATTGAACGAAGCCTCCTGTAATAAGCACACATCATCTCTAATCAGCAGGTCTTCTTACACACCTGCCCCCCCTCTTTCTCCTGCTGTCTTCTGCACTTCAAAAATGGACCACTTCCACCCAATTAGAAACCTGGGCATGAAATTGCCATCATGCATTTAGCTTTAACTATATATATTGCTCGCCATTGTGTTCTGTCTTTCCTCCATCTCAACATCTCTGTTCTGATTTAAATTGCCATTTGGTTAGAGTACTTCCTGGAAGTTTCTATTCATGTATGATAGGAACATGGATAGGTACATGTACTTCCTTTTTTTTTTTTTTTTAAGAAAAATTATCTTTATTATTGAAATTATTACAGCTGCCCCCCCCCCCCATTGACTCCTTCCACCCGTTCATGCACCCTCAGGCCTTCACTGCACTATTGTCTGTGTACATGAGTTATGCATGTATGTATATACTATTAAATTCTTTGGCTAATCCCTTCCTGTCCTCCACATGTATTTTCTCTGAGAATTTGCATGTTCAAAAATACTTTTCTTTTGTCTTTCAAATGAATGATAATTTTGACAGGATATAGATTCTTAGATTGTGGTTATTTCCTCTCAATAATCTATTGGTGTTGTTTCCCTATCTTTCAGATTCAGGAGTTAAAAAGGAAAAATCTAATGTTTGTCTGATACTCTTTTAAGGAAACCACTCTTTCTACTGAAATATTGCAGCTTTATCTCTTTTCTCATTGAAATTCAGGAATTTACCAATTTATACCATATGTGTAAAGGAGTATGAATTTTATTTATTTTTAAACTAGCATTCCCGTTGCAGGAAAAATCCTGCAATAGGATTTCCTGCTGCACTCTACCCCGCCTCCGCTCCTCCCTTGTCGCCCGCCCCGCCTTCTCTGCCAGTCCACCTGTTTTTCCCTTCGCCCCCGGCCCCACCTCCGCTCCTCCCCCCCCACCCCTCCGCTTGCTTGCTTCTTCGAAGCGTTACTCCCTTCTGCAGCTCTTGGCTTCTTTCAACGCTGTCTTGATATGCAAATTAGCCGCCATCTTTGTCGGGGTAATTTGCATACTCGTTCTGATTGGCTGATGGGCGTGGCTTGGCTGGTGGGCGTGGCTTAGGTATAGCGAAGGTACGGTCAATTTGCATATTTGTCTATTATTAGATTAGATATGTTTTAATTGATTTGAGAGAGAGAGAGAGGAAGGGAGAGGGATAGAAAAATAGAAACATTGATGAGAGAGAAACATTGATCAGCTGCCTCCTGCACACCCCCTACCAGAGATTGAGCCCACAACCTGGGCACGTGCCCTGACCCGGAATCGAACAGGGGACCTCTTGGGTTGATGCTCAACCACTGAGCCACACTATCCAGACAAGGAGTATGAGTTTTAAATATGGTACTTGGTGAGTCCTTTCAATTTGAAAACAAAGTTTTCTTCACGGGGAACTTCTCTTTCATAATTTCTTCTCATGTTACTTAGGAATGTTTTCAGGTGCAAGTAGCAGAGACTTTGATAAAGGATGACTTGAATAAGTGGCTGCTCATTTTTCTCACTTAACAAGAAGGCTATGGGTAGGCAGAGTTGCTGGCTTTGGTTCAGTTGTTCAACACTAGAGTCTGCATCAACATCTTCAATTTTCTTGGCCTCTGCCTTGTGGTCATAGGATGGCTACTGTAGCTCCGGGCACTATGCGCACATTCAAGGTACAGAGGATGAAGGGAAAAAAGCATTGTACTAATTGCATATGCATTCTATATTAGAAAAAATGATCTTTCTGGACACTGATGTGATGGGCCAGAACCATGTCACATAGCAAAGGAAACTGGAAATATGTGTATTTCATGTGTCCAGCCTCCATAATGGAGTCTGGGAAAGGAGGAGGAGGTTGGGAATGGGGTTGAGTTAGTCAGCCCACGTCATTTGCCATATTTCTTCATCTTGGATCTGGCCTTCACATGTCTTAGTTTTCTCTTCTGGTTTCCACCTCTTTGTGTTTCTGCTCTGTCTTGTGAGATATTTCTCTCACTTTATCTTCCAGACTCAATCCTCAGCATTGACCTCTATTGACTTGTTATATTTGAAAACTCATACTTTCTAGTTTGCGAGAATCGTTTGCATTTCTCCAATTACATCTTCTTCAGAGTTCCCATAACCTTTTCCTTTTTATTTAAAACTAGAGGCCCAGTGCACAAAATGTGTGCACTGGTAGGGTCCCTAGTGGCTGCCGGCCACTGACCAGGGCCTCCCTCCCTTCCCCAGGCCGGCCCCACCCCCTGGTTGAACTCCTGGAAGACCTCCCGGTGGAGGGGACAATTTGCATACTACGCTTTTATTACATAGGATCCCCTTCTGTCTTTCCTGCTAGTTCTACTTTGTGTGTTCACCAAGCAATTACCTTCTACCTGATCCCCAAGGAAAGACGTGCCTTCTCTCCTACCACTGTCCTCCTGCTCTAGCTCAGGAGAGCGGACCCCACACCTGCCCTTGCCCTGGGAGATGTAGGGCTCTCTGTGGCCTCTGATGCCCCGCCCCCTCCCAAGGCTTCCTGGTTATGTGACACAGACAGTGAGTGAGCTGGCAGGGGAGGGGTAAGGGATGTGCAATGCTCAGTCAAAAACACTTTAGGATTTACCTGAGTCAATTTTATAAAAGTCCTGCTATAGTTTAACATCTGGGCATTGCGCAAACAAACGTTGGAAATCCAGGTGTGACTCACCTGTTTGATAAAACAGGTCTAGTAAGGCTCCACTGGAGGTATTTATCAGTAATTTGAATTCTATGAGTGATTTCAAACAGGGGGTTATGACTAGTGTTAAAACAAAGGGGAGAGTACAGAAAATATAAGAGTGTATCATATAGTACAGTGAGTTTATTTCATGCACTTTTGCTCGGGGTATGTTTTGTGTGTATATCAGGTTAGACTGTGAAATACATTTCTGGGTAATATTAAAAAAATGCATGAGCAATGCTGAATAAGATGTTCAGGGGGCAGCTGATGGGCTTCAGAAGAGAGTAAAATTAGAGGAGGATTTGATTTTACTAAAAAAAAATACCTACCATGACTCCCTCCATCCCCAGCTGACATTAATTACCAGGTACCCCTAGAATGAATCACCAAAAGGCAGCCTAACCGCCCAGTGGTCTTTCTCTAGCCCCCCTACTTGACCCTCAGAAGCCCAGACCAGCCTGGCTTCTCGGCAGCCTTTGTGAGAAGGACGGTGAGAAGCATTGCTCTCGTGTGTGGAGAGGGAAGCTTGAGGAGGCAGGGTAGGGAGTGGGAATGGGACTCTGGTTCTGGGCCCTGCACAGGCCCTAAAGGGCTGCGTGACTGGGCACACGCTCGGAGACCAAGTCTCTCCCTGGCTTGATTCCCACACGAAGCTGTTCTGATGACCCAGGGGAGAGAAAGAACAGTTCAGCCGGCACATGTTGGGAACAGAAAATGATCCTTTGCTAAGGGAAGGCCTTTTGTTTTTTCTGAGCAGGGCGGGGAGGGATTGGGTATGTAAGACAGAAAGTGGGTGCTGAGGCTGAGCCGGGCTGCTCAGCAAACAGGAAAGGGGAAGTTGAAAAGCCTGAGGGAAAATACAGGAAGTAGGAGAAAGGAGTCAGAAAGTCTGAGAAGAGAACTGACCCTCCTGGTGACCCTACAGTTTCCTTCAAGTGCCTGGGTCGCTGGACGCCTGGAGAAGAAGGGCAGAACTCTGCAGTCTGAACCGGGCTACAAGCAGAGTTAGCCCTCGTGGCCAAAGGCAGCTTACCTGTGGCTTCCATGTTTAATGAGCAGCTACATGTGCCCAGCACCCTGCCAGGCCCCCAGATACCATGGTGGTAAGACGGTCTTCGCCTCATGGCGCTGACAATCTAGTGGAGAAGGGGCTCACATTTAAGTAAATGTAGGAGTGGGAAGTGCTTTAATGTGAGGGTGAAAGAGCTTTGTGACCTGTAAACTGTGAAGTCCACCCTTAGGGCTGCTGGGGGTCCCACAGCAACCAGGACATGGCAGGACTCGGCCTGCAAACGTTTCCAGGCGGAGACCAGCGGGTGGATGGGTGTTTCTGAGTGCTCCAAGCCCTCCCTCCTTTCCTCATAGCTATAGGATCAAGCCCAGACCGACCTAGGGGTTCCCCAGCCCCCATTCCGGGCACCCTGGGATGGCCCGGGAGCCTGAGGCACCCCTGGAAGCAGCTGCACTCCCTCCTGAGTGAAGCCTGGGTGCCCCGCCACTGCCCAGCACCCCGTCAGCCAGTGTTCCCACGCTGCTTTCCCAGAGTTCCCGGCTGGGCCCACCAAGGCCAACCCCTGCTGGCGACCCGCTCCATGACCCTTCCTCTGTGAGACCAGCCTGGGACCCCATGGGGAGAAGAGGTGGGGATGGCACTTTCTCAGCCTGTCAGCCTGGGCATTGCCCACTTAATCCATGAGCGACTGAAGGGTGTGCAAGGCTGAAAACGGAATTTGTAGAACTATAAATGGCTAGTCAATATGTAAAAGTACACTCAACCTCACTAATCCTCAGGGAAATGCAAAGTAAAATAAGAGAACAATTTTCTTTTATCAAACTTTTTATTGCACAATACAGTATACATGCAGAAAAGGGCATGGGATCTATAATAATAAAAGCGTAATATGCTAATTAGACAGGACGTCATTCCGGACGACCTTCCAGATGAAGCCGGGGCTATGAGGACCGAGGCAGCCACCGAGGCTTGTGTCCGGCCAAGGCAAGCTGCCACGGCTGCGAGGGCTGAGTGCCTTGCAGGAATTTTGTGCACCGGGCCTCTAGTATAAGTATAAACCATGAGCAATGTGTCAATTCATGAGACCTGGACATGTGCTCCCTGAAGGTCCTCCCAGCGCTGGCACTCCGTGAACCACCATAGTCAGTGCTGGTTTCCTGCTGCCGCCCTCAGTGGCCCGGGGAAAACCCCCTAACCCAGCGGTCGCCAACCTTTCTGACCTCATGGACCACCAGCGGTCCGTGGACCACCGGCTGGTGACCGCTGCCCTAACCTCTCTCTTTTCTCATTCAAGATGGGAGACACGAACCCATCCCCAACTGAATGGGTTGGTGGCTGCAAACAGTTTTGATGGAGAAAGTCAGCAGAGGACAAATGTCTTAGGAGGTGGGTGGAGGCACTGCCAGCGCCTGGGCCGTGAGGAGAGGGAGGCGGTTCTGTGGTCTCCGCACTGTTGCCCACCCCTGTCCAGGGGTTCTGATCCATCCCCCGTTGGACTGGACAGAGGTGTGTCAGCTGTTGGCAGCGGGGACTCACAGTTATTTACTAGCAGTTCCTGCTTTGTTCTAGGCACAGTGCTTGATCATTTCATTTGGTTACCTTGAAGGTCCCATGTCAGAGATGGCACAGGTGTCCTGAGAGGGTCACTAGCGTTCCCAGGGTCCTCAGGCAGGGTTGGCCTGCGTGTGGTAGGGCTGGCATGTGGCACGTCCCCCCCCCCCCCTCCCCCGAGTGAATCAAATGTTTTCACAATCCAGGCTGCTTCAGGGAGCCCAGCTCTTCTGCGACATGTCCCACTGGTCCCACTTCTGTCCCAAGGCATCCCGTCTCCCCCATGCCCACCTTCACACATCTGAGGACACTGGTCCCATCCCGAGTCCTCCCTCCCACTGCTCTCACCTTCCTCAGAGGGCACTGCCCGAGGCTCTCTCACCACTGCACATGCTGCCCTGCACATCTGGGAGATGGCGGGAGGGCTGGGGAGAAGTCGAGTGACCCGCTTGTCCTGGTTTTGTACGGGACTTTGAAGGTTTCGGCAGCAAATGTCCTGCATCCCAGAAAACCCCAGCTCCAGGCAAATTGTTATGGTTTCTAGGAACTGTTCCAGTTTTAAAACTGGACGTACCATGTGCCACGAACCACCGTCAGCTGTGGGCAAACAGGATGGTTGACCATCCTAGGAGAAGGGACAGAGAAAGGAAACATCTTGCCAGGGCATCTGCTTCTCTCCTAAAGATGCAGAAGGCGAGGAGGGGAGGAAGAGGCCCACGCACCTTGGGGTCCCAGGGTAGGCCCGTGGTGAGGATTCTCTCCCAGTCACCCTGGGAGCCAAGTGTGCGGCAAGGGCGTGGCTGGTGCCCACAGGTCTGGAGCCGAGACGCCCATCTGCAGTCACTCGGGGTTTCTGGGAGAGCTGAAGGTCAGGTGCTGAACGGGCCAAGCCTCGTGCCATCTTCAGGGACAAGTAGCCACAGGACCCGCCACTTGATGAGGAAGGAAAAGGTCCCAAAGACCGTGGAGACGTCAAGGCTGGGAAACCAGGTTGTACAGGAAACGACTAGACCCCTGCTGGTGTCTCAGTAAGAAGCTCTCCCACTTCTTCTCTAAACAGAGCCGGTCTTTCATATACACTGAGCGGCCAGATGATGATGATCTCTGAATGCATAATAATCTGGCCACTCAGTGTATATCCTATATAATAAAAGGCTAATATGCAAATTGTCCCCTCAACCAGGAGTTTGATCAGCAGGCAGGCCAGCCAACCCCTCCCCCTGGCCAGGCTGGCCGGACCCCACCCATGCACGAATTCATGCACCGGGCCTCTAATATATATGCACTGAGTGGCCAGATTTTTATGCGTTCAGAGATCATAATAATCTGGCCACTCAGTGTATATCTGACCTCACACCCTACACATCGAGGTGCAGTGCATTTGGGGGGAAATCTATGATCATATCGAACTGGGTATCCTGCTCCACTCCTCCTCCCCTCCTCAATCATATTATGAAATAGGCCTTCTGGTTCCCACAGTCCCTCCTCACCTGGATCCCAGCACCCCAATGCTGAATGACCCCGGGGCTGCCCCTAACTCATGCGTCCGTCTGTCATCCGAAGGCAATGTGCATTCAGAGCCTTCCAAAAAGGCTCACGGGGCTCAGCAGACAGAGCCTCTTGGGCTCTGCCTCACGCCCAGCCCTAGGATTGAGCCTGGACCGACTATTCCCTGTAGGACCCTCCCACTCGCCAGATCCGGGACCTCCCAGCTTGGTCCTCTGGGCTCTGACGGGGGGCGGAGGGGGGGGCACCTTCCCCAGGATTCTGCAGGTATCTCCTTCTGAAGGTCAACAACAGCTTCTCCTGTGCTACTTACTGCTCCTGTTCCCCAACCCATCCCTGGGGATGGAGGCCCAGAAAGCCTGGCTGGGCTCAGAACCAGAAGAACCTGATTTAGGCCCCACCCGGGCCCCAAACACACAGTCTCAGTGTATGAAGATCAGTTCCCTCAATACTCAATGCCTTCCCACATAACTTTCTTTTTTTTAAAAAATTATCTTTATTGTTGAAAGTATTATAGGTATCTTCCCTTCTCCCCCCATTAACCGCTCTACCCCCCCCTCCCACCTCAGTGACCCCCCACCTCACTTTCAGTGGCTGCACAGGGCTCCATGGCACGGTTGTGCTATTATTCAGTGATAGTTCCTGTGACCACTCAGTTAGGTTATTCACATTTGTCTTCCCCAGTCCCCTACCGCACACCCACCGCTGCCCCTAAGGACGTCTGCTCTAGGCAGCGGGTCAGGGCAGCCTGGCAGCGCGGGGCAGGAGGAAGGCGGCCTGGCTGACCTCTGTGGGAGGAAACGTTTACACAGCTGGCCCAGGATCAGGTCTCAAGAAGAACAGGGTGGGGAGGGGCAGAGCTCAGTGGGCGTCCAGGTGACTTGGAGGCCCCAGAAACAGTCCTGGGATTGGGGGCTGCAGCGGGGGCGGGGTGGAGGGTGGGGTTGGTATCCAGCAGCCAAGGGTAAGGGAAAGATTATGGGCTGCAAAGAGAGGGGTCTAGGGCAGTCAGCCTTCTGTGGGGGCAGTGATGGGGAGCAGGGAGAGGGGCCAGAAGGAGCAAACCTTTAGAGGCAGCTCTTCAGGATGAAAAACCTCTGGAGTGACTCAGGGGCTCTGAGTAATGAGCATTTGGCTTTCCTTGGGGACTCTTTCCCAGAATCCCTTGGACCGCAGCGTCGCCCCCTGCAGGGCCCTAGGAGGTATGCTCACAGACAGGTCTGGTTGTCTGACAACCACAGCAGAGGAAGTTCGGTAATTTTGCAAAGTCAGACGCAAAACAGAAAAAAATCTCTGTTGCTTTTTATTCTCCTGTTCAGTACAGGGCATACAATTTTAGGAGGTCATTTTCCACTAAAAGAAATTAGCAGCCAGTCCCATGGGGCAGCATTTCCAAAAGGACATCCGAGGGAGGCCAGTGCTGTGAGATGAAGCAGCAGGCGCCTGGGAAACAGGGCTGTGTGGGTAAATATAGTGAGGAGGGCTGAGTATCCGTTCCTCCGGGAGACACTCTCCATCTCATGTGAAGGCCTCCGAGGAAGTCCCGCAGCGTCCCCAGACTCCATAGATCCCTGTCTTACAAAACCCTTAAAATCTCAGGGAGCTGCTCTCTTGCAGTACCCCACAGCAACTCCAGGTACAGTCTCTACTCTAAGCAGCATTAAACTCACTCTCTGAGCTGCACGCATTGCTCCTGGTTGCTTTCTAAACCCCACTGTTAGGCCATTCCATTCGCGTGTAGCCGAAGCCACAGCTGCAGGAGCGTAGAAGGCACATGGTTTGCTGGGTCACAAAGCACTTGACGTTCCTGATGGAGAAAAGCCGGTTACTTCTCTGAACTGCAGTTTCCTCATTTGTGAACTGGGACTCATCACATCAGATTCCACGGGTTGTGAGGAAGTAAGAGGTAGTTATGTGAAAGCCCACAGCTCGGTGCCTGATGCTAACTGAACAACTGGTAGAGAATAAGTGGAGATCGCTGAGAGTTAGAACGGGGTGGGAAGGAGATGTGGCCTGAAATCAGCCAGGGGATGGCACTGAAGGAGCCAAGGAAAACCCGAAGGACAACTGATAAGTTATAGACTCAACAGTGCAGTACTGCCCTGGCCAAGTAGCTCAGTTGGTTAGAGCCGTGGTCGGCAAACTGCGGTTCTCGAGCCACATGCGGCTCTTTGGCCCCTTGAGTGTGGCTCTTCCACAAAATACCACGGCCTGGGCGAGTTTATTTTGAAGAAGTGGCGTTAGAAGAAGTTTAAGTTTAAAAAATTTGGCTCTCAAAAGAAATTTCAATCGTTGTACTGTTGATATTTGGGTCTGTTGACTAATGAGTTTGCCGACCACTGGGTTAGAGCATTGTCCCAATACACCAACACCAAGGTTGTGGGTCAATCCCTGGTCAGGGCATATACAATTATCAATCAATAAAGGCATAAATAAGTGAAACAACAAGTCATTCATTCTCTCTCTCAAAATCAATTAGAAAAATAAAAGTGCAGTACTTTGGGGGAAGAATTGGAGGAAGATGAAAAAAGAAGGGAATAAGTATGTGAGTTGGTGGTTTTTATTTGTTTTCTGACTCTAAGACTGACCAGTTAGCTTTTGCTCTAAAACAAACCACTCTAGAATTTCGTGCCTTAAAACAACAATGACATATTAGTTCATGATTCTAGGTGGGTGCCTGTGGGCTGGACTCAGCCAGTCATGCCAGGACTCATTCGAGGAGATAGAATCAGCTGTGGGGGTGAGGGCTGGATGGTCTAAGGTGGCTTCACTCAAGGGTCGGCTGGTTGGTGGCTGTCAGCCAGGCACCGTGGTTCCACCACTGGAGGTCTCTCCAGCAGACTCGCTCACATTTGTCCTCACGGCAGCAGCATTTCAAGAGGCACAGAGCGGAGCGTAAGGCCTCTTGATGCCCAGGCTTGGGACTCAGAGGCACTGCGCTCACATTGTATTGGCGAAAGCAAGTCAGAGAGCCAGCCTGGATTCAAGAGGTGGGAGGCAGAGCCCGCCTCTTGTTATTAAAAAAAGAAACAATGGGCCAAGGGGAGTCACTTCCGCTGAGCCACATCACCCAGCTAAGACGTAGTAACTAACCTAACTGGAGAGTGGGCGCTCCCTGGAGTGGAATTTAAAACCCATCAGCCTGGAATTCCCTGATGCTCCCCAGTGAGGTAATCTGATGGGAAGCTGCCCTTGCCCGAAGGGATCCCCTCTTTTAACTTAGTCCCAGCCTCTTTTTGCACAACTTCCGTCTTGTACAGTTCCTCGAGCGCTCTTCTGGTTCATGAACCGCTTAATAAAGCCAATTCATGAATCACTTAGTAAAGCCAATTAGATCTTCAAATTTACTCCATTGAATTTTGCCCTTTAACAACGGAGATGCGGCAATGAATTCCTGGCCATTTAAAGTCTCCAACATCGAGACTAACTCGTGCATATTTGGCCCGAGAGGCTGTTTGGTGGGTTGGGAAGAATTCCACCTATGCAGTCCCTCCCACGTGGATGGTGTCCTACACCTGCCCGGGTGTGCACACGCCTGTGTTATCTGCACTTTCCTCCTTGTTTCTCCCCCTTCCTTTCTCTCCTCCGTCCACTTCAATCAGATTTTGTCTCCATTGCACCATGGAAAGTCACCACTGACCGCATCTTGCAAAGCTGACGGTCAATTCTCTGTTCTGCTCCCACTTGACCTCTCGGGACATAACTGCAGCCTCGGTGTATTAAGGCGAGTTCCCAGGACACTAAGGCCTATGACGCATTTCTTTTAACTTCCTGAAGCCTTTTCTTCTCCAGACATTCCTGTCACCTCTCCGGCCGCATCGTCCTTCTACCTCAGCAGCGGGACCTTGTCTGTCTCCTTTGCCAGACCCTCATTCTCTCGTGTTGGAGCACCCCAGGGCCTGTCTGTATTGTCTTCTCTTCTCTTGCTACATTTTCTCCCTCGATGATCACACGTCGTAGGCCCATGGTTTAAATGGATCTGATGACTCTCAAATTTATGTCGTCTAACCCCTAACTCTCATCTCTGAGTTCCCTGGCCAGCTCTAGTTGGATTTTGAAAAGATATCTCAAAAAAAGAAATGGCCAAAGTAATTTTTGACCGAGCCTCCTCCCATGCCCTCTCTTTCTGATCTTCCTCACATTCCTAAAGGGCAGCAACATCTCGCGAGTTGCTCAAGGCAAAAACACTCGGGATGGTTTCTCTTTCCCTCACATTCCACACCCACTCTGTCAGTAAGCCCTGCTCTGTCTCCAAGCGATAGCCCTTGTCACCATGTCCAGTGCTGTGTCCCTAGTCCAAGCCACAGCCTTCAGCTCTGGGATGCTGCAATGGCTTCCCTATCAGTTTTCCTCCCCTCCCAGCCCCCGCCCTGCCCCCAGCCCCAGCCCAGCCCCCGCCCTGCCCCCAGCCCCAGCCCAGCCCCCGCCCCCTTCCTGTCCATCCTCTTTGCAGCAGCCTCCTGAAGCATAAATCAGATTCTGTATCAGGTCCCGGCTTAAAACCTACCAGTGACTCTCCTGGAAACTGGAAATACATCCATCTATACCGTTTATCAAAGCTACGAGGCTTCTGCCCCTGTCTCTGACCTCGCCCCCCTCTACTCTCCCTGGATCCCTTGCGTGAGCCCCAGGGACCTCGCCAAGTTTTTTCCTCTCTCATGGCCTTTGCACTGCTGCTTCTTTCACTTGGAAGTTCTTCTCCCAGATCCTTAGCACATGTCAGTGCCTGCAACTGCCCTTTCATGTGTGACTTAAAAATTAATTTTAGAGAGGGAGGGAGGAAGAGAGAGAGAGAGAGAGAGAGAGAGAGATTAAAGAAATACATTGACCAGTTGCCTCCCATACATGCCCCCCACTGGGAATTGAACTCAGATGTGTGCCCTGACTGGAAATAGAACCCAGGACCTTCCGGTGCACAGGATGACAGTCCATCCAACTGAGCCACACCGGCCAGGGCATGTGTTTGCTTTGCACACGTTGCATGTCCCCACAGCCCTGCACTCCCGGACAGAAGAGAACAGAAGCTCTGGTCTACCTTGTTTATAGCGGTGTACCCAGAGCCTGGAGCAGGGCCGGACATAGGCAGAGCTCAGTGTCCTTTGTTGACTGACTTGACCGTGAGGACTGTAGCTGAGACTTTTAGAGCTGGAAGAGAAACAGTGCAACCTCATGGTCTCACACATGGGGAAACAGAGGCACAGACAGAGTCACTTGTCCAGCGGCACGAATGCAAACACGCAAGCCAAGTTGGTCAGGCCCAATCCTGAGGTTCTTTTCCAGGCACAGTAGTAGCTACAAGTGAGGGTCAGTTATTTCACCCTGCAAACTGCCTGCCAAGTTATCGTGGAAGCAGATCTCAGAACAAATTCTGTCGCCCATACAAATATTGAAACAAACATTTATTAGCAAGTAGCCACAAAACGGGTTCCTATAATCTGTTCTGTAAAGTCAGGGAAGGCCCAGCTCTGGGTCCTTCTAGGTGCTTGACCACCTTGCAATGAAGGTCCACTCAAGGAAGATACAGCAGTGTAGAGGCAGGATTAGTTAGACTGATGGTCTACTAATTAGCTAGACTGATGGTCTACATCAGGCAACCAGAATGCCGTGGGACCTGGGATCCCTCAAGGGTTCAACTCGGTGCATCATCCCTAAGTGATTTTTTCTTTTAAAAATGTTTTTATTGATTTTTTTTAGAGAGAAACATTAACCGGCTGCCTCCTGCAGGCCCCCTATTGGAGAGGAGCCCACAACCAGGGCATGTGCCCTGACCCGGAATCAAATGGGTGACCTTTTGGTGTATGGGATGCAGCCAACCAACTGAGCCACACCCGTTAGGGCTGAGATTCTTTTACTCTGAACAAGGAATTAGTGGTGACCCCAAACCATTTTAGCCAATCTACACAGCTTGAATACTACTAATTTCACCAAAGGAGAGCTCATTTCTAATACCTGCAATGCCAATTAATAATCCATGAATATTACTGATACACTCATTGTGGCATTCTCTATGCTAATCAGTAAAGGTTGGGGGTCGGGTGAGGGTGGATGTAGACATGGAGAGCTGTAGAGGCGGCTGAACTGATTGTGTGTGACCGTGTATGTTTCTTTAACTCCCAGGTTAATTTACTTCGAGTTGGAAATGTGAAATCAGATATGGTAAAAGTATTTACACTATGGAAATTGGTAACAGGGTCCTCCCCCATGGAGTGACAGTTATTAAACATTTATCAGCATACTGCTGGATAGGCTGTGACCTCTGGTGTGTGACCTTCTGATAAAATGCTGGCTGACCACCTCACCCTCATGACTACCGCTACACCAGTGATGCCTAGTCCTGGCTGCACTTTAGAAAGTACCCGGGACCTTTAAAAGAACACTGATTCCCAGGCACCGGTAGGTGGAGATTCTGATTTGACTGGGATGGGGTCTGGAGATCAAGACACATTCAAAGCTCAGCAGGTGATTCTGATCTGCAGCCAGGGTCACACTCACACCTGTATGTCACATTTATCTATGCCATGTGCTCTAACAGTCTCACAGAAAGTTAATGGCAAAACCAGGATTGGCAGCAGACCTGCTGACCGCCAGCCCAGAGCTCCTGGCAAAAGGAGGAAAACGGTGAAAATAGGTTGTCACTTCTGAGGTCTCAGTGTTTGCAAATATGGCTGCGGGGCAGCCCTCAGCACTTGGGGTTCAGGTTGGGGGTGGGGAGGGACAACGAAGTAGCTCAGGAGCCCAGGGAAGGCTGTGCCAGCCCCAAAGAGGCTCCCTCTGCAGGAGTGGAGTGTCTCAGCTTCGTTTTCCAGGGCATCTTACAAGACTCAGATGTGTGTGCGTGTGTGCGTGTGTGTGTGTGCGTGTGCGTGTGTGTGTGTGTGTGTTGTGTTGGGGGGGGGGGGTGCTAGGAGGCTAATCCCCAGGGAGAGGGAGACAGACTAATCCCTCAGGGGACAAGGTGCTGAACTAGCACTCCAGCGGGTAGAGACCAAAGCCTCAAAGAGTGGGTATAAGACTGGCTCTGCAGGGCTGGGTGAAGGAAACTCCTAGCATAGAGAATGCCATAATAAGCGTATCAGTAATATTCATGGCTTATTAATTAGCAAAGAAGGATAAGGAGTTAATTTCCTCCTCAAAGGACAGAAAGTGTGGTGGGCAGTTAGACAGACATGAGCAGGGCCAGGACGATGGGCCAGGTCGCCAGGGTGGAAAGCCCTGGGTGCCTAGCGAAGGGCAAAGATAGGGCGGGGGCCGTGTCCCCAGGGTGACGTTTCCCCTCTAGCGTATCACTGGTCATGCCATTTGGACCTCCTGACGTTTCCTCCCTAGAGATGACATCTAGGCCTCAGTTGTATTTCAGCTCCAAGCCCAGAAAAGCTGCAAAACCAGATAAGCGAGGCCAAAGCTGACCTCAGGACCAGCTGCATTGGATAATGACCCCTTGCCCTGGCTCCGACCAATCAATCAGTGGAGACCTAGACCTTGAAAAGACACACCTGAGAAGCTGCTGAATATTCTATTAAGATACCCCCCCCTGGGACCACCCCTAAACTCTCCCCCCCTCAAAACCCTGAGGAGGGAGGACCAGTGCGTCTCCCTCCCAGAGCAGGCCCTGCCGTTCCCTTTCCCTTTCCCGTCCTCACTTCTAAGCTCCACGGGCCCTTTCTTTGCCTCTGTAACGTTTCCTCAGCTCATTTCTTCTACGAATTACTCCCATTTCTGTGATTTCCTAAATAAATGTTCTCTTAGAGTTTGAGTCTTGGCTCTGAATTCTTTCCTAGCCAGAACTCAAGTACTGAGGTTGCTGAACCCAGGTCTGGTCTGACCCCACTGGTCTAACACCTGGTGCCGTTAGGACCACCTGCCAGCAGAAGGACAACTCTGAACACTGCAGTAAGAGGTTTTCTTGGACCTTGGTTGTCATCTGACGGTAACCTGCAGCAGTCCCTAGTTCCATGTCTCTACCCAAGGGGCCCTTACAGAGCCGGCTCCTTTGCACCAAGAAACGTGAGTTCCCTTTAACCCTTCAGGGCAGGGAGGGCTCCCTTCCCACCCCCAGCCTTACTTTCTTCCTTCCAGGGCAGAGCCCTGGGGGCTGGGCTGGCCGAGTGTCAGTCTCCCTCTGGGCGTCTGTGTGTGCAGGAGGCTTGGGAGTCCACAACAAGGGACCAGGACGAGGGTGCCATTCCTGCAGTCACCACCAGGGACCCGCCCAGCACTGTCTTGCGTGACCTCTGGGCCACACATTTAATTACAAAAGCAACAAACACAGATGGACTCCCAGGCTGGGAAGCAAGGAAACAGCAGCGAGCCAAGCTGGGGCCATCTAGCTGTGGGGGAGTCTCACAGTCAGGTCTGGCTCCAGGCTGAGGAAGGCCTGATGGGAAGAGGCTGGGTCAGACCTGGGCTGAGTGTGCAAGGAAGGGGGCGGCTGACCTGGCCTGAGGATGGGCGTGGAGGAGGGCTTCTCGCAGAGCAGGGTTGGGATCTCACCTGGCCCCTGAGAAGGGCATTCCCAGACACTGGATGGGGAAAAGGGGTCTGTTAGAAAAGGAAACTCAGGGTCCCGGCTTCATGGGGGGAGGGGGGCCCTTTAGCCCCACCACCCTAGTCTGCTAGACCGGGCTCTCCGTCCTCCTCGGGCTGAGCAACTCCACTTCCTTATTACATTTCACATCTTGCACGTTTTAGCACTTGAGCGGTTAGGTCCTGCCCTATTCCCATAGTCTTCCCTCCTGACCACTGTGGAAAGTGTGCATTTTCCTATGTGCCCTGGTTGGGCACGCTCGCCCTCTCCCTGCAGCTCCGCTGTACACATTCTCTCACGCCCCACGGGTACAGGCGTTTCCAGAGTTGCACGCGACCTCCTTGGCAAAAACCTGGCCCCCTCCCCTCCCTTCTCCCAGTCTGGGTCTCCGGCTGGAGCCCCGCCCTCATCCCGCCCCCGCCCGGAGGCTGGGCCAGTGCCTCGAGCCCATTGGCCGCTGGGGCTGGCTGGTCCCAGGCCGGGCTGTGATTGCGGCTCGCCGGTGTCAGTCCCGGAGCGAGCGCCGGTGGCGGGGCGGGGCGGGCCGCCCGGCTGGCAGCCGCAGGTGGGGCTGCTCGCTGCCAGGGACCGAGCCGGGAGCCCCGCGCCCCGCGCCCCGCGTGCCCAGGATGCCCCGCGGGGACTCGGAGCAGGTGCGCTACTGCGCGCGCCTCTCCTACCTCTGGCTCAAGTTTTCGCTCGTCATTTACTCCACAGTGTTCTGGGTGAGTGACCCCAGTAGGGCCCGGGGATGGAGGTGGGGGGCACCCTCCCTCGACCGCCCCCACGCCGAGCCCGGGACCGCGTCCAGACTTGGCTGCTCCTCGTCCCACTCTCCCTGGAAACTGGGAAATTCTGGCTCAGCCTGCATTCCAGCCTCCTGGTCGGGATCGTTCGAGCTGGTTGGCTACGACGACGGAGCACCACCCAGCTCACCTGTGCGCACTTGACCGCCGTTGGGTCCTCCGTGTTTCTTCGCATCCGCTGGGCCGGTAGGCCTTGGCTCCCGCGTCGGCCTCCGCCCCCCGCACCCCGCCTGCCGGGTGTTACTGAGTTTCCTTCCCCATCAGCCTGTGGAGGAGGCTTTGTGGCCCTGGACTCCCGGCCAGGTTCCCACTTTTTACTTGCGGATGCTTCCCGGCTGCTCTTGGTTTCCTCTGGGTGGAAGGAGGATGTACCAGGAGGACGTGCGTGCCTTGCCCGCCGCTGGTTGGGAGGGCTCCACCAGGCGACATCTGGGGAGGGCTCCGGCCACTCGTAGGTGCTTAGTAACAAATTCCTCGCCCACCGAGCTTCACCTCCTCTTCTGTCTGGTTGGGGGCGGGATGGTAGTCGTTGGACATGATCCAGACTTGGAATCCTGCTGATACCACCTTCTAGCTGAGGGACCTTGGGAAGTTCCTTCAACTCGTTACCGCACTTGTAAATGGAGACTAATTATATTCAACGTTTAGGATGGTTGTGGAGCTTACATGAAGTAGGCCGAGTACATGCTTAGCACAGGGACCAGTGAAGAGATCGAGAAGTGCAGGCCCTTCTGTTAATTGTGGGCAAGGAAGCTGGGTCCTCCTGGTAAAATGTCCCCACGAGACTGGGCTTCTTTGTGGAGATTTCAGACTAGGCTGGCCCCCGCTTAGAAATGAAGACATCTGTCTACAGTCCGATTCCAGGCCTGCCAGTGTAACCAGGCCCTCGCCCCCAGTGTGCCACAGGGCAGACTTTCCCAGAAAGGGCAGAGGAGGTCACTGACACCCACCCCCCCAAACTCATGCACACTCCTGTCTCCCCCTTGGCCTCTCCCTGGGTCTGTTCTACCGGCAGGAACCGGCAGATCTGCCACCAGGCCTGGCTTTCCCTGTGGCCCCTCTGCAGACGTGACCTGGCCTGGTGGTCAAGAGATCCAGATTCCAGTCTTGTTCTGTCCCTGACTCACTGGGAGACCGTAAGCCAGTCACGTTCTGTTGGGAGCCTCAGAGCTGGGAAGGGACCTGCCCATCTAGAAAACTAGGTGAGCCCAGCTCCCAATCCGGGTCTCGACACTACGTAATGTGGGAGAGGGAGGAGCAGTATGTTTGGGGGCCAGAGGATGAGCATAGACACGTGGGCGGAAACTGCAGGGAGGCAGCCGGGTGGACGTGGGCTTGAGATGGGGGTGATTTGGGCCCTCATTCAACGTTGCATCAGAGTCAAGTAGAGAGTTTTAAAAACACTGCCGGTGCCTGGGCCTGGGTATGTATTTTTACTCACCGTATTTAAGCTCTCCAGGTAATGTTAGTGTGGACTCAGGGTTGAAAACTGCTGGGCGAGATGGTCTCAAGGGCCCCTCGATTCTGATTCTGGGGTTCTTCGCCTGCTGCCCCTTGCTTGTCTGGCCTCAGGAGCTCTTCTCTCAGAAGGTCCGAGTTGAAAGAGGGAAGGCTAAAATTGATGGGTGTGGAGGCGGGAAAATAGGGAAGACCAGGAGTCAGAAGGTGGGGGGTTCCGTGTCTGGCCTCACCCCATCTCTCCATATGTAATCACTGACCAGCCTCTTAGCCTCCGTGTACCTCCATTTTCCCATCTGTAAACTGGATGACTGATACTGTGCTGCCCAGCGCCTTGGACTGTTTTTAGGATCAGTGATGTGAGGAGAGAGTGACACGTGGGCAAGCCAAGTGCTGTACAAAAGCAAGTTCTACCATTACACTAAGCTCGCCCTGGCTGGTGTGGCGCAGATGGTTGGAGCGTCATCCCATGGGTTGATTCCTGTTCAGGGCAAATTCCTGGTCAGGGCACATACCTAGGCTGCAGGTTCAAATCCTGGTCTGGGCGTATATGGAAGGCAACCGATCAATGTCTCTCACATTGATGTTTCTCTCCCTCTCCCCCTCTCTAAAATCAATAATAAAAACAAACTAATCTTGAATTTTCAAGGCCTTGTTCTGCCATTGTCTCCTGCAGCCCAGAGAGAAGACCACCTTATGGCCCTGGCTTTGCTTCTTCTCTTGGGTCAGGGTGGGACTCAGAACTCAGAATCCTTCCTCTCCAGCCAACTGAGCTCACCTTACCAAGTCCTTGACTTCCCATCCCTGGAATTGTTTCTGCTTAAAAATCTCCCCACCCATGCCAAGAACTCAGCCACCTGCCAACTCTGCCTGGGCAGCTCCAGGTGCCAGAGTTTGACTGCAGGGCGGAAGCCCAGTGTGAGTAAGTAATTTGTTCGAGACTGGGTTTGCTGTTAATTGGACATCATTACAGGAAAGCCCATTATGCCTGGTTCCATCCCTCGGGAGGAGGAGTGGTGCCAAGGGTTACTTGCTTTATAAGCCCAAAGTGCTAACACTTTCATCTCAGCCTTTAGGTCTGCAAGGAGCCATAATTTTTTACCATAACCATGCACCTTCTGTAAGACTCTTTGCTTTAAAACTTATTATCAATAAAGGCATTGTACAGTATTTATAAATACAAAAGAGTAGTTATCAGTGACAAATCTCCCTCCTACCCCTCTCCCCTGACCTGCACTGTCCAGAGGGGACATCTACTATCAGTTTCTTGTGATTCTCTTCTGAGCTAATATTCTACTATGGGATGCCCGAGACACCTACACGCGCATATACTATATCCTTGTTTTTCCACAAGCACACAGTCATGCCCCTTACGCCTTCATTTACATTTAAATCCATGTAAAATTTGAAACTCTGCTAAGGGTTGCCTCATTCTGTTTGATGGCCACATAGAAGTCACTGTAGGCGATGCCAAAATTTATTCAATCAGTCTCCAGCCGGGGAACTCAGGTTGTTTCCAATTTCTAGTTACTGTAAACAGAACTGCAGTGAGCATCTTCGAATGTGTGGCTTTGCACATATGTGTGCATGTCTGTGGGTTAATTTCCAGAGGAGGAATTGCTGGGTTAAAGGTTATGTGAATGTATAATATACATACAGAAAAGCACCAATCATAAGTGTATGCAGCCCTAGCTGGTTTGGCTCAGTGGATAGAGCGTCAGCCTGTGTACTGAAGGGTCCCAGGTTCGATTCTGGCCAAGGGCACATGCCCGGGTTGTGGGCTCGAACCCCAGTGTGGGGCGTGCAGGAGGCAGCCCATCAATGATTCTCATCATTGATGTTTCTATCTCTCTCTTCCTCTCTGAAATCAATAAAAATATATTTTAAAAAAGAAGTGTATGCAGCTTGATGGATTTTTACAAAGTGAACACACCTGTATCACGAGCTCCCAGGACAACCAGCAGAATGGACAGCAGAAGCCAGAGCCCCCTTGTTCCCACTTCTGATCCCTATCCCTCCCTCCCAGTGGTAATCACTACTGGAATGTCCAGTAGTATTGGACAGCTTTGTCTGGTTTTGTATGTGCTTACAAGGTTGACAAGTGTTAACTTGTTCCACATGGAGGTTTTACCAACTGTAACGTTCTTTGCTGTATATCTGTAAATGAACTCACTTTTTAAACTTAAGTTTGTTTTTAAAAGAAGGGTTTACACACTACTACCCATGGGAAAATAATATTCCCTCATCAAATATAGTAGGAAACAGTTACAATAAGCACAGTGCAAGGAAACCAACGTTATTAAGTCCTAGCTAGATATTATGGGTGCGGTAGGCTGTGAGCCTGAGGCCTGCCCTCTCTATTCAGAAAGCAGTTTGGCGAGTGTTTCAGAGGCTTAAAGACAAACTGGCACCGAAGCTGAGATGTGCTCCTTTATGCGATGGGGAGGGTCGGAAGGGAAGTGAGCAATGAGATCTTTTCTGTCCATGTGTCAATATGAGTCCCACCTTGAACCACTTTCAGTGATCTCCTGCCACTCTGGGGGGCCCCTCTTGCTTTCATAGGGGGACCTTAGGGCCCAGAGAGGACATATTTTATGGTCGCTCAGCGAAGTTGGCGTGAACCCTTGGGTGTCCACACCCCCAGTTCATTGCTCCTTCTGGGAGGTCGCTGAGGGTTCTCCATGAGCTGTGAGCTCACCCAGAGGCGCTTGGAGCCAACCCTTCCCATCCTGCAGGGTGAATCACTCTGACACATGTGCCCTCAGCCCACTGGGGACACACCTCTATTTTTAGCACTCACCACAGGGTAGCCTAGAGATCCGTTTACATGGCTATTTCTCCTTGCTGGACTGTGGGCTCCTGGAGGTCAGGGTGTGGCTCATTCATATCTTCTTCCAAATGCTGGTCTCGGGCTGGGCACCCAGTAGGTGCTCAAGGAAGGCCTGTTGCATGGGGGTGGCCGAGTCCAAATCTGTGTCTTTTAAGTAAGGATTTGAGGTGGCGGTGCCTGGATCAGAGGCCCAGCAGGGTGTGGAGCCAGCAGTGGTGAGATGTTGCTGAGGTCTTGAATTTGCGAAGCGGGCAGGGCTGATCATGGAGACACTGTCACTCTGGGAATATTAGTAGTAATATTAGGAAGAAAAGAACTTAGTGGGAAGGAAGTGGATGTGGGTAAGTAGTGAAGGTAATGTGTCAGAGGCAATATTAACTTTGCTTTTCTTTGTCCAGGCATGGACCCTGTTATCATAGCTTGGCCTGTGTTTCCTTATATCTCTCTATATACAAGGCTAATATGCTGAGTGTCCGCCTGGGTAATGACATCATGTAGCAACGCCTGGCTTCCTCTCCCTAGTGACGACTAGCCTCCTTGCAGTTTCTTCAGCCCAAGAACATGACTTGCTTTATAGCCAGGTGGAAACATTTCACACTTCAACCAAATGTCTGTGAAGCGTTTTCCGTGCCTCATCTCGTTTGATCCTCACAGAAGTCTTGGAGTAGGTAGATAGGAGACTCGGTGGAATCCTATTTTCTTTTCATTAGCCAGAAAACGGAGATTTAGAAAGTTTAGAAACATGACCCAGCTGAAAAGAAGAAATGGTGGACCTTGAAAATGACTTCAGGTTTTCTCACTGTGTAGAATATAGTCAAACACTGCTGCAGTTAAATATTTTACCCTTTGTTCTCCCTGCATGATCTACAATAATAATCTGCTTCGTGTTGATATTTACTGCTGTGTTGCTGACAATTACCTGAAAGAGAAGTTGGGGTGCTTAACTGGGCTGGAAAAAGTTTAAATCAGAAAGCAGGTTTAATTAAGGCAAGTTTATTCTATATCTATAAAAGGCTAAGTTGACTCGTGCATGCACAATACATATAAAGCTCTCGCTGGCACCAGTCACACACGTGTGTTTCAATCTGTCATTGTCAATTGTGAATTTGGTTGACACTTCTATTATAGAGAAAGGGCGAATAGCGGTATTAAAATATTTCTTCTAAATAATTTCCTTTCAATGTGCACGAATTCATGCACCAGGCCATTAGTATTCCTATAGTTTAACAAATGGGTAAGAGTGCGGACTCTGGACCAGGCTGCCTCAGTTTAAATCCCAATTCTGGTCCTTATAGGTTGAGTGACTTAGGCAATAGCTTCCATGTGCCTCACTTGCCCTATTTGTAAAATTGAGTGATATGAAAATCTACCTGAGACTTGCAGTGATCATTACATGGATTAATAAATAAGAAATGCTAAGAACAATGCCTGGTACATGAGAAACACTGTATCAGCTCCTTAAGGGCTAGCCTTTCTTCTCCTACCTTCCTCTCTATTTGAGGTGCTCAGGAGCCATAGACTGAGAATGAGAAGGGCCCTTAAAGGCACCTCTAGTGTGACCTTTAAAAAATTTAAAAAAAAAATTGACTTCAGGGAGAAAGAGAGAGAGGAAAACATCAATGAGAGAGAGAAACATCAATGATGAGAGAGAATCATTGACTGGCTGCCTCTTGCACGCCCCACACTGGGGATCAAGCCCACAACCCAGGCATATGTCCCAATGGGGAATCGAACTGTGACCTCCTAGTTCATAGGTTCACACTCAACCACTGAGCCACGCCAGCCAGGCGTGACCTTTTCCTTTTATTGAGGAGAAAACAGAGGCCGGGAAAGAGGAAGTGAGTTGCTAGAGACCCCACAGCAAGTTAGTGACAGACCAAGACCAGGACCCAGGTTGTCTGACTCCAGTTCCTTCATTGGTCCCATGACCTTTCCCAGCCACCCCCTCTGCTGAAAGAAGTGGTCCTCGCTGGGCTCAGGGCTCAGGGGGTAAGAGGACAGCACTCTGGGAGGAGCCAGGGACTTGGCCTCCACTTAAGTACTAAATGAAGCCAAGCGGAAAAGAGAGTAGATTCAGTTTCCAGCAGGTATTTCTAACTTTTGAAAAGAGCTTTTATTGTTTTTGTGAAAATATGTGCACATAGTCCTAAGAAATTTCAAGCAATTCACTCAAGTACATTGGGAGGGAACCACTGCAGCATGTTGGCAAACACCCATCGGGACATCTCCTTGTATGTATATGTACATATTTTATTTCCTCAAATTAAAAAAAAAAAAAGTGTGCTCGACTCATCAGGCAGGTCTATTTTCCCCTTGTTCTAGACAAGCATTTCAAAGAGAAACGAGTAAAACCCAAGCAGAAAGGAGGCAGCCTTTGTGCTAGAGGAGTGGTCCCCAGGCCTGAGGGGCTGTCAGAGAAGACCTGGAAGCAGAGGGCCCGGCTACGAGGCCTTTAAAACCAGAGGACCAGGAAGCAGGCCTGGAAGGGGTTTGGAGAATGTTCCAATCACTCATCTTCCAGACGAGCAAAGCGAGCCCGAGAAAGTCTCTTTGCTCCCAGGCTAGGCTTCTGTGCGTGACCCCTCACAGAAGGAAGGGATTGGTAAGCTGTGGGGCTGGCTTGGGACCTTGCTGCCTTTGGTTGTTTGTTCCTGAGAAGCTGGAGTTACGACCTGCCTCCTTCCTCCCCCTGCTGCCCTGTGCCTCTTCTCTCTGTGACTCACAGTGCCAACCTGGGGTGGGGCTCGGTACACAGATAAGGAACCGATAATGAAATTTCTGTACCAGCCGGCTCCACATGCAGGGAGCGGTGTCTTCTGGGTAAGCCCAGGACACGGGATTGAAAAGAGAAACCTTTCCCAGAATGAACCTTTGGATCTGAGTGGGTTTGAATCAACATCTTAGTGGAAGGGAGGAGAGTCCAGTCTTGACCTGCCGTTCTTTTCAGGGTGGGGACGATTTGTTTGCATATTCAGTTAAATTCTTTCTTCCTTTCTTTCTCTTTAAAAATTTTTATTTTTATCTATTGATTTTGGGGGGGCATCAACTTGTTCCACTCATTGGTTGATTTTTTTTTATTTCCCAGGGAGGAAGGGAGAGGGAGAGAGAGAGATAGGAACATCAATGATGAGAGAGAATCATTGATTGGCTGCCTCCTGCACCCCCCCCCCACCGGGGATCAAGTCTGCAACCTGGGCATGTGCCCTGACTGGGAATCGAACCGTGACCTCCTGGTTCATAGGTCGATGCTCAACCACTGAGCCATGCCATTGGGCATTTGGTTGATTCTTGTATATGCCCTGACCAGGGATTAAACCCACAACCCGCTTTTCTTTTGTTTTTTGTTAATCCTCACCAAGGATATTTTTTGCATTGATTTTTAGAGAGAGAGGAAGGGAGGGGGAGAGACACAGAGAGAGAAACATCAATGTGAGAGAGACACATCAATTGGTTGCCTCCTGCATGTGCCCCGACCAAGGCCAGGGATCCAGCCTGCAACCTAGGTACGTGACCTTGACCAGAATTGAACCCGGGACCCTTCAGTCTGTAAACCCACGACCTTGGTGTGTTAGGACAACACTAACCAACTGAGCTACCCAGCCAGGGCCACGAATGCTTTCCTGACGTCCACGTGTGTGCCCGGCACTATGATGATGATTGGGAAACAAACAAGAAAGGCTTAGTTCAGGCCTTGGAAGGCACGCGAACCAGCAAACAAACAAGCTTGTGAAAGGTGCTAAAGAGGAAATTGGGGAGAAGTGGGAAGAGGTGGGAGCTCCTGCTTTGGGTGGGTGGTCAAGGGAGGCCTTTAGGAGGAGCTGAGGCTCAAGGAGTGAGCACAAGGGGTGAGAAGGAGCCAGCCGTCAAAAGGCCTGTGTAGGGCATCTCAGAGGGAGCGGTGGGGTGTGGACCAGGTCTGACTGGCTGCAGGACCACGGACGAGTCACAGACAACGCCCTGTGCCTCAGTTCCCTTGTCTGTGGAGAGGCGCTAACCTAACCGTTGTGCCTCCCCCAGGGGCCAGCTTGGATGGGAGATGCCTCCAGGGCCCTCTTAGCAGAGTCTTGTGTTGTCAGCGTCAGCGCAGATGCTGGGAGGCGCTGCGTCCCTGGGCAGGAGCCCGGAGCTCACTGGCTGTGGTGAGGGGGTTGGGGAGCGGGCGGCACGGGAAGAGCCACATCTTGCACTAGTCCTGCCACTTTGCTTTACCTCATTGGATCCTCGAACAGCCCTGTGAGCTGGGCAGACAGGCGCTGAGGAGACTAAGGCCTTGAGGGGCGGTGACTGCACAACCAACCATGTGCATCCACCCCGAGACAGGAGTTGTTCCCTGTGGAAACGGTGCCTGTTGGGTTAATTTTTTGAAAGGGGACTTTCCCACCAATGAGGGTGCTTGCATCTTGGCCTGCCGGGAAGTAAATATTTGCCCCGAGGGTGGAAGGAAAACAGCCTTGGCCTGGTCAGGGCTCAGAGCCTGCCCCCTTCCTGCAGGAGACCCCTCCCAGGATGCAGCGTGTGGCCTTGGACCAGTCACACAGCCTCCCCAGGCTGTTTCCGGTCCTAGGGCCGGGTGGTGCTGGGTGCAGTGTCGGGGACTGCGGAGGTGCTTGGGGTCTGGCGGTTGGTCCTGCGCACCCATTGTGTGCGGGTGCTGTGGGTCCTGAGGGGGGCTTGGCAGTGGGTGGAGGCTAGCCCTCTCCCACCCTGTCACAGGTTGGGGTGAAGTCTCCTGGCCTGAGTGGAGTGGGCGGGGCTTCCAAGGCTGGCATCAAATTCTGAGACCTGAGGAGTGACCCGTGGGCCTGGCCTGTGACTCGGAGCCTCCCTCCCCGGGGGATTTGATAAGTACAGACGCCCAGGCCCCATTCTCAGATTCCATGGGTTAGAGTGAGGCCGAGGCGCCCATCACTTTTAAACTTCCCCTGGTGATTCTAATGTGCAGCTGGAGTGGAAACCACAGCTCACAGCTGTGGCTGTGAGGGAATTCTGACGGGACTGGCCTGGTTCCCAAGACGACGTTCTCTCCGGTTGAGTCCTGTTCCCAGCCTTGTGGACACCGTGGACAGTCTCTGGGCTGGGAGTTTAGTGTACACGTTGGGAGAGGCGCACCACCAAGGGAGGGCCCGGAAGTAGAGAGCGTGTCGACTGGGGGAGGCGGAGGAGGTGTGTGTGTGTGTGTGTGTTAGTGTGGGTGGGGGGGGTGGAGGGGGAGTTGGCGGGGCCCAGTCTGGGCCAGGAAGGGCTGGTGGAGGTGTGTGGCGACCACCAGCCTGGGGATGTGGGAGGCTGGGCTCCTTCAGGGGACCAGGATGCATTTCGGGGGGTCCGTGGTTCTAGAATTGTGTTTTCCTTTGGTTATGTTTACAACATCCTTTCACCTGGTCTGAGGTTAGCTTTGACACTTGGAGAAGTCTCTATGGAAGCAGGTTTGAGTTCTTTGAGCCAGGGAGTCACACACAGGGGGGTGAGCTGAGATGAGTGTCCCCCCTTTGACTGTGGCTCCAGGTGGAGGACTGCTGAGGCGCAGGCTCCACGGTGGGGAGCTGGGTGTGATCTGAGGATCAGGGGCCCGCCGTTCTGGCCCCCCTGGGAGAGGAGTGCAGGTGGTGGGAAGCAGTTGCAGGCAGGTGGCCTGAGCTTGCTTGGGGTCATGTGGTGACCTGGTGACCAGTCAGTGGAAGAATAGGGGCTTCTGACTCCGACCAGTGAGCTCTGTAGTGGGTTGAGTAGGCCCGCCCCCCCTCAAAATAAACACACACACACACACACACACACACACACACACACAGCCCCAGACATGTTTATGTCCCTGAATCTGAATGTGACCTTATTTGGAACAAGGGTCTTTGCAGATATAATTAGGTTCAGGATCCTGAGCTGAAACCATCCTGGACCGCCTGACTGTGCCTTAAATCCAATGACAAGTGTCCTCATAAGAGAAAGGCAGGGGGAGCTTTGAGACAGGAAGGAGGACACAGGCACTGGACGCTCGTGGAGGCAGGTGAAGGACCGCCTTAGAGCCACCAGCCCTGGGAGAGGCCCGGCTCTTCCCCCAGAGCCTCCGGAGGAAGAGTGGCCCTGAGACGACACCTGGGCCCCCAGAACTGTGAGAGAAGACCTTTCTGTTGTCTTAAGGCACCCAGTTTGTGGTCATTGGTTCCGACAGTCCCAGGAAACGAATGCAAGCCCTTTTTGCCTCACTTGGAAGGGGCCCAATTCAGGGCCCTGGAAATCCCTTTCCTTTCCGTGGGCTGTGCTGAAGACTCAGGTGGAGATCCGGTTGTGGTGGGGGGGGGGGGGTAGGGGGGTGAGGGGTGGGAGGGTGGGGGGAGCAAGGTTGGCAGGAAGGGGAGACTTACAGCCCTGCCCCACCAGAGGCCCCGCCCCTCCTAGTCTGTAGGCCCTGGCTGTGCTCTACAGGCTCCCCCTCCAAAAGGAAAGCCCGGTAGAAAGAGGCTAAAACTGGGGAAGGGGATGCACGTTAGCTCCCAGGAAGGACTTCCTGGTCTGAAAGTGGTTAAATCAAAACTGCCTGCCCAGTGGGCTGTAAAACACCCGGGGTTCCCTTGCAGCCTTTCAGAACTGGAGTGTCACCCATCACTCGGGCGGTTAGCATGTGGCTTGGAATTCCAGTTGGGTAGAACTTCGAAGGGCCTTGGAGGCCATCTGGTGCAGCCCCTTCCTCTCCGAGGGGAGGAAGCTGAGACCAGACCACCCAGCAAGTGCCTTTGGCCAGTGGGGCCACCTCCATCGCTCAGAGGGGACAGTGGGCACTGATCAGTGATTGCACTCCAGTATCATTTCCTCCAGCTGGAGGCAGGTGTCCCCATTCTAACAGGCCTGCTGCTGGGCCTGGGGACAAGGGCCTGGCATGTGGTTTATCACAGACCAGCCTTCTCTGCAGGGCCAGAAAGAGCCCAGGCAGCGGGAACCTGGCTCGTGCCTCTGGTTTGGTTCTGCTCAGCCTCTGATCCGGGACATCTGTTTTCCTGGCCCTGTGAGTCAAAGGGCACGGATGAGCCAGCCCGGTCGCTGTCCTTTGAGAAGCTGGCACCCTGAGTCCTAGCAGCATGCTCAGGACAGCTGCAGACGTCCTGTGATCGGGGTGGGGCCAGCCCGCAGCTCCCAGGAGGCTCTGGCGGGGACTTAGTCAGCACTGGACAGTTGGGCTCTGGGCTCCCATCCTCAGGCGCGGTGCTCTTGATCTGAGCAGAAAAGAGATGGGGGCGGGAGTTGTTCAGGAGCCACAGCCCCTGAGACGGGAGAGGGGCCTGTGGGTTTCTGTCTTCCTTCTCCATTGTGGTCTCTGGTGTGGCCTCCCTGAGAATTCAAGTTCCCCCTTTGCAGTTAGAAAGCCCCCCCCCCCCCCGCCGCCCGCCCCTTGCTGCCCTCTGTCTAGCCTGATGGCACCTTCCACTTCTATTGATTAGATTAGGTCAGGACCATATTTATTTTGGTAAAAAAAAAAAAAAAGTTGGCTGATTTAAAGAAAAATAGTGGCACCTCTGGGTCAGGTGTAGGTACTTTGTATCTGCTGATTTTCAAGAAAGAATGGGGATTCTCATGTGTTACAGCACGTTTCAAAGAAGTTTCCCCATCTTTTGGGGTCTCTGATTGACCCCTGGGCAGGAGCTATCATTCCTGTTCAACAGCAGAGGCACCCACACTCAGGAGGGAGTGGTCTGTCCTCTGAGGTCACAGCTCCTCAGGGAAGGAGGGCCCCACCAGCCCAGCCTCAGGGAGAGGTGATCGCAGCCTCACCTCCTCTCACTTCAGCACCAGGGCTTCCTCATGATGCTGATTTGTGGTGTTTGTCTTCTCCGTCCTAATTGCCTTAAAGGAGAGGAGGGGATTGAAGATGACAAGCACCCTCTCTCTCTCCTTCCTCCAAGCCTCCCCCCCAACAGGGAGGAGCGAGTCCTAAAGCCCTTGGGTCCTGCATTCTGTAGACTCAGCTGCATGTGTAATAACAGGTAGATCCTGTCTCGGGGCTGTATTTAGCCCCAGTTAGTAGTGAAACATCTGGTTCGGGCATGAATTTCAGGCCCGAGGAGGCTTCCTGTCCTGGGCCACTGGTGAGCCTGCCCCTGCTGTGGCCACTGGGACTTCCCTGGCCAAAGGGAGACGCAGACCTGTAAACAGACCTCGTGGAAGAGGTGGCACCTGGATCTTGCTTGTTCTCTCAATGTTTCTACTGTGAAAAAAATTTAAAACAGAAAAGGTGACAGAATGACACAGTGAACACCCATATGCCCAGCAACCTGACCGGCAATTTTGACATTTGGCCATGTCAGAGGAAGCTGCAGACATGGTGACAGTTCACCCAAGTATCCCAGAATGCACCTCCAAAAAGAGTGCTTGGATATAGCCACAGCACCATTATCATGCCTAAGAAAATACCAAGACCACATGAAAACTTCTCCAGTTGTCCCTACGATGTTTCCCATAATGCACTGAAAAAATCAGGATCCAGGACCACGGCTCATGTATTGCACTGGATCTCATTTTAACAAAAAAACGGGAGAGGTGATTCTGGAATCCTGGGGAAGACGGTGTGTTACTTGTCTTCATTTGCCTGATCCACCAAGACTTACGGGGGCCTTGCTCTCTCCTGACTTAGGGCAAGTCAGAAAGTGAGTAGGGAAAGGCTTGCTGGGCCTGGAAGGCGGTGTGGAGCGGTGGGGCCCCCTGCAAGAGCTCTCCTCCTGTTGGAAGGAGAGCTGCTTGCTGGCCAGACCCGGGACTCCCTGAGTGCCCACCCTTAGTCATCAGCTGCACACGGGGCCCTGTGCCAGGTGCTGGGAGTGAGGCTCTAAAGAGCTGGAAGACCCAGGGCCGGCTACCCACCGCCTGCTTGGGAGACCCGCCAGGCCCTGGTGTTGCCCAATCATAGCCGCTGTGTTTGCAAACAACCAGTGTGTAGGAGGCTTGGGGGAAGTCAGTGTGCCCAGAAAGGTGTGGGGTGGAGCCTCTTGGTCCCTTGGTCCCCATGCTTGGGATATAGTTGGGATGGGGCCTGGAGAGGCCTCCTCTCTTTTGCAAGATGGAGAGCACAGAGTCAGTAGTTCCTCTTCAAGCTGGGATAGTGGAAATGAAACTTCTTGTTAAAAAATTGTTAAACCCACAGAGAAGTTAAAAGAAGAGTTCAGAGAACACCTGTGTGCCCTTGACTTACCAACTGTTAACATCTTGTCTTAATCTTTCTATAAATATACTTCTTTTTTGCCCACCAGCTGAAAGAAAGCTGCAGCCATTGCGATCTCACCCTCAGATGCCCCAGCATTCAGCTTTGCAAAAAGGGCTTTCTCCCCCACGCCACCTTGTCCTGAAAAATAATCACCATGAAATAAAGCATCACCTATGCAGATCATAGCCAAAGTTCCTCAGCTGTTTTCCAAATGTCCTTGTGGGTTATGCAACCCAATCAGGGTGCACTCAAGATTCACACATTGCTGTGGCTGAGTCTCCTTAACCTCCCCCAGTGCAGATGATGGTTGCTGTCTGATTCCCTTGCAGCCTCCAGGCCTGTTGATCTGCAGAACATTAGCATTGTGGATTTGCTTCCCAGTTTCCTTTGATTGGGTTCAGGCCACACATTTTCTGCAGGAGCACTGCACCTGGGACGCGGCAGGAGGTGCAGAATGCCACCTGAGGGGACACGTGATGTCTGGCCACCCCGCTGCTGGCCATGCCAAGCTTGACCGCCAGCCCTCTGCATTGTAAATGTGCATTTCCCCAGGATAACAAACGAGTAAGCCGTGGGGTGACATGGGGGCTGTGTGACTACTCAGTTGGTGAAAGAACGTTTGAAAGCCAATCTGAGCATGTGACTCCCCTGCCTACATTATTTCAGTGGTTTCCCTGTTTCAAGTTCAAAATATATTGAGTTTGCCCAATTCTCACCACTTCCATGCGCCGGCCCTCGTCCAGGCTCATGTCTCCTGGGATCTGGTTACTGCAGTCGATCCGATTCCTGATTGCTTCCTCTGGCCTTCAACCCCGCCCCCCCCGCCCCCCCCCCCCCCCTCCACCTCGCCAGTCTGTTGGCAGCCCGGCAGCCAGAGTAACTCATTTAAAAGTCAAAGTCAGACCAGATCAATGCTCTGCAAACTTGCAGTGCCTCCCACCCACTCAGAGCAAAAGTCAGAGTCCTCACAGTGGCTGAAAGGGCGCCACCTGACCTGGCGTGCCCTGCCCCTGCCCTCTCACCGTATCTGCACTCACCCCCTGTCACGCTGCAGCGGCTATTCCTTGAACTCACGGACATGTTCCAAAGTCTTGGTAGTTGCTTGGACATTTGTCCACATGTCCAAGTAGATGACAGAGAACCCTCCCCTACTTCAGGTCTTTGCGGTTTAAAATGGCAGCCCCCTCCCCCGGCCTCCCTGGTTTCCTTTCTTGTTTTGTTGGTTTGTTTTTCTTTAGAGCACGCGTAACCAGGGCAGTCTAAGTGTTTTTCTTGTTGGTCTCTCCCACTGGAATGTGAGTTCCACCAAAGCTGGGGCTCTGTGTTTGGTTTCCTGCTCTACCTGTGCTCCGTCCCCCTTCCTGAAGCAGCTGCTGTCCAAGTGTGCTCCGGGGTCCTCGGGTGGGTGGGTGATCCGGGAAGGCCAAACCACTTTCTTTTTTTATCATTATTCATTTTCAATTACAGTCGACATACATCATTATATTCGTTTCAGGTGTACACCCCAGCGACCAGACATTTCATAAATTAATACGTGATCACTCCAATAAATAAAACCATATTCATAATAATAATAACAACATGTTTCCCCCCTCTCACTTGCTGTATAAACTGTTTGTTTTGGCCTGAGAGACCAGGCCTTGGTGGTCTGCCTTCTGTGAGCTTCCCTGGCCTCCACCTATCTACCTACCTGCCCTTGGCGCCCGCGATGCTGAGCTGCTATCTCTGAAGCACCTTCCTGGGCACCTGAAACTCGTGCCCACTTCAGAAATTCTTGCTGGTCAAATGCATGCATTACATGGACTCAGTTCAAACACCACCTCCTCCGGGAAGCCTCTGTGATCTCACTGTTCTTGCCCATGGTTTAGCATTTCCTCCTCTCTGCACATTCAGTGCCCTCGACCCCAGTGTGTCCCCATTTCTGCTGCATTTGTTGGTGAGTAGGTGTTTTTAGTAGAATGAACTCCTTGAGGGCAGGAACTCGGTATCTTTTTACTCCCCGTGACTGTCTGGTACATGACAGGCGTTTAATAAATGTATGTTGGATCAGTGAGTGCTGCCTTGGAATTCAGAATAGGGACGCCCCCTCCCCTGAGTTATTCTTGGACCAAAGTGCCTCTAAAGGGGAAATGGATTGTGGTGTCTGATTTGAGTCTTGAAATGTTGGTGTTACATCAGTGCTACATCTTTCCTGGGGAAGAGGAAGTCACATTTACTGAGCACCTGCTTGGTGCCAGGAACTTCTGTGTGTAGTCTTGCTTCAGGGGCATTGTGGTTCATTAGGCCACTGTGAACTGGCATAGCCCTAACCACTTCCCGTATGGCTTTGTCAGGAGAGTGTGGTCTGGGAGCGGAGCCATCACAATTCCTATGAACTTCTGGGACTAGTGCATCTCCATAATGTGAAGTCCTGTAGGTCAAAGATGGTATGTGTGTTGCTGGGTTCTGCCACCATGCCCTGCATGCAGTAGGTAATACATACCTGGAATTACCTGTTCAGTGGGCATAGTTAATACTATAAATATCGATCCCAGTGAGGGCTTCCCATTGATTTCATAGGTGATCAGGAGTGAAGAGAGATCCCTATAGCTGGGGTGATCCAGGAAGGCTGCCAGGGGGAGGAGGGCTTTGAGCTGAGCTATGGAGGATGGTGATTAGTCCCTTTTGGCTTTATTTCAAAAAAACTGTTGTTCTCCTTTCTTGGGAGGCAGTGTTGAGGGTGTATACCTCCTCTGAGGTTGGGCTGGGAAGGGCATCTCTGTCCCGTGTAGGGCCTTTCTCACGCAGAAGTGTGTCCTTCCTGGACTGGAGGGGAAGCACGGAGAACTCAGGAGAGGAGGAGACACCAGGCCCAAGTCGCATGGGAGCTAGTGCCAGAGCTGGGATTCCAGTCCCAGGCTCCCATGCTCCAGGTCAGTGCTCCTTCCAGTGTGTGATGCTGCCTCCTTCCTTCTTTGCCCTTTGACCTCTGTGGAGTCATGAGCGTTTGTAGTGGGTCAGTTTACATTCTTTAAGGCTCTGCAATGCCAGGCACTGACATGTGTGATCTGATCACCTCCTCTGCCTTCCAATCCTAGTTTAGGGGCAAAGGAAAGGTCTAGTTCAGATGTGGGATTTTGGGCAAAGGGGAAAAAAATGAATCAAGGGAATTTGGTTCATTTTCCTTAGATATAAAAGTAGATCTAACATTAAAAAGAAGCAACATGAGACAGTAAGCCCTATTATTGCCAAAATTATATAGAGACCGGCCTTAATTCCTATGCGCCCAACTCAGGCAGGTGCGCCCTGACCATGAGTTCTCCCTGCCTCTGCACTCATGGCTGGAATTTCCCTATCTCTTCCTTCCCTTCCCCCATGCCTGGTCCTCCACCGCCCGCTCCCTTTTGGTGGCTCCCTCCTTTGTTGTGGCTTCTCCTCTCAGCAGCCCAGATGGTGGGGGAGAAGTGAGATCAGGGGGGATACCCCCTTCATCCCTCTTCCCTGAAATTACTCTTGTCCTCACTTGGGGTCTCATTGGGCAACTCCTATGCTATCTCTGGGAAAGACCCCAGGCCAGGGGAAGACCGGGGGATGTGCCTGGCCCACTTCCTGGTGGACAGGTGTGGGTACTAAAAGGCTGCTGGGACCTGGACTGAAAGCCATTGTCTAGGACAAAGCTCCTTGTCACCTCCGGGAGCCTGTGTCTCTTTAAAGGGTCTGAAAGAGGGGTGGCCAGCAGTGGTTTGGCACAGGGTGTACCCCTGAGTGAACCCCAGCAGGAAGCAGCTCCACCCCAACCCCGCATAGCTCTTCATCTCTAGTCTCCTGCCCATGTCCCAGAACCCCAGCCTGCGTTCATCATTCCTCGCCTCAGCTCCAACCCTGGGCCTAGGGTGCCTCTCCCGGTGGCCTGAGCAGGAAGTCCCCACTCCCAGAGCCTGGGTCCTGGCTGCATTCCGGGGAGCACTGCCTTCAGTTCTGAATGGCCTCTGGCTAATGAGTCAGCCTGGCCTGGGGCTGAGATCTGGGAAGATAATCACCCCGGTGCCAGGAGAGCACAGCCCTGGGAGGCAGGTCTGGCTCTCGGTTCAGACACATGGAAGGTGGGGGGAGAGAGAAGGGCCCAGAGAGGGAGAGGAAAGGGAACCAGAGAGAGGTATGGATATTTACAGTATTAACTATGCCCACGGAACAGAGAATTCCAGGTCTGTATTACCTACCGCATTACCTTGACTCCCCTTTCCCCGTGGCTGCTTCCGTGGCTTTTAGAGTAACCACGAGTCACTCTTATCCTTAAACCTTGGAAGGCTCTACTGTGGAATGGGTCACCAGAGTTTCTTCTTTGGGCTCATGGGCGTGTGGAGCAAATACTTTCTCAGATTCATTTTTCCAACAGATACCAGCCCGGTCCCTACGCTGAGGGAGGGTCCAGTGTATCAGTCTGACCCCGGGCACCCTTCAAGGCCCAGCTCCAATGGGCCTCCCTGATTTCCCAGGAGAAAGGGGCTGCTCTGTCTCAGTGTCCTTATGCGGCATTTGTTACACTCCCTCCCGTCTGCCTGCCCCCGAGCTCCCCGAGGAGTGTCTGGGCGCGGACAGCTCTTCCCCTCGCTTCCATGTTTGTGGCGGTTCTCAGGGAGAGCCGGCTGGCCCCGGCCCCCGTGATTAGCTGGCCTTGCAGAGCTCCAGCTTACGGCAGGTCTTTCTCAGCCTGGAATGTGCTGTGTGTGGGGAGTCATTTTAGTTTTTATTTTGCCGTGGGAATGTGGGACATCATCCAGGGTGGGAAAGTGACAAGACAGGCCTCTAAGAAACTTCACAATGTAGAGAACAGACAACACGTGGGAGTCTTTTAAGGCAAGTTTCTGTCACCGTTGGTGACAGGAGGGTAGCCACCAGACTGGTGTGCCCGCTCTGCTTCTGAGAGAGATTTGTTCTCCAGAGGCCGTGTTTTCCACCCTGGACCTCGCTGGAGGGCCTGCTCAGGCAGGCCTGGGAAATACTTCCCGAGGTCTCAGTCTCTCCCCAGCGCTGCCTCGTCAGCCTGCGGAAGCTTGGGGGAAGTGGAGAGAGCAGTTTCCTTAGAGAAAGCGTAACAAAGAAGACACAAGTAAAGAAGGAATACACACTGCTCACGGGTAGGAAGCGCTGATTCAGTTCTACCCAAAGGGATCTGCGGATTCCGGGCGGCTCTCGTCACACCTCAGCAGGTTTGTCTGTTTTTTTTTCATGGAACTTGATAGGATGATTCTAAAATGTATAAGAAAGAGCCAAGGTCCACGAATATCCGGTCACGTCTGAAGAAGACAGGAAGGAGGGACTTGACCTACTAGGTGCTAAGATGTGTTCTAAAGCTATAGTCACTACGACGGGGAGGTTTGTTTAGGGGTAGACTGACTGATGAAAGAGGTAGGGAGCTAGAAGCTGGCCTAGGCATATGTGGAACCCTAGTGTATGACAGTGGGTCATGGCAGGTCTGTGGGGGCTGGAGGACTGGTTACTAATCGGTACAAACCAGAGCAGGCTGTGTGAGAGAACGCCGTGGACCAAGGGTTGCAATGAACCGAGTTCTCTGCACTTGATCTCCAGTTTTTAAAAAGAAGTCCAGGGTCAAGGCAGAGCTGACGGCAAAGCCCCGTGACGAAGACCAGGGACCGGCCTCTCTGTTGGCAGGAGGAGGCAGCTTCTGTTGCTGTCCCAGGCCTGGCTTTATTTGGGCTGAAAGAAGCCCCGTTCCTCAAGCACAGGCTGCCGGGAGTTAGGACGGGGGCCCGGTCAGTGGCACCCGGGCTCAGGGCCCCCAAAGCTTAGAATACTGCCCTGCAGTCCTGGAGGTGGGTCTGGCCCCTGAATCAGTTTGGGTTGGGGGCACTGCCAGGGCCTCTGGACCTGGTCTGTCCTGCTTCCCTTAGGAGATGGAGGGGTGGGGCAACAGGAACTGCACCTTCTTGGGGAAAGTGGGAGAAGAGATGGTTTTCTCCTGAATGAAGTCAGTGAATACTCATTGAGCCTTCTCTAGCTAGTGGCAGGGTGATTAGGACACACGATTTTTTATTAAGCGTGGTCTCTCTACTTTCAGAAAGCAACAGTGTAAGAGACAGCATCAATGAGAAACACTTTAGATCCGTGCTGTCCAATACGATGGCCATTAGCTGCATGTGGTCAAATTAAAATAAAATAGAATTTAAAAATTTAGTTCCTTAGACACACAAGCCACATTCCAAGAGCTTGTTCGTCACATGTGGCTAGTGGCTACCGTATTGAGCGTTACCAACGTCATAGAACATTCTGTTGGCACCTTTATATTTTGCAAAGACATTTCAGATCACTTCTCTCCCAGATCTTTGCAAAAGGCTGGTCTGGAAGTGCTAGTGGCAGGACAGACAGACAGACCGGTCTTTGTCATGAATCCTGATGACTCTACTGCTCCTATGATCCATATGATAGTAGATATCTTTATGGTCTATAAAATGAGTCATCATTTCTAGGATGTGCGGGAGTGTGAAGGTTAAGGGAGGTGATACAGGTCTAGCACTTTGCGGGATGCCGTACAGCACTTTATAAATGGCAGCAAGTCTGACTGCACTACAGGTGAAAAGTGAGGTTCAAAGAGGGGAAGTGACATGGCCAAGGAGACTGAACTAACAGACGGAGGCCCGGGTTAATGGACGCCCGGAATGCCAACCCCCATCTTTAATTCTGCCTCTCCTGCCTGCTCCTTCCAGCCCTGACCTGCACGGGAGAGAAGCTGGTACAGAGTGGGCCGAGTAGGAGGATGGGCCTGGGACAGAAGGGCTGATGGATGCCAAGTCTAAGGTTTGTCAGCTGGGTGCAGGGACCCTGCTGGCCCCATCTGATTTAAAATCTCTCTCAGGCCTTGGGGTTTAGCTATTCCCCACATCTCTCCAAGGTAGAAACTCAGAAGAAAAGTGCTTGGTTTGGGCCCGACACAGAACCCTGGAGGCTCGAGTGCCCCATGAGGTAGTTTTAGAATGAACCCGTTCTTGGGACTTTCCAGGAAACACGGGCTCCTCCAGGAAGCCCACCCTGATTTTCTGACAATTCCTTTCTTCCTCTCACGTTTGTTCAAATCCCCAGAGTCCCCCTGGATCTCTCCATAGTAGGAATTGCAGCTTGCTTCCCACAGGCCAAGGGGTCTTCACCTTCTTTGTGCCAGGAACCTTTCCCTTAGAGGTTAACAGAAGTAAAGGTGTGTGACCTTTTTCTCCGACCCCAATTGAAAGACCTCCTGGATCCCATCCATAGGGCCACAGAGGTCATTTCTAGCATCTCTCAGTCTCCCCTCCTCCAGTCTTACCCATATCTAGTCTTGTGGCCCCTGGAACCTCAGGGCCTGGAACGCAGTAGGTGCCTGGTTTGTGCCTTTTGGAGTGAAAATGGGCCTTTCATGCCCCCTCCAAGTGCAGACTTGCACCAGCCTGGGGGGGGGGGCAGTCTGTGGAGGGGACAGTGACCAGATGCTTCCTGGAGGAGGAAACACAGTGCCTCACGGGGGCTCCTGCTTCCCACAGCTGCATGGAGCTGGGCCTCTCCCTGATGAGAGGAAGGTGGGTCCCAAGCTGCGGGGCTCAGGGGGGAGTTTCAGCCCCTTTCACGCTGGGCACCCCGCTCCTGTGCAGCCTGTTGGAGGCAGCACGTGGCTTTGGGCCTGGCTGTAGGATGCCGGCAGCATGTTCTTTCCTTCTTTGGCCCCACCTGGGCGTGGCTGTGTGCCCCCTGCCCCGGCCTGTTTAGCTGAAGCTGTCCTGCTTGACAAATAGGCCATTGCTTCCTGCGCTGGAGCTGGAGTGGCTGGCCGCCTGGGAAGGCTATAATTAGCAGAGAAGAGTGGATGTGATCGCACACTGGCATTGACAGTTAATTTTATAGTCAGATGGAAACATAAACTGATGTCATCGGAGATGTAAATATCATTTGGAAATCTTGAAGTTTCTGGGAACTGAGGAGCCCAGATCAGCCTGTGCTGTGAGGGGAGCCGCCTTGGGGTTGCCTGCCAGGCCTCTGGGAGAGCTGGGGTGGCAGCACCTCGGGGTGGACCAGGAGGAATGGGCCGTGGGTACCCAGCGGTGGGGGAGTCCGGGGGCTCGGGTTGGCATTTGCCATGATCGCTTTCCCTATGGCTTTAGTGGTCTGGAAATGTTGCAAGGCTGACCAGCAAGGAAAATGCGATGCTTTCAACAGGAGGGAGGCGGGAGGAAGTTGGGTTTCCTGCCGGCATGCTGTTCGGGAGCTCGTCAGAACAGAAGCCCAGGACTGCCTCTGTGGAGAGGGCTGGGGTCAGTGCTGCTCAGAACGGGGGCAGCGGGCAGCGGCAGCCCTGGTGTTGTGGAGATGGTTTCCAAAGCAGCACACCTTACCTCAGAAGCACAGCCTAAGGGGGGAGTGCAGGAGGGGGTCCGGCTAGGCTGTGGCCATCCTGCCCGAGAAGAACTGTTTTCTTTGTTTACAACAGGAAACGTAGGACTCTCAACAGTATATGGATCAACTGTGAAAATATTAAGATGTTCTCCTGTTGGTTCAGTGACAGCATGAGGATTACACTTTTCATCGAGATGGAAAATGAGCCCTAGCTGGTGTGGCTCAGTGGATAGAGTGTCGGCCTGTGGACTGAGGGTCCCGGGTTTGATTCAGTCAAGGGCACATGCCCGGGGTTGTGGGATCGATCCCCAGTAGGGGGCGTGCAGGAGGCAGCCAATCAATGCTCCTCTCTCATCATTGATGTTTCTCTTTCTCTCTCCCTCTCCCTTCCTCTCTGAAATCAATATATATATATATATATGTATAAAAGATGGACAATGAGCCCCCACTCGGTAGTCCTCAAGTTCACCTCGCCCTCACAGTCACTCTCTGCCTGGGCTCTGAGGACTTGCTTCCCTGTGGGGTTCTTCCTTAACCATAGCCTCAGCCTTGGGGTGGAGGGGTGGCTGCCTCTGGGTCTGGCTCAGGGTCAGGGGACCTGGCTTTTTAAAGCTGCCCGCCCTTGTTCTCAAAGGCCTCCCAGGGCTTAGGCTGATCTTGAACAACGATTTCACCGCGTTCTGGGTTTTGGAGCATGAAGTGACCAGATAGTCTTTGTTTAACCTTTCTCTTTCAAAGGTAGGTTTCATTTCCTGGAATCACCATTTTCCCGGGCAGGGCTGTGTGTGCGTTTGTGTCCTGCCTTATAAATCTTAATGTTTACCCAAGTGGGTGAATTTGATGACATCATTTTACAGTTTTCCTGCTCTGGCCATGTGTTAATAACTGGCTTACCGCTGCGTTTGTCGATGCCTTCAGCACCTCCTGGCCCGTGTGTATTGGAAAGACATTCCTGCTAGACTTGGGGAGAGTGGATCTCTGTAACCCAATTATCTTTTCCAACCAAAGGAGTGGCACTTAGCTGTGAAATACAGCAGACTGCGGACCCGAGGGCGAGGACCATGGCTCCCTGGTCATCCTGTTCTCTGGTGTTTCTAAGTAAGGTTGGTCTGTGTGACATTTGGCATCCTTGCCCGTACCCAGGACAGTCTTTAGAAAGAAGTCAAAGGGACCTATTTGGAGGGCACGCTGTAGCCAATTGAAGGCTGGGTAGACCAGTAACTGCAGGGACAGCCTCCTCAGTGTTCCGGACGTTGGCTTATCTGTGCTCACGGCACATCTTGCCAACATCTGAGTTACCCCTCACTTCCTTTACTCGGGCCTTAGCCAACAGCACCATGTCTTTTGGTTATGGGCCCACATTGCCTCCCACTCAGTGGAGGAGTCCAGGGTCTCTAATGAGTTGCCTCTGCCCTCGGGAGTGTGTGGCCTGGAAAGTCAGAGTCCGTGGGCAGGCAAGAGACTTGGTAGAAAGCATTGACCTCAAACCCGAGGGGATCTGTTGGGAAGCCCAGCTGGCATCCATTCAGCACACATTGGTTGTAAACGCTGATTGCACTTCCTAAATGTCAGGGCTGTACGGCTGTTGGGGATGCCCGAAATAGTCGAAAACCCCCCTCCCGGCACGGAGCTTCTATTCTTGTGGGGAAGACACACAATTACAAAATCAAAGGGAAAAAGTCATATGCTGGCAAGTGCAAAGGAGAAAAATGAAACAGGGAAATGGGATCAGGCGTTTCAGGAGGCGGGATTCTTTTTTAAATAAGATGGCCCCTCGAAAGGCCGCCCCATGCACAGGTGACAATTGAGCAAGGGCCGGAAGGAGGTGAGGGCGTGAGCCATGTGGATTTCAGGAGGAAGTGCGGTCCAGGCAATAGAACAGCCTGTGCAAGGCCCAGGTTCGCTGACCCTCTGCCAGGCATTCCCCTTGACTCACCAAGACTTTCCCTAGATTTCCAAATAGGGTCTGTATTCGTTTGCTAGGGCTGCTCTAACAAAGTACCACAGACTGGGGGGCTTAAGCAACAGAAATGTATTGTCACAGTTCTGGAGGCTGGAAGTCTAAGATTAAGGTGTTGGCAGGGTCCGTTTTTCTGAGGCCTCTGTCTCAGGTTTGTAGGTGGCTGTCTTCTCCCTGTGTCTCCCATTGGTCTTCCCTTTGTGTATGTCTGCGCCCTAATCCCCTCTTCTTTTAAGGACAACAGTCATATTGCATTCAGGCCCACCCACCTGACCTTATTTTAATCTAATTACCTCTTTACAGGCTCTATCTCCTAATACAGCCACACTGAGGTCCTGGGGGTTAGGACTTCAGCATAGGAATTTTAGGGGAATGCAATTCAGCCTCTAACAGGTTCCCTCCCTGGACAGTCATCTGGGGTGACCCTCCCCCCCCCAACCCCCCAATGACAGGTACCACAGCCCTCAATAAGCTCTGCGGAGGAAAATCAAGTGCCTTCCAGTCCTCCTCATCTCTCCCTCCCGGCTTTCTCGCTGCAGCTGATCGGGACCCTGGTTCTGTCAGTGGGGATCTATGCAGAGGTCGAGCGGCAGAAATACAAAACCCTCGAAAGTGCCTTTCTGGCCCCGGCCATTATCCTCATCCTCCTGGGAGTCATCATGTTCATCGTCTCCTTCCTCGGCGTGCTGGCCTCCCTTCGAGACAACCTGTGCCTTCTTCAAGCGGTGAGTTGGCCCCGCGCACCCCTCAGCTGGTGGGTGGCAGGTCCTTGGAGTCCCCGGGAGAGGCAGGGAGACTGTCCCAGGCCTTCAGGCCTGCAGGTCCTCGGAGTCCCCGGGAGAGGCAGGGAGACTGTCCCACTCTTCAGGCCGCTCTCCTTCAGGCCGTTTCCCGGACCAGCCTCGCTGCCCACGGTGGCCACCTCCACTTCTGCGTTGGAATACTGGCCGTCTCACTTACTTAAACCCTCTGTGGGCCCGACTCCCGTTGGAAGGGGCAGAAACCACACTCAAATGAGAGCAAGTAAAACAAAACCCAGTTGGTAGTGAGTCCTTAGCGCACATAACCAGCAAACCACCCCCCACCCCCAGGCCCAGGGGTGCAGGCTGCGCCGGGGCTCCCCGCTGCCACCTCCCAGCTGGACACCTGGCATTGCCCTTCTTTTCTCTTGCGGTGTTGCCAGCAGCCCCAGGCCAACAGAGTCCTGGTGGCTCTTGTCCCAGGGAATCTTTCTTGGTATCTCTGGCCCCAATCCCAGGACTCAGAAGGGCCTGCCCTGGAGCCAGGGGGTGGGGTCAGCCCTCCTGCCCCCCTTACTGCGGGGTGAAGGATGGGTTTTCAGAGCTGCGGGTACCAGATAGGCAGATGCATTTGCTCTGCACCCACATTGTCTTCCTCACACGGGAAGCCCCTGGAAGCCCTGTAAGCAGGGCCTCGGTGCTGCCTGAGGCCGGGATCTGCTGGCCTCGGTTTGGACAATGCTGGTACTGGGATGAAGCGCAGGGGTGGGGTGCATGCTCTCTGTCTCAGGCATCCCCTCACCACCCTGGGAGTCTGGGAAGCCACTTGCGAGGGGCTCTGCCCGCACAGCTGGAAATGCTGCCCTGCCCGTTAAGCCAGGCCTGTTCCCTCTGGAGCAGCCTGAACGAGGACCAGCTCTCCTTGTGGGGTTGAGGGAGGCAGGGGGCGGGGAGGATGTTTTTCCGTCTCGGTCCCACCGAGGAGCCCTGGGACAAACCTCAGTAGCAGTCTGGCTTGGACAGCTGAGTCACTTTTCCTGACCATGGGCTCCAAGGACGGGCTTTCCCTCAGAACACCCACATCCTGTGTCCTCACAGGAGGAAGGGCGAGAGGCCCGGGAGGCTCTGTCATCCGACGGAGATGACTCCTGATGGACAGCGCTTCCTCTGCCGCTGTAGGTGCATCTCTGAATTTTGTTTTTCAGTTTATGTACATCCTCGGGATCTGCCTCATAATCGAGCTCATTGGTGGCGTGGTGGCCTTGATCTTCCGGAACCAGGTGGGCCTGGGGCGCATTTATCAGCCACATGCATGCTGAGCCCCACTGCGTGTGCCCTGGGCTGTAAAACTGGGCATGCACGGAGGAGAGAGCAGGGCATACAATTCCGCGTTCATTTTGCTGGGGAGACGGGCACGGAAAAGGGAAACCAGAGAGCAAGAAATGAACACAGGGCGATGGGAGAGGGCCTGGGGTGCAGAGTGGGAGGACAATGATGAAATAATGAAAGGGAGCCTCTCAGGTGAGGCTCAGGGGGAGCAGATACCCAGGCAGAGGGAGCCCCTGAGGCAGAGCGGAGCTTGTCCCGTGTGTGGACCCGGGTGGATGCACTTGGCTGAAGGGCGTGAGAGATGGGGAGGGATGGAAGGAGGAGCTGCAGTGCTGGCCAGTGCAGGTCACGTGGGTTCTCAGGGGCCAAGGTTTAGGAGGTGGGCATTTTCTCCAAAGGCAGCAGGAAGCCTTTGCAGAGTTGTGTGGGGGGGGGAGCGATGTGATCTGGCTTACATGTCCCTCACTGCGGGGAGACCAGGGGTCTGGAGTACATTTGGGGGCGCTGTCTATAGGACTCTGTTGTGCTGGGATATAAGAGTGAGGGTGGGAAAGGCTGAAAGGACCATGTGGCATCCAACCCGCTGGGATGGTTTGCAGAATCAGGAGCCCTTTGAGCTGGAACGGTTCTCAGGACTCCTGGTCTCCCACTCTTTCCATCCCAGATGCCATGTAGCCTCATACGAGCTGAGTGACCTTGGGCAAGTACTTCACTCTTGGAAGCCCCTGGGCTCCTGAGAGCAGTGGTCGGCAAACTGCAGCTTGCGAGCCACACGCGGCTCTTTGGCCCCTTGAGTGTGGCTCTTCCACAAAATACCACGGCCTGGGCGAGTCTATTTTGAAGAAGTGGCGCTAGAAGAAGTTTAAGTTTAAAAAATTTGGCTCTCAAAAGAAATTTCAATCGTTGTACTGTTGATATTTGGCTCTGTTGACTAATGAGTTTGCCGACCACTGCCAGAGGATCTTGGTTCCTAGCTCATGGAGTTTGGGCTAAGGATGTGATGAGAGAATGCGTGTGAAGAACTTGGCCCCTAGTGCACCCTCATTACATAGGAGCTCCTTTGCCCTGAAGCCTGAAGAAGAGAAGGGACTTGCCCCAGGTCCCACAGGAAGCCAGGGGCTGAGCGGGGCTGGCTGCCAGCGCGGAGGTCCGGAGATCCGTCATTTCTCCCACAGTCCGGTTCCTTTGTCTTCCTCCGGGCTGGGCGTTGGAGGCAGGGCTTGAGGAGCAGGGTCTGTTTTCGGAAACTCAGTTTTCTCTGTCCACTCCCCTGCCCCCACCCTCACCACCCTCACAGACTGTTTTGTTCCTGGCGCTCCTGGGCATCACTGTTGGACGGGTGCATCAGGGATGTAGCCACATTGTCCATCTTGTCAGAAGTGGAGCCCAAGGCAGCAGTCGCTGTCCCAGACACAAAGTTCCCGACACCACGTTGCTCAGATCCCTCAAATGACCCAGTGTCCGACTCCTGCCAGAACTTCACTGGCTCAGATGGGAGCAGGAAGCAACCTGCTCTGCCTGGGTCTCCTATGGATGGACCCTAACCACAGGCCTGGCTACACCCCTGGAATCCAGGGGTCTCCGTGTTTTATGAGCCCCAGGAGAGGGGAGGGGAGATTCCCATCGTATTGATGAAGTCAGTGAGGCACAGAGAGGTTAGGAAGCCCTCCCAAGAGCACACAGCAAGACAGAGGCAGCTCAGTCCTTTTTTCGATTCTATTTTTTCTATTCCCCCAACCCCCCCACTTTATTGAGGTATAATTGACAAATAAAATAGTAATATGTTTAAACTCTACAATGTGATGATTTGCTATACATAAACATTGTGGAATGATCACCACAATCAAGTTAAATAACTCATCCATCACCTCACATAGCTAACTTTTGGTGTGCGTGAGAATGTTTTGTTTAAGATCTATTCTCTTAGCAAACTTTAAGGATTTAAGACAGTATTATTAGCAATAGTGACCATGATGTAAATTACTAGTAGATCCTCAGAACTTACTCATCTTAACACTGAAAGTTTATACCCTCTGACCAACAGCTCCCCATTTACACCCACCCCCAGTCCCTGGCAACAGCTTTTCTACTCTCTGGTTCTATGGATTCAACTTTCTTCTTCTTCTCCTTCTCCTCCTTCTCCTCCTTCTCCTCCTCCTCCTCCTCCTTCTCCTCCTCCTTCTCCCCCTCCTCCTCCTCCTCCTTCTCCTCCTCCTCCTCCTTCTCCTTCTCCTCCTCCTCCCCCTCCTTCTCCTCCTCCTCCTCCCCCTCCTTCTCCTCCTCCTCCTCCTCCTCCTTCTCCTCCTCCTCCTCCTCCTTCTCCTCCTCCTTCTCCCCCTCCTTCTGCTCCTCCTCCGCCTGCTCCTTCTCCCCCCCATCCTCCTCCTTCTCCTCCTCCTCCTCCTCCCCATCCTTCTCCTCCTCCTCCTCCCCCTCCTTCTCCTCCTCCTCCTCCTCCTCCTTCTCCTCCTTCTCCTCCTTCTCCTCCTCCTCCTCCTTCTCCTCCTCCTTCTCCTCCTCCTCCTCCTCCTCCTCCTCCTCCTCCTCCTCCTCCTCCTCCTCCTCCTCCTCCTCCTTCTCATACAGTATTTGTCTTTCTCTGTCTGGCTTATTTCACTTAGCATAATGTCCTCCAGGTTCATCCATGTTGAAACGTATGGCAGCATTGCCTTCTTTTTCATTGCTGAATAATATTCCATTGTATATGTGTGTGTGCTGTCTATACACAATACAATACAAATGCTGTGTTTTTCTTTACCACATTCACCTGTTGACAGACATGTAGGTTTTTCCCATATCTTGGTTATTATGAATAATGCTGCAGTGAACATGGGAGTTCTCTTCATGGCAGGTAGCTCCTTTAGGTAGTGATTTTATTTCCTTCGGATGTATATCCAGAAGTGGGATTGCGGGATCATATGGTAGTTCTAGTTTTAATTTTGTGAGGAAACTTCATACTGTTTTCCATAATGCTTGCCCCAATTGACATTCCCACTATCAGTGTACAAAGGTTCCCTTTTCTCCTCAGCAACATTTGTTATGTCTTATCTTTTTCTTAATAGACATTCATGTCAGATGATAGCTCATTGTAGTTTTGCTTTGCATTTCCCTGATGATTAGTGATGTTGAGCATCTTTTCATTGACCTGTTTGGCCATTTGTCTGTCTTCTTTGGAAAAATATATATTCAAATCTTCTGCCCATCATTAATCATATTATTATTATTATTATTTGCTATGGGGTTGTGAGGGCTCCTTATATATTTTAGATATTAACCCCTTATCAGATATATTATTTGCAAATATTTTCTCCCATTCTGTAGGTTGTTTTTTTTCCCATTTTTCCTGATCATTTCCTTTGCTGTGCTTAAACCTTTTAGTTTGATGTAGTCCCACTTGTTTATTTTTGCTTTTGTTGCCTGTGTCAGATAAAAAAATATATATATATATTACCAAAACCAATGTTAAGGAACTTACTACCTGTGTTTTCTTATACAAGTTTTATGATTTTAGGTCTTACTTTTAAGCCTTTTATCCATTTTGAGTTGATTTTTGTGTATGGTGTAAGATAAAGGTCCAGTTTCTTTTTCTTTTCTTTTTCTTTTTTTTTTTTTGCATGTGGATACACAGTTTTTTTCAATCCCATTTACTGAAGAGACTATCTTTTCCCCATTGTGTATTCTTGGCACCTTTGTTGAAAATTAGTTGACTATATATGTGTGGATTTATTTCTAGGCTCTCCATTCTGTTTCATTGATCTATGTGTCTGTTTTTATGACAATACCATACTGTTTTGGTAACTGTAGCTTTGTAATATAGTTTGAAATCAGGAAGTGTGATGCCTTTAGCTTCACTTTTCTTGCTCAACATTACTGTAGCTATTTGGGGTCTGTTGTGGTTCTATACAAATTTTAGGATTTTTTTTCTATTTCTGTGGAAAATGCCATTGAAATTTTATAGGGATTTCACTGAACGTGTAGATCACTCTGGGTAGTATGGAGATTTTAACAATGTTATTTCTTTTGATCCATGAACAAGGGATATCTTTCCAATTATTTGTGCTGTCTTCAATTTCTTCCAATGTTTTATAGTTTTCAGCATACAAGTCTTTCACATCCTTATTTAAATTCATCTCTAAGTATTTTATTTTTTTATGGTATTGTTAAATGTTATTGTTTTCTTAATTTCTTTTTTTTAAAATATATTTTATTGATTTTTTACAGAGAGGAAGAGAGAGGGATAGAGAGCTAGAAACATGGATGAGAGAGAAACATCGATCAGCTGCCTCCTGCACACCTCCCACTGGGGATGTGCCCGCAACCAAGGCACATGCCCCTGACCGGAATCGAACCTGGGACCTTTGAGTCCGCAGGCTGACGCTCTATCCACTGAGCCAAACCGGTTTCGGCTGTTTTCTTAATTTCTGTTTTTTGGATAGCCCATTGTTAGTGTGTAGAAATGCAACTGATTTTTGTATGTGTTTTTTTTGTATACTGCAACTTTACTGAATTTATTTATCAGTTCTCAGTTTTTTGCTGGAGTCTTGAGGATTTTCTATGCAGAACATCATGTCATCTGCAAACAGACAATTTTACTTCTTTTTCTCTCATTTGGATGCCTTTTATTTCTCTTTCTTGCCTAATTTTCTTGCTTTGGCTAGGACTTCCAATACTATGTTAAATAGACGGGGTGAGAGTGGGCACGGTGTCTCTTCCTGATCTTAGAGGAAATGTTTTTAGCTTTTCCCTTTTGAGTATGATGTTAGCTGTGGACTTGTCACGTATGGCCTTTGTTATGTTGAGATACATTCTTACTATACCTAATTTGTTGAGAGTTTTTATCAGCAAGGATACTGAATTTTGTCAAATGCCTTTTTCTGCATCTATTGAGATGATCATACGATTTTTATCTTTCATTCTGTTAATGTGGTACATCACATTGATTGGTTGGCAGATGTTGAATCATCATTGTGTCTCAGGGATAAATCCCACTTGATCATGATTTTGTAATTCTGTTGATTTTGGCTTGCTAATATTATGTTGATGGTTTTTGCAACCATGTTCATCAGGGATGTTAGCTGGCACTTTTTTTTCTTGTGGTGTCCTTGTTAACTTTGGTGTCAGTGCAGCGCTGGCCTCGTAAATGAGTTTGGAAGTGTTCCCTGGTCTTCAGTACTTGGGAATAATTTGAGAAGGATTGGTATTAATTCTTCTTTAAACACTTGGTAGAGTTTACCAGTGAAGCCATCTTGTCCTGGACTTCTCTTTATTGGGAGACTTTTGATTACTGATTCAAGTTCTTTACTCGTTATTGGTCTGTTCGGATTTCCTATTTCTTCAGGGTTCAGTCTTGGTTGGTTGTATGTCTCTAGGAATTTACCTGTTTCTTCTAAGTTGTCCGGTTTGTGGGTGTATGAGCATTTACAGCAGTCTCTTGTGATCTTTTGTATTTCTGTGACATCACTTGTAACCTCTCCTCTTTATTTTTGTAACATCTCTCTCATTTCTGATTTTATTTATTTAAATATTCTCTTTTTTTCATTATCTAGCTTTGTCAATTTTGTATATGTTTTTTCAAAAATCCAACTCTTAGTTTTATTGATCTTTTCAAATTGTCTTTTTTTTTTTTTTAGTCTATTTCATTTGTTTTCACTCTGATCTTTGATATTTTCTTCATTCTAACTTCAGGCTTAGTTTGTTTTTCTAGTTCTTTGAGGTATAAAGTTAGGTTGTTTATTTGAGATCTTTTCCCCCCTTAATGTAGAAAGAATCATTATAAACTTCCCTCTTAGAACTACTTAAATGCTGGTATGTTGTGTTTCTATTTTAATTTGTCTTGTGATATATTTTTTTTAATTTCCCTTTTGATTTCTTATTTGCCTCGTTGGTTGGTTTCCCAATCTGGTCTTGCTAGCTGCTCCTCCTTTCCCCCTTTTCTACTTCTCAGACGGTCTGTTCTGAGCTGGCAGAGCCAGGGCGTGGGTTATTTTGTCAGCACTGCTGAGGGGAGAGTTGTTTATTCCATTTGCCCATGCGGGTGCTTTTCTGTGCAGCCAGCAGGGCTCCCAGCCGGCCTGCGGCTTTCCAGAGATGATGGGTTAGTGCTTTGCTGGCCACAGCCCAGGCCCAGGTCACGGTCAGCAGCATCAGTGGTTTTAATAAACAATCCCCTAAGTGAGCAGCAGTCCGGTCTCCATCGTGCTTTCTCAAAGGCAGTCCGATCTGTCATTCTCCAGCGCCTGCAGTCACAGGCTCCAACACCACTCCTTTTCAGCGAGGGAGCCGAGCCCAGAGGAAACCTCCAGGGGCCATTTAGCCCTCACAGCTAGGGATGCTGGGGCCTGAGGTCGGGGTGGGCGTTACCAGTTATCCCCAGACCCTGAGGGTACCGTGGGGTGAAGTGTGTGCCTTACCCGTGGATGGGGTGTCCCCTCAGCGAGCCCTGCCAGAGAATGTCTCGGCACGTAGCCCAGGATGGACCCTCACCATCAGGGGTCTCAGTTGTTTGGGGTTCATGGTGGGCTGTGCTGTCCTCTGCCTATAATACATATTTCAAAGTAATTCAAAAATGAGATGCAAAACTATAAGCGCAGTAAGATTTCCACATAAAAAAAAAATAGGCCTGGAAAACTCTGGAAGGAAATAGAAATCTGAACACACAAACTCATGTTTCCTCTAAGGGGTAGGGACGAGGGCGATTTTTATTTTCTTGTTTATACTTTTTCCCTAGCTTTCAGAGTTTCTTTTTCCTTTGTCGTAATCTAGGGGAACATACCATATAAAGAAAAATAATGTCCCTCCCAGCTCCAGTGCAGTGTGCTGTCGTCAAACAGGAGATGAGCCCAGGGTGAGGCGAGGGAGGGAGCAGCCTGGTTGTTGAAGGGGCAGGAAGGGGCAGTGCACGGTGGAGAGAAAGGCGAGGAGCAATCACGGTCAGCTGCTGGGAGGAGGCGCGTTCCCAGCTCCACTTTCTCCTCACCCAGAGGAGAGACAGCTTTCTCTGAGTCACACTACAACAAGCCCGGCCCCCACCGGTCGCCTGGAACTCTAAGAATCCACTTGTGGTGACAGATGAGGACAAGTCATCAAGCGAATGACTTCACATTCAGTTCCCGGGAAGATGCAGAGCCCGTGGCCACAGCCAGGCTGCAGAGATGCAGACTCCCTGGAGGAAGGCAGGAACTCTCCACCCACCCTTGACCCTGGACAAGGGTTTGGCTGGCAGGCACCTCCTGACAGTCAGACGGAGGAGACCCCTCTGCCTGTACAGTCTGGTGGCCATGCTCTGGGGAGCCGGCACAGAGCAGGTGGCCCTGAGGCCTGGGCAGTAGGAACAGGGGTGCAGCGTCTTGACCCCAGCCAGGGGGAGGAAACCGGAATGACCTCCATGACTTGTCTGTCTCACCCCTCTTGACCTACCATCACCCCAGTCTGTTCCAGGGACGCTCTTGAGGGTGTCAGGAATGTGGGAGGAGGGCAAGCCCTACCTGTGTGTTCCCAGGCAGGCAGAGCTGAGCAGGGTCACCCAGCGGGTGCTGGGCTCTACCTGCTGTATCGGTGTCCCCATCCCAGGCCTCCTTCCCTCCGCCACCCGGGCCTTGATCAAAGGTCTGTGGTCACACCCAACTCCAGGCCCGGGGATGGTGGGCAGCATGCAGCCTGTTTGTTTTATCACGACACTGGCACTAGCTAGCTCTGGGCCTGACCTTGGGGTCAGGGGCAGGGAGAAAGGAGATGGCACCACATGCACGCACGCACACACGTACGCACGCCCGCACACACCATGGCCCGCTTGGCTGAGCACCTGAACATGTATATCCTTCTACCCAGAGCAAAGAAGAGAAAGTTCTGCCCTGATCTGGCCGGACTCCACTGCTGGTGCACCCCACCGTGGACAGCCATTTGGGAGTGAGAGCTGGAGCCCCAAATACCTGGGAAACGCAGCAGAGCCTCCCCCGCCACAGGGATTAAACCCGTGGCCTCGGCCAGGCCTGAGGGTGGGGATGGCAGGTATTCCCACCGCCTTGCAGCTCTCCTCTCCTTTTGTTCTTGCTCCTTGGGTTTCCGTTGGCCCTCCTGTCAGATTGGGCCAGTGCAGGGCTGGAGCAGAGCCTGGGGCCTGGGGGCAAGAGGACGGGTCCCCACCCACGAGGGCACTGAGGGAAGCCCAGGGAGGCTGGCTCAGTGCTGTGAGGTGCTGGTGTCCTGTTCGGAGAGCCAGGCTGGCGTTGGTTCCAGCGGGGCTGCCAGCAGCCGGCCTCCCCAGCCTTGGGTTTTAGAAGCTGATATGGAGCCGGCAGCCTCCAGGAAGCCAGGAGACCAGGGCTGCTCCTTCCTGCTGGGCGGCTCCAGCCCCTCCCTCCCTCCCTCCCTCCTCTCCCTGCTCCTCCAGCCTCCCAGCCTGGGGAGCTGCTGCCACTGCCCCCCACCCCTTCCAATTCCTCACCGATTTAAAACACCCTAAGCGGCTCTGCTGAGAGGGGTGATGTGGCGGTTCAGATGTCTTTAAAATGAGATTTAGAAGAAAGAACTAGATGGCTTGCATCTGGTGGCTTGCACAACGGGCCATGCGTGCCGTGCCCTTTGATGTTTGCTTACTGTTTGCTTAATTTAGCCTGGCCACGTGGCCTTGAGGCCATGCCAGCTGTTTGTGAAAGGTGTTTTCTAGTCCTTGTTGGAGCTGCCCCTGCTGGTGTGACCGGGTTTAGAGCGTGTGTGTGTGTGTGTGTGTGTGTGTGTGTGTGTGTGAGACCCTGCGTGTGTTTGCCTCTGGGAGCAGCGGAGGAACCAGAATTGTCTCTTCCCTGCCGTGCTCCACAAGGTGTACCCTCTGGGTGGCCCCCCAATCCCTCCGAACACAGCTGAACACAGCAGAGCTCTCTACAGCCATAATGAACAGGGCAACTCACCTGTCTCGCTGGAACTTCCCACCACCCCCCACTCCACCACAGCATAGGGACCACCTGAATGTCCTATACATCTCCTTGTACACACACATGCACACAGAGACATATACACAGACACACACACATGCACATACAGACACACAGAGAGAGACACACATGCACATGTATATACTCAGAGACACAGATACAGACACAGACACACAGACACACAGACAGACATACACACACACACTGGCTCACACACACAGTGCCAAAGGCAGTGCACACACATGTGAGCCAGCATGATGCAGAGAGGCCCCTGCTGGGAACTGGGGCACCTGCCGCTCACGGAGCCTGGGACCATCTGCTTCTCCTGCCCATGTCCGGAGGCCTCCAGGGGGGCCTGTCTTCCCCACAGGGCCCCGCTCGGCTCCCCAGAGGGAAAGCCGGATTCTCACACAGGCCTCCTTTGGGGTCGGCAGCTTTGGAAGGTGCTCAGAGACTGAGATGGTTTGGGGAGAGAGGTCAGGAGAGCTTTCCCCCTCAGGCCTCTGGGCATCCCCTCTGCTGACCTGCCGGCCTCCTGCCCTCCTCCCCTCCCCTCCCCTCCCCTCCATCTTTAGCATGCTGACCCAGTGGAGGGCTGGGAGGTGGCCAGTGGGCTGGGAGGTGGCCAGTGGGCTGACCTGCCCGGTCCTCCTCCCCTCCCCTCCCCTCCATCTCTAGCATGCTGACCCAGTGGAGGGTTGGGAGGTGGCCAGTGGGCTGGGCTGGGTGCAGAAGGGCGTGGTGGGCCGGGGCTGTGTCTGCAGTGCCTCGAGAGTGGAAGGAAGCTGGTTGACACACCCTCATGCATGCAGCCTTAGACATGTCCCTGACACTGACATTGCCCCTTGTGCCTCAGCTCAGCCAAGGGCCCCTACAGCCTGCCACTCAATGCCATGAGCTCATTCCCTGTCCTCCCAGGGGTGGCAGACTGGCTGAGCCCTGGGGTCCCGTTTCTCAGACACTCCAACCATGGCCCAGGATCCCTGCTCTGCCCAGGCTGTGTGGCCACCCAGCCCTGGCCCAGGCTCCAGCGCCAGACACGTGCAGGGCTGTGGGCCGTTGAGTGCAGAGGTTTCAGGCGGGAGAGGCCTGGCCCGGGCCTCAGAGGTGCGTCCAGTCTTCGCCAGCTCCCGGGTCCGCTCCGGGGCGGCTGCTCAGCAGCAGCAGAGGGCTCCCCTGCTGCCCCACAGGCTTCCCTGAGCCGGTCTCCTTCGCCTCCGTGGCTTTGAGCGGCGTGTCGGGAAGGACTTGGCACGGGTATCCTTTGTGTCTCTCTTCCTGACACTGCAGATGGGCGGGGAGACGGCCCCAGACTGAACCTTGGCTTCTTAAAGTGCATCAGGCTGAGAGTTTGACACTTTGATTCCAGCATCAACCTGCCAGCAACCAGCAGGGTGACCTTGGACAAGTCACCTGGCTTCTCTAGGCTGCAGGGTGCTTGTGAGGGGTGCTAGGCCAGGGACGGGCTCTTGCCCCAAGGCTGCGGCCATTGAAGTATGTCATTTGGCCAAGACTTGGGGCCTTGGTTTCCCCTGGGGTTAGCATTTTCCACGGATGATGTGATGGGTATGAAGTGGTGCCATGGGTATGTGTCTTCTGGGAGAAGAAAGATCTATACTGATAAGACCAGGACCTACTATGTCCCTGGCATCTTCGGAAGGACTTCCGTAGTTTTAGTTTATTTAAATCTCAAATCCCTAGGAGGCAGAGGATGCCTCCCCACTTTGCAGGTGGAGAAATGGAGGCTCAAAGGTTAAATGAAGTGCCTGAGGCCTGGGTGGCTGCAGGACGGTTCTCGATCCTAAGGCCCGACAGCCCCTCTCAGCCTAGTCTTTGATCCTCGGAGCTGGAAGATGTCACACAGATAGGCCTGGGAAACTGAGGCCCAGAGAGGGGAAGAGCTGTGGCGGGGCCCGCAGTGGCAGGACTGGGCCTGGACCCCAGGGCCCCGCTGTCCCAGGGTCCCCGCAGGCACCCCCCCTGGCCGTCGTCTGGCTCCAGGGCCGAGAATGCCCGCTTTGTGCCGCACAATCTCTGATGATACGAGGGCCTCCCCGCTCTGAAGGCCCCGATTGTCCCTGTGAGCATGGAGCTGGGCTGCCCACGTCCCCGTCCCCGCCCCTGCCCGCTCCGGGGCCTTTTGTGCTCCGGGATCTCAGCACAACAGCCGGGCTGTGGATCCAGAAGGCCCAGGGTGGCTGGGGGAGGGCGGCGTGCCAGCGCTCTTCCCGGCGGGGACTGCCCCAGTTCCAGCCAGGAGGTGGGCCCTGTCCTCGGGGCCAGAGCCCTGCAGCCATGGGGAGGGGCCCACGCGGAACTCGGGAGACCTCATGCCCTGTCCTGGCTGGGCCCCTCACCAGCCTGCTCTGCAAACTGGGGAGCGTCAGGCCCCTCTCTGGCCTCAGCTTCCTTATCTGTAACACAAGAGGTTGGATAGTAGAGAAGAGTGGAGAGGTCTAGGGGGCAAAGAGAAGATTCAGCTCAGGCCTGTCTCTGGACAGTAGAAGGAACGCCAGGCTGGGAACCGGGACAGCTGAGGGCCAGCCCCCTGGCTGCTTTGGGGCTGTGCACCCCCAGCTGGGCCCCCTCTCAGGGCCTGGGTTGTTCGATCTGCAAAGGAAAAGGGGGTGAGCCCCTCCTGCTCAGACATGGCAGAGGGACTCAGGCATCAGATGGGCGTTAGAGGCGCAGAGAGGGTGTGTGGGCAGGGAGGTCGTGAGTGTTCAGGGTGGGAGTGAGGGGGTGCTCCGTGCAGGCAGGGGTGGGGGCTTCCCGGGCACCTGGGCACTCTGTTCCAATGGGAACTTCTGGGAAGTCTCGGGTTGGTCTCTGGGGGTTTGTGTGGTCCTCTTTTGTAATTTTTCTCTTTAAATAGACCATCGACTTTCTGAACGATAACATTCGAAGAGGAATCAAGAACTACTATGATGACCTGGACTTCAAAAACATCATGGACTTTGTTCAGAAGAAGGTGAGCCAGGCTTTTTGAGTCAGAGGTGTGCCTCCCATGCGCTCCCCCCCCCCCCCGCCGCCTCCCCAGCTTGGGACCCTGCTCAAGAGGGTGAGGGTGAGGGGTTATCCATTCCCAAGCAGGTGGCTGACCGGCAAGGATGGGGCTGACCTTCTCAACCAGTCCTCTGCCCACGTGCCTTGCTCTACCTGTTCCATGGACCCTCCCCCTAAAAAAAACAAAGAATAGGGTGTAGCTACAAGCCACCCTGCAGGGTCCCAGGGTGCCCCTCTCCAGGGGGCAAAGGTCCTCCTTCCTTGCGATGGGCGAGAGCTGAGCTCTAAGCCACCCAGTTCAGAAGTCCCTCTGCCAGCTTCTTCAGTGGCGGGAGCTCAGTCCCTGCCAAGCCCAGGTCAGCCCCAGTGGGAACAGAGCCCTTCCCTGATTCCATCCCCGGCTTCGGGAGCAGAACAGGGCTTCTCCTGTTCCTCCGGGACCCTTCTTTGTCTGCGATGATGTCATTCTGAGATGCTGTCCCTCTCCCCCAAGGTCGGCCCAAGCCTGTGAGCGCAGTAGCAGTTGCAGGGCCAGCCACTGTCCTGCTTGGCTTAGACACACCCACCTCGTTTAGTCCTGACCCCCAGGCTCCTCCTCTGCCTCGGCGGGGGGGGGAGGGGGGGGGATACTGATGGTCCCCCCTCTTGGCGTCATTGATTTGACTTGATTCAGAAGTACTTAGAGCACTGCCAGCATGTGGCTGGACCTCAGTCAGCAGGTGTCAGCGTCCTCACGTTCTCCCAGGTGAGGGCAGGCAGCGCTGGAGGACTGTGAGCCCGCTCAGCCCTGACGGCTCTTCCTGGGACATGACCTTGGGGGCTTCCGCTGGCCTGATCCCCGTGATCCTCAGTGCGGACCAGCATCTCACTGCACCCGGGGCCCCCGCCGTGGCCACTCCCTTGGCTCAGGGCTTTCCTGTGGCCACAACAGGTGCAGCCTCTGGGAGGCCCTTCCCGGCCAGGGCCGTGCCTGCCAGCTCTGGCTGTTGGGTGGAGCGCGGTGTTTTCATTGGCCCCAGCCTTTAGCTGGTTGGGGGTTTTATTTCTCCCAGGGTGGGTTGCGGGTGTGACTCACGCTCATGGGCACCACTGGGTGTCAGGCCCTATGCTGGGTGCGTCATGCACGGCCTCTCTTTGGAATCCTCAGCTCAGCTGTGCACAGCTGGGCTTCCTCACCCTGCTTTACCGAGGAGGATCCGAGGCTCAGAGAGGCTGATCACCTTGCCTGAAGTCACACAGCTAGGCGTGGTGGTGTGAAGATGTGAACTCGGGGCTGTCTGGGTGCAAAGCAAATGCCCTTTGCACTGCACCACAGAGAGGCACTTTCAGGTCCAACACCTAATAGCCTAACCGGCCCAGTGGAGACCGTGAAAGGTTGCGGGGTTTATGTTTCTACCAGGACCTCCAACCATATCACTCCCCCGGTTAAACCCTCCAGTGACTGCCCGTCACTCAGAAAGCATACGATCCCGGCTCCTACTGTTCTGCCTCACAAGGCTTTGTAAGTCTGGCCTGTGCTGCCCCCTCACCCTCACCCCTCCCACTCTCCTCGCTGTGCCCTGCACGCTGGCCTCCGCCTGCTGCTGAAATACAACCAGCTCATTGCTGTGCAGGGTCTTTGCACGTGTTGACTTTTTCCTGTTGTTCATGTTTCGGATTAAATGTCATCTCAGAGGCCTTTCCTGACCTCCTACCCTGACGCTGCCCCTCCCCCTCCTTTCCTGTGTGTTCACATTCCTGGTGCACAGCACTGTGGCCCTGACCTTTCCATGCCGTGCTTCCACTCGGACTCCCTCCGCTGGAATGTGTCCCACCCGGGTGGGCAGGGGCCGTGTGGCTTTGCTCACCCTGTCCCTCCGGTGCCCAGAACAGCGCCTGGGCACACTGCCCCCCAGCAGAGTCACTCCTCTCCCAGGCTTTGGCACCACTCCAGGGGGAGATGCAGGGAGGAGCTCATCTCCGGGGAGAATGGCACCAGCCTTCCATGGCTCAGTGCTGAGCCCAGGGCGGGATGGAGGGGGGTGCCTCTCTGCTAAGGGCAGGCAGGCAGCGCTGGGGCCAGTGAGGTGCAGGGGCCACTGGGGTGTGGTGGCTCCCATAGAACCCTAGTCTCTGGGACCTTGAAGGCCACCTTCTCTGGTCTGACACCTGCACTGGGACATGAAGATGGAATCCACTTGTCAAGGAAGGACTTGACCTTCCCGTGCTCGGTCACCACCCTGATATCCCACCACGAGGCTTCTCAGCCTAGGCTTGCGTGCCTCTCCAGTGACGGGGTGCTCACTACCTGGGGAGTGCTTCGACCTGACAGCCTCCGGTTCAGGTGCTCCCTGTCGCTCCCGGGAGCAGGATGAGCCACATCATAAATGGCCTCGTCCCCTGCCAGGCTGAGGTCTGCACCCCTCCCAGGCTGAGGTCTGCCCGCGGCCTCAGTGGTCACAGCAGCTCCCTTCCCTGCTTGCTTCCTCTCTCAGTTCAAGTGCTGTGGCGGCGAAGACTACCGCGATTGGAGCAAAAACCAGTACCACGACTGCAACGCCCCCGGACCCCTGGCCTGCGGGGTGCCCTACACCTGCTGCTTCAGAAACACGGTACTCCCGGCTCCCAGGCCACCCAGCTGGCCGGGCACCTTCACCGTCTTTCAGGACAGGGGTGGGTGGGTGGGATAGGCCGCAGGTGGTGGTCGTTGGTCAGGCTTCCTGGGCCTCAAGGGCTCCTGCGGGGGTGAAGCTGGGGGGGGCCTTCCTTCGCCAGGAGTGGTGAGTGTAGTCCGCATCCATTGCGCCTCCCCTGTGCAGGCCTCTCTAGGTGCTTTAGTTGTATTAACCCACGCAGTCCTGTCAGCTACCCTGTGAGGCAGGTGCTATTATATCATCCACTGAACAGGAGAGGAAACTGAGGCAGCAGAAGGTTGGTAGGGCTGGGACGGCATGCAGGCAGCCATCGTCAGAGCTGTGCTCTGGGCTGCTGGACGAGCCAGGCCGGGAGCAGCTTAGCAGGGGCCGGTTCTGCCTCCTCAGCCGGAGGGCCAGCGCAGGGCCTGCCTTGGGCGTCTCCAGGGCTTGAGGGCCTGGTGATCACCAGTAACAAGGCCTGGAAGGGGGGCTGGTGAGGTGGATGCCAGCAGGGGCCTGTCAGCCCTCTCCCCCACGTAGCTACGTGGGCGGCGGTCCTGGGTAGTCACCGCTTACGAAGGGGAGAGGCCCCGTCCATCTTCTGTGTTGACTAATGTGTCCAAAAACTGCCTGGTGTCTGGGCTGGAATGAGGCAGAGAGCCTCGCAATTACTCATGTCCGGACGGTCATGGAAAATTTCTCTTCGGACGTCTCCATCATTCTGTGCCCACTGGCGGATTCTGTAAACCGAGCAGCCGGTGGCGGGGGTGCGGCCTCGCCCGGGAGTCAGGGAGCCAGGGACAAGTGCACGAGCCCTAAAACAGGCTGGGCCAGGAGGGAAGGTGTGTTGGAAATTTTAGCTGCCATTTTAGGGGAGCTCTCTGGGCAGGGGGGTGCTGGGAAGGAGCCCAGTGTTCTTGGGGGCGGGGGAGGGGGAGGGTGCCTGTGGGAGGTGATCCTGAACTTCGTCACCCAGGGTAGTGGCACCTGAATGTCCACATTGAAATGTGGAAGCCCAATTTTCACTCATTCATTCCACAAGTGTTTATTGAGGACCAACTATTTGCCAGGTGTGGTTCTAGGTTCTGGGGGTTAGTTCTCCGTGTGTTCTTAGGCAAACACACGGGGAACTCTCTGCCTGCATGGAGCCGGTGTCCTCGTGGGGAAAACTGACAAAACATATAATAAAGAAGGATGTTAGAAGGTGACAAATGCTACGGATAAAAAATAAAGCAGGGACACGGAGGGTTGACATTTTAGATACTGAGATGGTGGGTTCTCCATAAAACCCTGAAGGAAGTGAGGGAGTAAGCCATGCATATCTGGGGGACGGGCATTCCTGGCAGAGAGACCACAAGTGCAAAGGCCCTGGGGTGGGAATGACCCTAGTGTGTTTGAGAAACAGCACAGAGATAGTGTGACTGCAGCAGAGTGAGGGCTGGGGGCGGTGAGGATAGCATCAGATGAAGCCTGAGAAGTGATGGGTGCCCTGAAGGCTACCGTCAGAACTTTGATGTTCCCCGGAGTGACAGGAAGTGACAGGCTTCAGTGGCTGAGTGGCAGCGATGACTTGGGCTTTACCAGGACCACCCTGGCTGCTGTGGGGACAGAGGTGGGTGCAGGGAGTCTGGCTAAGGGCTAGTGCAGCGGTCTAGGCGTCACAGGTCAGGCTGTCGGGGCAGCAGGGTCTGCGATTCGGGTTAGTGAGCAGGAGGCTCAGTAGAAGGTGCTCTCAGGGTCAGCACCTGTAAGGGAGCTGACAGAAGCAGAGCTGGGCAGCGGGGGAAGCTGAGCAACAATGCAGACTCAGTAGGCACCTCAGCTGAATCCATGTGGTTTCCCCGACTCATCCGCACTGGGACACGGAGGCCAAGGCTTCATACCCACCGTGACCAGGCATTGCAGTGGTCCACTGTCCCACCTGGGAGGGACTGTTGGCTCTGTTCAGCAGAGAAACAGAACTAATAGGACGTATGCCTGTGTGTGTGTGTGTGTGTGTGTGTAGCATGATTTATCATAGGGAATTGGCTCACAGAATTATGGAGGCAAAGGAGTCCTGAGAACTGCAGGGTGAGTCAGCAAGCTGGAGACTCAGAAGAGCCGAAGCTTTATTCCAGGCTGAGCCTCAGGGCCTGAGATCCAGGAGCGCTGCTGGCCTGGGCCCTCTCTGAAGGCTGGCAGGCTGGAGACCCAGGGCGAGCTGGGGTTTCAGTTCAGATCTGAAGACGGTCTGGCTGGAAGCATTTTCTATATATGGGGACGGGGAGAGGGGAGGGCAGCCTTTTTTAAAATGATTTTTAAATTGATTTTTAGAGAGAGAGGAAGGGAGAGGGAGAAAGCAAGGGAAACATCGATTGGCCGCCTCCTGCACTTCCCCTATCAGGAACTGAGCCTGAAACCCGGGCATGTGCCCTGACCGAGAATTGAACAGGCAACCTTTTGGCTCCCTGGACGATGCTCCACCAACTGAGCCATGCCGGCCAGGGCAAGGAAGCCTTTTTGTCCGAATCAGGCCTTTCACTGACTGGGCAAGGCCTGCCCATATTAGGGAGGGCAATCCACTCTCCTGGGTCTACTGATTTAACTATGAATCTCATTGGAAAAATACCCGTACAGAAACACCCAGAATAACGTTTGGCTAACTATCTGGGCACCGTCAAGCTCGGTCAAGTCGACACATAAAATTAACCACACGTGACAGTCACCGCAGGGGGTGGGTGGGTGGGGTGGGGGGCTGACAGCTAAGAGCTGCTGTCAGCTGCGCTCCCCTCCCAGCAGCAGCTGCGGGTGCTGGGCAGCTCCTCACAGCACCCACCACACCAGGCAGGAGGAGGCAAAGGCTTAGGGCCAGGTGGCGGTCGTGGAGGAGGCAAACCGTGTTTTGCAAGTAAGCCAGCAGGATTTGCTGACAGATCGGGTGAGGGAGGTTGGTGAGAGGAAACTGAGGAGGACTCCCAGAGTTTGGTCTGAGCTACAAGCAAGGTGGGGCTGCCACTGCTGGAGGGGGAGGACCATAGGGACAAATTTGGGGACGTCAGGAGCTCAGCGTGGACACGTGGGGTTTGAGAGCCAGCAGGACGGTCAGAGCGGTGGTTAGAGATGAGCCTGGAGTCGGGGGGAAGAGGCCAGGCTGGGAGTACACACACAGATGCCGTCTGCAGAGAAAGGGAATCGAAAGCTGGCCTCCGAATGGGGACGCCGGTGGGGAGCTGCCCGCCACCTGGCCGCGTGATCTCAGGTCCCGGAGCACAAACTGCTGGGTGCTCCCTGTGTCTCCAGCAAGGAGATGATTTTTCTCTAAATGCGAAGGAGGGTGTTTCCTTCCTCGATGGAATCGGTTCCACTGGCATGTGCATCTACTTGTTTTACAGGATCGCATTCAGCCGAGGTTCTGAAATACATAGAACAAAAACCTAAACTTAAAAGAAATCAGAACCATGGGAAATCTATTCTGAAGTAGGAGGGCCGGGTGATGGAGAAAACGTGGGAGACTGACCCGTCAGCCTGAGGGCTGGTGGCTGGAGCTCCCTGGCAGCCGCAGGGAAGGAGGTGTGGCTGCTGCCCTGGCAGGGTTCAGCAGAAGCAAGCGGGCCGTCCTTCAGGGAAAGTCACTGTTCCCCTCGCGCTCAGCTCGAAAAGAAACGTCCTAACGTCCTAACGGGGCTTCCTGGAGGCTTTGGGCAGGACGAGTCCCTCCCCCGGGGAGAGAATTCTTCCTGCCTGAGCCTTGGCACCTGGCCTGCAGCATCAGCTCTCCCTGGGCCTCAGCTGCTGACCTGGGGCAGGAACCGCGCCTCAGCTCTCCCGCTCTCTAGGGGGTTTGGAGCCACAGAGCTTCACGTTGGCTTGTACATATCGATTCTGTGGTCAAACCCAGGCAGGCTTGACCCATAGATGCCTCTTATCCCCCTCCTTGGAGGGGAGCTCTCCTGGAAGGGAAGGTGAGTCCCCCCTCTCCCCCGGACGGAAGGAGGGTTCTGGGCTCCTGGGCGAGGGACGCCTCTGCCGCTGCCTGTCTGCCCCCCAGGGCAGGGGCTGTGGTCCCACCTCCAGGGCTGGAGCCACAGTGACGTGTGAAGTCACTCCTGTCGCCTTGTTACATACCATGGAGTTTGCCTGTTTATTATGCTCACGTCTCCCTTTTTGGAATAGAAGCTCCATGAAGGAAGGACTTGGTTTTGTTCTTCTTTATTCCAAATACCTAGGACAGTTACGGGCACCGTGTGGGTGTCCAGTCCGTGTTTCCCTGAGTGAACGAGCAAGCAGGGTGGGAAGCGCCCACTCCCATTGAGCCCTCAGGTCCCTGCTCCTGGCCTGACCCTCTCCCTGGGGGCCATGTTCATGGCCTGGAGCGGCCAGAATGCCCCGTGGATGTGGGCGATGCTGGGGCCTGGGGCGCCTGGCGGACCGTTGAGACTGAGGATATTTTGCTCACACACCAGGCCCTGACACGTAGACTGACCTGGGTGATGTCTGAGCTCCACCCGCTCTATAGGAAGGAGAGCCACGCCCTTCCTGGCCCTTCCGGAAGCTGGGGTTATAAACAAAGTCCCTCCAGCTGGCATTCCTGGGCGCTGCTGTGTGCCCGGCCCGGGGACAAGCACTTCAAGTGTATATCTCACTTGATGTTCAAAACGGCCTCATGAGGTGGGTTCACTGACCACCGTTGCTTATGGAAAGGACCAAGGAGCCTATCATTCATTCATTCATTCATTCATTCAGCAAACATGTATCGAGTGCCTCCAGGTGCCAGCCCCTCCGCAGCACACCGGAGGCTGGTCCCAGAGCTCATAGTGACCGTGGGATCAGGACCAGGCACCTTGATGCCGGAGGCCACGCTGCTGCTCTCCGGCATCGCTGCTGGCACCCTGCCCCACAGCAGCTTTCACTCAGATGTGGAGGGGCGGGACCGGGGCATCCAGCTTTCTCTCCCCTCACAGAAGGAGGAGACCGCGCAGGCCCACAGGCATGATGGGAAGGGCCGCACCAGCCCCGTGACTTATACCTGCTGGGAAGGGCTCTGATGGGGTCCAGGGCCGAACACAGCTTTCCCTGCACCTAGATTGTCAGCATCTGGGAGTTCTTGAGAAGGACTCTCTTCCCAATAAGGAACTGGGGGGCACGTCCACTGTGGGGGTGGCAGTCTGCCGGTGCGGGGCAGTGGGTCAGAGGTCCCGGCCTTGCCCTCAGATAACCCAGCACTGGCCAGGGTCTTGGCTGTGGTCTGGGGTTTTCCTTCAGGAGCCGGCAGAGCAGGCCACGCCCAGCCCGACCTCTGAGACAGGGCATCTGCGAGCCAGCAGAGCTGTGCCCCGGAGGCCGCAGTGGGGGAGCCTGGGCGGCATGCTTTTCTCTGGGCTCCTGGGCTGCCGCTGATGGAGGAGTGGTTCGCACCCAAATGCCGCGAACTAGCCTCCCCCCCGACCCTCCGTGGGCATTTCTTAGCAGGGGTGGGGGTGGGGTGGGATGTGAAGACGCAGACCCCAGCCAGACTGCCGGGTGGGATCCCAGCTGCAGCCATACCAGGCAGTGCGACTCCGCCCCGGCTCTCCCCATGAAACGGGGGGATGCTCGTCGGACAGTGCGCACCACCCGTGTCAGCTCACACTCCTTTCCGTTTCAGACACAAGTCGTCAACACCATGTGTGGCTACAGGACCATTGACAAGGAGGTAATGTCTTCCAAGTCTCCGGAAGGTTGCTCTTCCTGTCCTCCCCGCAGGGTGCCTGCAGGGCCCCTCGGGTGGGCTCCTGGCTGCTGAGATGTCCCAACATCTCTGGCTGTGAACAGGAGCCAGGGACGGGCAGGGGTTTCTACCCCTCCCCAGGCACGGGGGGGCTCAGGGCGCCACGGGCCCCTCGGCTGGGAGAGGTCGCCGGCCAGGGTTTGCCTGGACCTGCTGGGGACCTGTCGGTGAGGCACGCTCGTGCGCCCGGCGTGCCCAGCGCCAGCCTGCCTCTGCCCTCGGAGCACCCGTTTGCAGATGGCTCCACAGGTTCTCTCAGCCTGGGACCCAGGAGGCCCTGGAGGGCAGAGCCCTCAGGGATCCCTTCTGGGTCAGCTTCCTGAGCAGCTCCCCCGCTGGGAGAGAGGCCGGGCTGGGCTGAGGAGGAGCTGACCGGATGCCCGGGATGCCTCTGAGCAGTGGCTCTCGCAGTGCGGTCCAGGCCAGCAGCACGGGGAGCTCATTAGAAACACATTCCGGGGTGGGGCCCAGAGGGTGGTTCTGACCCACACTTAAGCTGGAGAGCCATAGGCCGGCCGTGGCCCTCAAGCCATCAGACCCATGGCCGGTGTTTATACTAAACGCTTGGTAATGCCCTCGATATCATCCTGAGATGAAACCCACCGGTAATATACCCTGTGACCTACCTACACGCCTAATTTCAAAACAAGTGACACTGATCTAACTGAGATGGAAGGAGAAGTGAAACGAAACAACCTATAACCATGTAGCACATTTCAACAAAGGGCGCAGGCGCCAGGTCGATGCCGCCAAAGACACGATGCGGTCGGGTGTTCGCACACAGGCGTGGCGGCTGCCGTGTTGGCAACTTGCATTATTTTTGCAGTTAACATGTTTTTTTTAAAAATGGTGAACACTTCTCGAGAAAGTTCTGCACAAAATAAGTTATAATCGCCCCTTAATTTACACAGTTGTGCTCCTGCAAAATCCAGGGTATGTGCCTGGAGGTAGGCGTCTGGCTCAGGTAACTATGAGTGGGTTCTCACCCCCATGAGTGCCCGGGGGACATAGGGAGCAGGCAGGCAGGGAAGTGGGTGAAGTAGGATGGCCCTGAGCTCCGAAGCCCCCCGGTCGCCACCCCCATTCGCCGTGGCCGCCCGCAGTGCCACCACAGCGTTCCTGTGCTCTCGAGGGAACACAGCTGCCCGCTGAGACCCAGGGATCTGGAACCACCTTCTCGCATGCATATGTGCAACAGCTTCGGGGAGGCTGAGGGACCTGGCCAGACCTGGAATGAACGGGGGGGGGGGGGGGGCGGGGGGGTCGTTGGGACCGGGGTGCTGCCCGGGGAGGCGCTCAGCCGGGCTCCTTCCCGTCCAGCGCCTCAGCGTTCAGGACGTCATCTACGTGCGGGGCTGCACCAACGCCGTGCTCATCTGGTTCATGGACAACTACACCATCATGGCGGGCCTCCTGCTGGGCATCCTGCTCCCCCAGGTGGGCTGGGCCCCACTCCTCTCAGGGCGGGAGCGGGAGGGAGGGCTGTGGCTCAGATAAAGGGAGGCAGGTGAATGCAGGGTGCAGAGGAGGCACAAAGGGGCCGGGTGAAGAAGGCTCTTTTTTTTTTTTTTTTTTTAAATATATTTTATTGATTTTTTACAGAGAGGAAGGGAAAGGGATAGAGAGTTAGAAACATAGATGAGAGAGAAACATTGATCAGCTGCCTCCTGCACATCCCCTACTGGGGATGTGCCCGCAACCAAGGTACATGCCCTTGACCGGAATCGAACCCGGGACCTTTCAGTCCGCAGGCCGATGCTCTATCCACTGAGCCAAACCGGCTTCGGCTGAAAAAGGCTCTTGTGCCGGCAAGCGGGGCTCCCCCCGGGAGGGCTGCGGGCCGGAAGGAGAGGGCGCGTGGCAGTGGCATTGCTTATAAAGCTCTTCCGAGTACTTCCCAGGCACTGCCTCCTGTTCCGAGAGGTAGGTCCTATTATCATACCCATTTCACAGAGGAGGGAACCGAGGCTCGGCAGGGCTAAGTGACTTGCCCAAGGTCCTCCAGATTGTGAGTGGCATAGCTGGGAGGGGACAGGAATCCCAGAATGGAGGAACCTCTGCTGATGGGCACAGGGAGGTCTCTGGGGTTTCTGGGAGGGCAGAGGAGGGCCCGGGGGGTTGGGGGCTGCTTGACAGTGGGGGTGCTGGGGAGAAGGCTGTGCTCTAGGGTTTCCAGGTCACCGGTGCCACGAGTGCTCCTGCCTGGCTGCCTGGGTTTCTGGGGAGAGGGCTGCCCGGATGCCCAGCAGGCTCTCACCCGCCTGCCCCCCTTCTCAGTTCCTGGGGGTGCTGCTGACGTTCCTGTACATCACGCGGGTGGAAGACATCATCACGGAGTACTCGGTCACCGACGGGCTGCTGGGGCCCGGCGCCAAGCCCCGCATGGACGCGGCGGGCGCGGGATGCTGCATGTGCTACCCCAGTTAGGGCCGGCCTGGGGCAGGGCGTCAGCAGGACGGTGACAGCTCAGCCCCGCCCTCATGGGCGCTGGACAGGACAGCGGTCCTCTCCCCGGTCGGCGCTGAACAAAGCCTGGCTGTTTGCTCTGGTGGCTGGCTCGGGCCTCCCGTGGCCACTGCCTCCCTGGAGGACGGAACCTGAGTCTCCCCAGCTCCCGTCTGTGTCTGCTCACTGCGGGGCGTGGGGAACAGGGTGGCCCTTCCCCAGGCCTGGGCCGCGGGGAGGGGAGGGGACGTTCCGCGCTCGGCTCAGGGCCGAGTCATTTCTGGCCGTGCCTTGGCCTCGGATGTTTATGCCCCGCTGGGCGCGGTTTTCCGTGGTTTGTAAATGGGAGAGAGGAGAGCAGGTGTGCCCCGTGGTGCAGGAGTGGAGGTGCACACCCCAGGTCCCCGTCCCTCGGCCATGCCCCAGGGCGAGTTTCTCAGCCTCCAGGTGCCTTGAGCCCTCCCCAAGGGCTGCTGCTTTGCTTGGTCCTGTTTTTTACACGATCTGGTAACACTCATTTTGTACACAGTTAACAGGAGTTTCTGACTAATCAAAGCTGGGTGTTTCCCACGCACTCCCCTCTTTTCCTCCAAGCCGGTTTATTAATCAAACCATAAAGACTTGACTTTTTTGTGTGTCTTTCATGTGTGCCGTTGGGTGGGGAGGGGGGGAGGGAGGCCTGAACGTGGACCTGGCAGCCCCTGTTGGTGCAGGATGGAAGGGGTCCACCCTGGGGCCCGGATTGGGGACAGTGGGACACCGAGGCCTGGGAGACTCCGCAGCTGGCCCGAGGCTGCCAGCTCCAGGTCGGGAATGGCCGCTCCCGTTCTCCGTTCTCCGTTCCCCGGTGTTGCCACTTAAGGAAATGGCTTTTCCCAGCTGTGCCTGTGGGCTGGGCCGTTCCTGCTAGGAATGCGCTGGTGGGAAACCCCAGGGGAGGAGGCAGAGATGACTGCCTCCGTTACAGACTGGGGAAACGGAGGCCAAGCCACCTGTGGGGTGAGGCTCCTCCTCTGGGAAGGGGGCGGAGGGAACTAGGAAAGCCTTGGGTCTGGGAGGGAGCAGTGCCCACAGCCCACGGTGGCTTCAGCCCCAGAGGGACGGTCGGTCCCTTCTTCAGGAAGCAGTGGGGTGGGGCCGAAGGCCGAGGAATGCCCAGCCCAGCCTGGTGCTGACCGCCCCCTGCTGGAGACAGCAGGCCCTACATGGATCTGTCCACCCATGCCTTCCTGCAGCCCCACGACTTGGATTCTAGATTTTCTATGAGGTTCTTAGGAGCCAGGGCAATAGAATAAAACAGCAAGAGCCCCAGACCTGATGTGCTTAATCTAGGGGTGTTAAGGGACACGCCCACCACTCCCAGGAGTAAGCGGTTGGATGCTTGGTCGGCTCCATGTACAAGCCTCGCTTATCACGTGTAGGGAAGGGCAGGAGAGGGATTTTCAAAAGGACAGAACGCAACAGTAGCAAACATCAGCGAGCGTACTTGTGCCTAGACTTGTACGTGTCTAAAAATCTTACAGATATTAATTCCTTTAATGTTCACAACTGTATGTGGTAATTCTTGCCACCTTCATTTTACTGATGGAGAAACTGAGGCACAGAGTAGTTAGGTAACTGGCCCCAGGTGCACGGCGGGTAGCTGACAGCCATGCCACGACCCAGGCAGACTCTCAGGGCACTCGGCCCCTCTGCTGCGCGGCCTGTTGCCTCGTGTGCACACACGGTAGGAGGCGTGCAAAACCAACCACTGCCGCAGCAGCCTCCGCCTGGTCCCCATCTTGACCTCTGGACACGAGGCCAGGCCAAACTGTGCCTGGCCGGGGGCCTCCTGGCTCCGGGCTCTGGCTGTTCTCCGAGGGTGTGCTCCATGCTCGGAGTTGCCTTTGGGGCAGCAAGGGGCAGCGACGCTGAGGCCTGGGACTGCACTGAGAGTACTTGTCCAAAGCCACTGCGCCCTGGAACCGGGGAGACTCTGGTCGCCTTGTCCTCATTCCAGCACCGCCCACAGGTACCCCCTCCTCTCTCTGCTGCTCGCGGGGACCAGGGACCATGGGTGGTGTCCGCAGGTGACTGCGCTCAGTGGACACTTCTATGTCTGTCCAGTCCTCAGCCACTCACCTCTCCAGAAGGCAAAGCGGAGCACATGGCGAGGACTTCTTAGTCCTGTGGTTGGGATGCCTCTCCTTCTGTGCTGCAAAGCCAAGGGCATCATCGCGGCCCGCTGCCTCACAGGCTTGGAAGAATGACCCTGAGAACTAGTCCTTTCCCCACACCATGGCACACAGAGAGGGACGGGATAGTGCAGGCCTCAATGTTTGTGAAACGGGGTTTGTGGGCTTTGGTTTCGGACATGCTTGCTATCTATATATATAAAAAGCCAGCAACCGTAACGCCGGAACGACTGGTCACTATGATGCTCACTGTGGCCAGCAGACCGCCGATCAGGGGGTGGGGCCGGCCGGCCAACCCCCTGCGGCCCCTCCCCCCTGGCAGGCTGGCCCCTGATCAGACTCTCCCACCTCATCAAAGGTGGGCCAGCCAGCCAAATGCCCCCCCCCCCCCCCCTTACCCCACCAGCCCTGTCCCCGATTGGCCCGCCCTACCATGATAGGCCCACAGCCCCTCCCCCAGGCTGGCCCTGCCCCTGATCACCCCCCCAACCCCAATAAGGGGCAGGGCTGGCCAGCCAACCTCCCCCAGCCCCTCCCCCAGCCGCTGACCCCTGATCAACCCCCCTATCCCATTTGGGGGCAGGGTCAGCTGGCCCACCACCCACAGCTCCTCCCTACGCTGGCCCTGTCCCCAATTGGCCCCTCCACCCCAATCAGGGGCGGGGCCCGCTGGCCAACCTCCCACTGTCTCCTCCTTCTGACAGGCCTGGCCCAGATCCGCCCAGATTGGGGCCTGGATGGCCAGACCCCACCTGTGCACAAATTCGTGCACTGGGCCTCTAGTATAATTATAAGAAAAACAGAACAATAAAATGCATTAATGAAGACTGGCTTTGTATAAAAATCCCAAATACAACATTCCCCAAACTTGGTTTTTAACAGTTTATTGAGGTATATTTAACACAAATTGCACATATTTAAAGTGACAAATATATTAAAAAAATAAAGTGACAAATATATCATTAATGAGTCCACCACTACAATTAAGATAATGAACATATCCATCACCCTAAAAATTTTCCTCTTATCCTTTAGTGATTCCTTCTGTATAGCCCTCCCCACAATCCCATTCCAAGGAAACCACAGGTCTGCTCTCTGTCTCTTTAAATTACTTTGTATTTTCTATAATTTTACATAAGTGGACGTACACAGCATGTATTCTTCATTTGTCTGGGTTCTTTCATCTAACAGAAGTATTCTGAGATTCACTTATTTTGTAGCATATACAGTAGTCCATTCCTTTTTATTTCTCAGTAGTATTCTATTTATGGCTGTACCATAGTTTATTTATCTATTCACCTACTGATGGACATTTGTCTTGTTTTTATTTGTTACTGCTATTCCAAATAAAACTGCTGTGAACATTCATGTACATGTCTTTATGTAGAAATATACTGCTGACCCTCAACTCCAGGGCACTCAGAAATCTGGGAATATCTTTGACGCCCCCAAAACTTAACTATAATTGGCCCTTCATATCTGTGGTTCAACCAACCGAAGATCCAAAGCAGTATTTTTGATCCACAATTGGGAATCCTCAGTTGGGAATCTGCGGTTGGGAATGTGAAAATACTGTTTCTTCGATCCGCCATTGGTTGAATCCGCGGTGCAAAACCCACGGATACATGGGGCCGACTGTATTTTCCGCATGCAAGTGGACCCACACGGTTCAAAACAGTGTTATTCAAAGGCCAACTGCACTTTCATTTCTCTTCGGTCAGTATCTCAGAGTGGACAACTGGATCGCGTGGTAAGTGTATGTCTAACTTTCCCCCCCCCCCCATTTGTTTTTAATCCTCGCCCAAGGATATTTTTCCATTGACTTTTCAGAGAGAGTGGAAGAGAGAGGGAAAGACAGAGACATATCGATGTGAGAGAAACACATCGGTTGGTTGCCTCCAAGCAGGGCCCTGGCCAGGGAAAAGCCTGCAACCAAAGTATATGCCCTTGGCCGGGATCAAACCGGGACCCTTCTCTCTGCAGGCTGACGCTCTACCCACTGAGCAAAACCAGCCAGGGCCGTATGTCTAGCTTTTAAAGAAACCGCCAAAGCATATTCCAACGTGGCTGCATGATTTTCTCTCCTCTGCATCCTAGCCAGTATTTGGTACGGTCGGTTTTCTTAACCGTGTGGTGATGTTTCATTGCTGTTTTATTTTGCATTTCCTACACAATCATGTTAAGCATTTTTTTTCATGGGTGTATGCACATGATTTCTTTGGTGAAGTGTCTTTCCAAATCTTTTTTAAAAAAGTATTGTTTGTTTTTTATTATTGAGTTTTGAAAATTCTTTATATAATCTATATACAAGTCCTTTATCGGATATACAATTTGCAAACATTCTCTCCTAGTGTGTGGCTTGTCTTTGCATTCTCTTAACACTGGTTTTTAAGAAGCAGAGGTTTTCGCTTGATGAGGTCCAATGTCTTTCTTTTGTGCCTCCTGCCTTTGGTATTATACCTCAGAAACCTTTGTCACCAAGGTATGTTCTTTTAGAAGTTTTATAGTTAAGTAAAGCAATTACATGTAGGAGGGACAGTCACTCTGGTTCCAAAGCCGCCGTGGGCTTGTGAGTTACTTTTGAGTTAATTTTTGTATGTGGCACAAGGTATGAATTGAAATTCATTTATTTTGTCTATGAATATATCCAATTGCTCCAGTACCATTTGTTGAAAGATGTTCCTTTCTTCACTGAAGGGCCTTTGCAGATTTTTTGATAATCATGTTCCATATACTGTATGTGTGGCTTTATTTCTGGATTCTCTTATATGCGGAATGATTTCACTTCCATGTGGAACCTATGAACACAATAAAGTAACAAACAAAGTAGAAACAGACTCACAGAGACAGAGAACAGACTGACGGCTCTCAGAGGGTAGGGGTGTGTGGCAGGGGCTGGGTGAAAAGATGAAGGGATTAAAACAACAACAGCTCCTAGACACAGGCAACAGAATGGCGGCCGGCAGAGGAAAAGGGCAGTGGGGGCGATAGAAGGGGGTCAAGGGGAGATGAATGGTGATGGAAGGAGACTTGACTTTGGGCAGGGAACACACAGTACAGTATACAGGTGAGCTGTATACTTGAAATCTATATCATTTTATTCACCAATGTCACCCCAATAAATTCAATAAAAAATTAAAGATTCTGTTTTATTCAGTGCTGAATAGAAAGTGTGAGAGAAGGCATCCTCACGTATTCCTAATTTTAGGGGGAAAGCATTCAGTCTTTAATTATTAAGTATGTTAGATGTGGGTTTTTCATTGATGTCCTTTATCAGGTTGGGGAAGGTCTCTTATATTTCTAGTTTACTGAGAATTTTTATCAAGAATGGATGCTGGATCTTGTCAGATGCTTTTTCTGCATCTTTTAAAATGTGTTAATATGGTGAATTACATTGATTTTCAAATGTTAAATCAACCTTCCTGGAATAAAGCCCCCTCCATCATGATGCTTTGCCTTTTTATAATATATTGTTGGGTTTGGTTTGCTAAAATTTTGTTTAGAAGTTTTGCACCCGTGTTCGGGAGAGATACTGGACTGTAGTTTTCTTGTAATGTTTTAGTCTGGCCTTGGTAGCAGAGGAATGCTGGCTTCATAGAATTAGTTGGGAAACATTCCTTACTTTTCAATTTTCTGGAGGAGTTTGTGTGGAGTCGGTATTATTTCTTCTTTAGAAGTTTGATAGGATTCGCCAGTGAAGCCACCTGGGCCCAGAGGGAGGTTTCTTGTGAGAAGATTTTTAACTACAAGGTCAATTTCTTTCATGGATATAAGGCTATTTCGGTTATTAATTTCTGCTTGAGAGCTTTGTAGTTGAGTCCTTCAAGGAATTTGTCCATTTCCCCTAAGATGTCAAATTTATTGGCACAAAGTTGTTCATAACATTCCTGGTCAGATGTCCCCTCCTTGGTGAGATTGTCCTTGGCCATCCTTGATAAAACTGCAGTCTTTCTCCTTAAATTTTTTTTAAAAATTGCTTTCAGAGAGGAAGGGAGAGGGAGAAAGAGATAGAAACATCAGTGACGAGAGAGAATCATGGATCCGCTGCCTGTTGTGCTCATCAGATGGCTCTGTGCTCACCTCTCTTCACCCAGCATGGTCCACAGTAACCAGGCTCTAGAAAAGGGAACTGGGATCGGAAGGGTCAAGGAATGTGCTTGGGTCCATCTAGGAAGTGATAAGTCAGGATTTGAACGCATGTCTGACTCCAGAGTCCTCGCTCCCCTCTGTTGTGCTGGCCTGGCACGTGAGGTCCTATCCCTGGAACCTTGCTCCAGTCAGTCAGCAGGTCCCGGGACTTCCCCAGTTCATTCTTAGCTCACCTGGTTCTACCTATCACCTCACCGGAAAGATCCAGCTCTCGACCCTCCCCCTCCCCCTCCCCATTTCCTCTGAGTCTCATGTCAGTTCTCTGTTATTTTATGACCGCCCATTTTGTAGATGAGGAAAACTGAGGCCAGACTACTTTAATAAGTTGTATGCCAAGAGGCTCTGTTAGCAACCCCAGAGCCTGGCTCCTTTAAAGCCCCTGCCCTGCCTACCACCCTCCTGGGGCCTGGGAAGTGTCCAGAAATATTATGGGACCTCTCTGTCTGGCACAGGGTCCTGGTTCCCCATGGTCTGTGAGCCCTGGAAAGGAGCCTGATTTTCAGTCCTGAGAACCCAGGCAAGTACAAATCTTCTGGTTTGACTGCATGTTGCCACTAGGTGGCGCTGCTGGCCTGCTGCTTGAAGCCCTGCACGCAACTCCACCCTCCCCATCCCCCAGAGTCTGGGCCCAGGCTGGGGCCCTCAGCTTGAGAGTGCCTCCCCATCCTCTACTGGAAAAGAATGGGCCACACGTAGAGGAGCCTAAAATACTATATGTAGGTGCTCATATAGTAGGTGCTCAATAAATAATCGTTAAATGAATGACTATGCTAAGAAGTTGGCATAGATGAGATTTTTCCTTCCCTATTTTATAGCCTAGGAAACAGGTCAGATACTAACAACAGTTAATAAGTTACTATTGTTGACTATTGGCAGGTCACTAGGTGCTGGTGGGCCCTGAGCTGAGCTCATTTTATTCTTCATCCTGTGTAGTCACAGCAACGAGGCAGGTGCTTTCATAGTCCCGTTTTGCAGGTGAGAACACTAGGGTTTAGAGAGGCCAGTCAGTGGGATAGAAGGACCAGGACTGGAAGCCCTCTGCCTGCATCTGATCAGGATCACCTGTTGGCTTAGTGCCTTCTCCTTCCCACACCCCACAAAGAACCCCAGGTAAAGCACCCCAACCCTGCTCAGCCAGCACAGCCGCAGGCCTGGGCATCATGTGACCACCAGAGGGAGGCCTAGGTCTTTAATCAGCCAAGAAGGGGCTGGAATGGGGCTGGGAGGCTGGCAGGTACTGAGATGCCAGAGTAGCAGTGCGGGCACCTGGCCTCGAGAGGGCAGTCTCTTCCTTTGTGAAAGGAGCTAACCGCCCATTCCTGGCCTGCTGGGCTCCCGTGGGCGACCTGAAGCCACACCTGCCAGGTTGCTGCCCCATGAGGGCTCAGCACCCAAGCCCTGGCCCCACGCAATGAGTAACGGTGGGGACACAGGGGTTGGAATAACACAGGGGTTGGAATACATTCTCTCTCTGGGTTTGCTTTGCATACCATCAATCTCCCCCACCGACAAGCAGGATTTTGCTTTGTTTCATGCACTGTCTCCCCCAGGGCTCGGATCACCGTGTCTGGTGCACAGTGGGTGCTCAGTAAGCAGGTGCTGAGGAGTGCAAGTGGTGGGAGCATGTGGCGCCTGTGCTGGGCCGAGCCCCCGGGAATCCAGTGGGCCCCTTGTATCTCACAGGCGAACCCCAAAGAGCCAGGCTTGGGGTGCTGCGCTGCCTTCCAGGCTGTCAGCCTGGTCAAATCCGTGTCCCTCTCTGGACCTCTCTCCTCTCCAAGGGGAGCATCTCAGGGTTCCTAGGTGTGACGGCTCAGGGGGTGGTCATGCCAGATGTAAGGGTATCCTTTCCTGCCACATGTCACCGGCCCATGGCTGTGTTTCCCCGCTCCCCCTTCCTGCTCTCGTGTCCTCTTCTCCATCTGCCACAGTAAACACGGCCCCCTTCCAACATCCAATGAAAAGCCCAGTGAAATCGCTGCGATAGGAAGATACCTGCATCAACTTAAGAAACGAAGCCTGTGTTGGAGGCAGAGCTTGTAGCAGCTTCTCGGAAGGACCCAGACTAAGACACCACCAGCAGGGGGCAGGTGGGGGCTCAGCGTCCTGGCGGGGTTTTCATGGCTGGCCTTAGCTGTCCTCCTGATGCTGACTTGGGGGGAGGGGGGGTGCGGTGCTGGGGAGCCCCTGGAGCAAGGGAGTGGAGTTCCTCTCAGAATCATCTGGACCCGGCCGGCAGCAAAGTGGGCCTCAGAAACCAACTGCAGTGGGAAGAGCCACTCAAAGGCTCCTGGCCCGTGTTGCCCGGACTAGAACAGTGTCTCCCACTGGGAAGGGGAACCAGCATGTGGAGAATATCAGCCAAGGCTTGGCTGGGTACCACATACCCCCATACCTCCCACCTTCGATCTCTGAGGAAGATCCCACCAGGGTCTCAGGATCCTATGGAGCCAGGGCAATCCTCACATCCGACAAAGGCCCATACAAACAGCTCACCGGGAGGAAAAAACGGGCCTATGGAAACAGGGGCAGCAAAGGGGAGGGAGGACAGGGGGCAAAGGCTACCTCTTAGGTCACCAGAGCTCTAGCTCCTCACAAGACACATAGTAGGTGCTCAGCAAATATTTGTTGAATGAGTACAGGACTCAGAGTACAACCTTCTTCAGCAACAGATTTTACTGGCGAAATCACAGTATTTGTTCTTCAGGCTCTATTTAAGACACGAGAGAATACTGCTATTAAATAAGGGCAAGAGACAGTGGCAAACAAACACCACAGTAACTGAATTACCATTTGCATTGGATGCAATAAACAGTAAGGCAGAGGGCTTCCCCTCAGAATCATCGGGACCTCTCGGGACAGGAGCAATAGAGATGAATTAAAGAGCCGATCCAGATAAAAATGGAGTGAGAAAAACAACCAGGAAACCTGAGTAAGCAAGCCACCGTGCGTAAACACTATATAAGCACAACAGAAGAATTACATAATAAAAAAAATCTCTTGAACCATGCCTCCTTCCCAAAGTTCAGGAAAACTAATTTCACATAAAAATAAACAATAAAGAAATACTGAGGCCAAATCGGACTCGAATTTATAAGAAAAACAGAGGAACAGGATAATATTAGTACAGACAATAAAAGCATGCCAGAAAGACAAACCTATACCCAAAAGTATAAAACTATAACCTATTATCTCAATACATTAAGAAACTGATATAAAACATAAAAGAGTAACTTAAATTAGAATTAAAAAAAATATGAAATGTGGTGACAAAACTTCAGAAAAGAATCTATATATATAAAAGGCTAATATGCAAAGTGTCCCTGCAGAAGTTCGACCAGGAGACCCGGAGTTCTATCGCTTGCTATGACGTGCACTGACCACCAGGGGGCAGCACGGAATGAAGGAAGGCCCCAGCCAGCAGCTGGCAGCCTGGGAAGGGAGGCCCTGGCCAGCTGCTGGAAGGCCCCATCGGCCCTGATCTCATGCCAGGCTAGGGACCCTACCCATGCACAAATTTCATGCACCAGGCCTCGAGTTAGAAAATAATAGGGAAAACTTCACTTTATAAATTAAGGCTAAAACAGAAGGAACAAAACAGTGAATAGAGACAACAGATAATGTGTTAAGAGAAAAAGAAGGTGACAAATATTAAAGATGGACAAAGAAGATCCAACATATCCCTGAAGGAGAAGACAAAAATACAGGTAACAAACAAGTACTTAAAACTATTATTCAAGAAAACTCCCCTGAAATAAAGAGGGATTAGAAGCTATGTTTTGAAAGAGCACACGATATATCTGAAAATATCAGCCTAGAAGGAACACCACCAAAAACACTCTTGGGAATTTCTCTGGTCATCTAGGGGAGGTGTCCTGAGTTCAGCACTGGAAGGCTGGAGTCTACACTGGTGAGGGCAGCTCTGGAGTTTACAGCTTCAGGGCGATGCCAACCTCCAGGCTGTGGGCGGCCAAAGTGAATTGAAGATAATTGTCCTGGGGCTGAGGAGCAGAGGTGCCAGGTGAATTTCCCAAGGGGTGCTGCAGTTCCCCTGAACAATGGCAGACCTTGATGGGGAGCAGGCAGTGTGATCCAATGTTGGTATCCTAAATATTGGGTCATCAGATTGGTCCATGATGGCCACGGCCAATGACTGCGTGCCTCAGAAAAAGGTAAGATTCCCTAACAAAGGTGGATGAGCGAGGATGGTGGGGAAGCTCCTGAGGTGTCAGAGGAGCCAATGCCTCCCCCTCTTTGCCCCCAGCAGACTCCTCATTGGGGGCAATTCATGATGGAGAGGATATCCAGGAAGGCTTTGGGGGTAGGGGGGATAGATTGTAGGGGGGAATCAAGGGAGAGGCCGAGTGGATGGAAAAGCTTGCAGTTGCCAGCTGGCGGTAAGAGGACCAGGAGGCTGGATCAGTGGCAGCCGGCACCTTGGAGTAGAGTGGTTTTGAATCCCAGCCGGTAGTAGCCCAGCCTCCACTCACAGCCCCTGCTCCCCACTACGACCCACTCCACCTTTTCTCGGAAGGTTCTTACTGTGCTGAGTCCTCAGCCATCTCCTGGGGACTTCCTGTTCTGTGCCTTGAGGCCCTGGGGGAACGGACTCCAGCTGCCAGTGTGGCCCCTCACTGTCCCCAGATGGAGAGGGAGCACCCTAGCGCCCTCAGTTCTGCAGGCACATGGCTTTCCGTCCTCGCCCTCCAGCGGGGCTGTGGGCATTAGATGTGGAGCTATCCCGGCTCTGGCTTGAAGGTCAGTGCATCTGGAACTGCCTTTGCTTTTGAAGCAGTAAGCTTAGCCGTTAGGACACAAGGGCTTTGGGATGAAAAAGACCAGGTTGGACACTCTTCTTGGCCACTTGTCAGCTGTGCGATTTTGAGCAAGAACTCACACAGCCTAGACTTCAGTTTCCACATTTGAACAGTGAGGGCGAGGATGGGGGCTTTCTCTCTCTCCTTTTGGGAGAAGACTTTCAAGGGTACATATTCATAGGACTGCCTTCCCCCCCTTTTTTCCCCACTTTGCCCACGAGGTCCTGGGGAAGGACTCTGGCAGACGTGAGCCATTTTGTCCCCTGTCTTTCCAACTAGGAAGCCTGGGGACGAGGATCATGGGCTTGTCCTTGTCCCGCGGAGGTGGGGCAGCTCCAAGACGGCTTCTGGTTTGATGGCTTCATAACACATAGCAATCTCCTAAGAGAGGCCAGGTGTCCATCCTTCTGTCCCCGCATCGGCCCTTTGCCGTCTCTCTCAGGCTGCTTCACAAGTGCCCTAAAGTCTTAGAATTTATGGAACTTCCCCCCTCGGGGGAAGCCTACCCCCTACCACATGCCCACACTTAGGGGCGGGGGGAATGCTCTTAAAATGAAATTACTCTAGTGCCTACTGGTTGGGGCTGGGGGGTGGTGACCTCAGAGCCTCAGAATTCAGCCCCCCAGTCCCAGCCCAGTCGTGGCTCCTCTTGGGCTGGGCCCGCTGGTAGGGGCGGAGGCGAAGGGGGCATTGTCCGGGAAGCCTCCCAGCTGCCCCCGCTGGAGGCTGGGAGGCCTGAATAGCTTCACAGCTCTAGGCCGACTTGCTGAATGGGCGCCTGACCCCTCCCTGGCGGTGGCCCGGAATGGATGACATTTTCATTGCAAACTAACAAGGGGAGAAATCCAATTACCTTACAAAGGGGCTGCCAAAGGGGCCTCAGAGTTAGGGAGAGAAGGGAGGGCAAGAAGGGGAGTGGGAGGGGAGCGGGTGTGTGAGTGTGTGTGTGTGTGTGTGTGTGTGTGTGTGTGTGAGTGTGTGAGTGTATGTATGTGTGTGTATGTGTATGTATGTGTGAGTGTGTGTGTGTGTATGTGTGTGTGTGTGAGTGTATGTGTGTGTGAGTGTGTGTATATGTGTGTGTGAGTGTGTGTGTATGTATGTGTGTGTGAGTATATGTGTGTGTGAGTGTGTGTATATGTGTGTGTGAGTGTGTGAGTGTGTGTGTGTGAGTGTGTGAGTATGAGTGTATGTGTGTATGACTGTGTGTATATGTGTGTGTATGTGTGTGTGTGTGTGTGAGGTCCCCGCCCTGGGAGGCAGGGGGGAGGATAGGTGGGACTGGGGCTTTTTACTCCTTCCTCTTTGCCAGAGTCCCGCTGGGAAGCTCCATGCTGTGGGTGGTGCAGGAGAGGCCCCAGAGCCCCTCAGGCAAGCCTCATCCTCTCTGAACCCCACTCTTGGCCCATCAGACTGGGGGTTCCCACTGCATAGTTTTTGCTTTCACTATACCCACCTAAACTATAAATCCTTTTTCTTTAAATTTAAAATATATCACTTAAACAGTATTTAAAAAGGAAAGTTTATATCCTAACTGTAAACAAAAAAAGTAGACGTTAATTTAAAAAGAACTTTAGTTTAAACAACCCAGTGTTGTTAAACCTCAGCTAGGTGTTGGAGTGCCAAGAGCTTTGGAGCTTCGAGGTCTTGGGGTGAGTGGGTTGGGAGAGGTAAGGGAGGGGGGTTGTTCGCAAGTGTTTGCAACAAACCCAGACTTCTCCAGGGCCTGATCCAGGAGGACTGAGCGGATTGAAAAGAAACCCCTCTCTCCACCAAACAGCTGTTTCTGTTCCTACTCTAGGCCCTCCCAGGCCTGGCCGGGGCGGTGGGTTGGGCTGCCCTTAACCCTGGTTGCCCAACTATTTAGTGGGGAACATAGAGGCAACGTGGTGACCTGCTGCATCAGTGGTCAGACCTGGTGCTGTGTGGGTGGTCACTGGGGTCCCCGAAGTTGTGAGTAGCCTAGGGGAGGTGGAGGATGATGGTGGTCGCAGGGCAACTAGAAAGGTTGGCCTTCCACTCTGCTTCCCCTTCAGACTGGGGAGGAAGGAAAGCAGATGCCCTACAGGAGGAAATTAGCCTTTGCTTCCTGCAGCCCCGCCAGAGCAAATCAGCCTTCAAAAGTCTGCCTGCCCCTGGTGCTTCCCTCCCATCCCCTCTCCCATCCCCACTAATGGAGCTCTCTTGCCCAGAACACCCGCCTGGGAGTCTCCTGAGGTACAGGGGCGGGGGCGGAGGGGGGCAGGCGTTGGAAGGATCCAGGATCTTGGAGACACCCTGCCAATACCCTTTCCAGACTGGGGCCATTGCCTGCAGCTCCTGTTCCACGGAAGCATTTTGGGGAGCTTTGGCACCAGGAGAGTTCAGGCCCGAGGATGGGACATCACTGGCCCCACCCCCACCCCTGGGGAAATTCTGTCAAACTGGGAAAGCTGAGGGAGGGGCAGTGCCTGCTAGGGGGTGTGGCTCAATTAAGCCTCACCTGCTCACCCCTGGCCAATCAGTGACCACTCTGGGCCTTGGGGACTTCCTGCTCCCCCTGCTCCCCCAGGCCATTCCTGCTCTCGGAATGTGGGGAAGAGGGGAACAGAGAGATACAAGTCTGATCCACAGACTTAGGGGCACCCCCAAGTCTGCAGGGGGGCCTTCAGCCAGATGCTCCGGGAGTGAAGCAGAGGTCCAGATGAGGGTCGTTTGCAGAGGCTGAAGCTGCCAGGGAAGCGAGCCCCCCCCCCCCCCCCCCCCTGCCACCCCGCCGGGTCCCCTTCAGCTTGACGTAGACGCCATCCTGACCCTTTTGAGGATGTTCTGTTCCGTTTGGAAGTCAAGGTTGGTGCCGCCGAGGAGGGTTTCTCAGCAAAGGGCTTGAGCGCACCATCCTCTTTTACGGGGAGCACACCCAGGGCCCCAGCCATGCGAGTTTCTCTCGGAGTTCTGATGAGAACCCCGAACAGCGCTGCGTGGACCCCTCTCTAGGTAGCACAGAAAGGCCAGAACATACTAGTATTTACCGGATGTCAGCCGTGAGTCAGGCCGTGTGCCCAGGGCTGGGAGGTGACAGTGAGACAGCTCTGGCCCTGCCTTCACAGACCGTGGAGCCTGGCCTTCGTGCTGAGGCACAGGCTGCTCTGTGCGGCACGCTCTTCCGTCCGGAAAATGCCTCTTCATAGGAGGTCTCACATTTTCTTCCCACACACGGATGGAGCTACACAAAGAAATGAAGAGAGCAAGAGATGGTAAATATAGGGTAAATAAACCTTTTTGAAAATATAATTGTATAAAGCAAGACAATAATGATACATTTGGAGGTTTATACTATATGTAGAAAATGTATGCGAATGGAAGTATACTTGTGGGGTTTTCACATTTTATATGGAGTGAGAGGCCCGGTGCACAAAATTTGTGCAAGAGTAGGCCTTCACAAACATGACTGCCTGGATCCTCTCTTGCAGCAGCCGCGGCGGCTGCCTCAATCCCCGGCTTTGTCCTGGAAGGATGTCCGGTCTAATTAGCATATTGCCCTTTTATTATTATAGATGGTATAATATTATTTGTGTGACCTGTGACACGAAGCAATCACGTGGCACATTTCAGGGCAATCACGAATAGGATAGTGAGTACCCCTACTAAGCCAATGGCACAGATAAAGTGGAATCTGGATGTCTCCTCTGTGGGTAGGGAACCCCATGACCGAACACACCTGGCCTCTCCGCTCCCCCACAGTCTGCTCCGGGTACTACTGAGAGGCTTACCTGGTTGGTGAGCCAGGGCGTAGGTGGCCCAGGCCTTTTCCCTGGGTGCAAGCTTCCTGCACGCAGGGAGCACCCGTCTCTGCTGTGCCCTTGTGAGCAGGGGAGGCTGGGGATGGTGCAGAGTTGCCTGTCTAATTCTAAGTCTAATTCTAGGTTTCCGCGTTAGGAAGCCCACTGACTCACAGAATCTGCTTCATCCTTAGTAAATGGGACACTTGGTCTCTCATGTGCTTCTTTAGGTAATTTCTTAATTGGCTTAGACATCAGTGTTTATCGAGACGCTCCCCCCTGTCACGCACCACAGCTGGTGGTAGGCAGAGCGAGGGTGCCAGACCCGTCCCCAGTCTGTCTGTGCAGCTGACCACAGGGGCCTGAGCCCCAATCTTGGAACAGGGAGGAGCAACGGGGGGAAAGGTGAAGACGGTACATGGGTGCGGGACCCGTGGGCCCACAGAGGGCTGAGGGTGCCTCAGCTGAGCCTGGCCAGAGGGGCCCTCAGCTTTTCACCCTCGTGCCCTGCTCAGAATCTCCAGGGTTACAGCAAAAGCACAGGCTGGGGGCAGAAGACCCAGGTTCCTTGTCCAGCTCGGCCACTGACTCACTATGTGACCTCAGCCAAGTTATGTCCCGCTCCCCCATCTGGCCTCAGTTTCCCCATCTAAAACAAAGGGTTGTGCTAGGCAGTGGCTCCTCTGCCTTTAGGGTTTCTGCGTCTAGATCAGAGACTCCGGGCTCAGGCTGCCTTTACACTTACTTTGTTTGGCCTACACAGTGTTTGAATTTTCCCCAATTAGTTGCTGACATGGGGAAGATTTCACATATGAACCTGAATTTCTAGCTTCTCTTGAAAAATTCTGAGTCTTCATTGCTGCATAGAAACGGTAAGCGGGAGTTAGGCAGGGGTCCGTGGCCTCTCCAGGTGGCCATAGTCCCCGCGTGGCCACCACCGTCCACGTTGCCTGCTTACCCCACAGCACGTGCTCTGAGGCCCCAGCACCGCGGGCAAACTGTGACAGGAACCCGGGTCTCTGAGTGCCCAGGCCAGTGTGGTATCTGCTCTGTGCTGTGGCCAGTCGGACCCCGCCCAGATGGGACCGGAGAGAGGAGGGAGCGTATTTCAGAGCCGCCTGAGGTTAGCCGAGGGAAGCCGGACCTAGGGCGGGCGAAGACACGCGGGCAGGTCCTGGGCTCAGTGGGTCCCTGGGGTTCCATAGTGGACCCCCCTGCAGGAAACACGAGCAGAACCAGAGGGTCCCCTGGCCTCTCCCCGGGTTTTCTTCCTCCTGTCCCCAACCAGTGGCTGAGCCAAGGGGCTGGAGTTAAAGCCCCTCCCCCATTGGCAGCTTTACAGATCTCCCCTGCCCCCCAACACCGCCTGCCCCCCACCACAACTCCCTGCTAATGTGGTTAAATCATTGTCAGAGGCACAAGGGCAGGTCACCAGATGGCTACCCCATGCAGAGGAGGCCAGAGGTGGTGGTAGGGGGTGGGAGCCTGTGGGAGTCTGCCCCTGCCTTCTCTCTCCACAGCCCCAGATCCCACACTCTCCAGCCCTGGGGGCCCCCGTGGTCCCCCAAAAGGCTCCTATTCCAAGTGACGCTGAGAAGTGATCTCGGCGCTGGTGGCCCAGGGAAGCCGCGAGGACGAAGGTTCAGACAGCCCTGCAGTTGAACCCTGGCTGCCACCTGCCCAATGGAGCAAACAGTAACTCCTACCTCCCCGGGTGAGGGTGCGGGGGCAGGAGTGCGGAGGGGCAGCGCCCCGTGGGCTCCCAGCAATGGTCCCCTTCACTCCCTCCCGGTGGCCCCAGGGAGCTCTCCGCTGAGCTGCTGGGTCTCCGTGTCCCCCCACCCCCCACCCCCACCCCCCGGTGGACAAAACATCCTAGACACAAAGCATGGAAATCTGATACAGTTTAGCTTCTCGGACAGAAAACCATAGAGTAGCTTCTACTTTGGGATGACGAATCCCTTAGACCAGTGGTCGGCAAACTGCGACTCGCGAGCCACATGCGGCTCTTTGGCCCCTTGAGTGTGGCTCTTCCACAAAATACCACGTGCGGGCGCGCACGTACAGTGCGATTGAAACTTCGTGGCCCATGCGCAGAAGTCGGTTTTTGGCCTGGGCGAGTCTATTTTGAAGAAGTGGCGTTAGAAGAAGTTTACGTTTAAAAAATTTGGCTCTCAAAAGAAATTTCAATCGTTGTACTGTTGATATTTGGTTCTGTTGACTAATGAGTTTGCCGACCACTGCCCTAGACTGCTCACAATTTACCGAGCCCACTCCATGGCTTTCCAGTCCCCGCAGTCATGTGGGATAATGATCATCCTCATTCCTAGATGGGAAAACCGGAGGGGCGGAGTGGGTCAGTCAGTTGCTCAAGGTCACAAAGCTACGTGTGGGGCCGGTCTCTATTGCCAACTTAGGTCTGGTCGTGAGACAAGGATCCGGCCTTCTTAAAGACTCACCTAGCTTGGTAGGACAGAGTTGCACATCGAAAGGGAGGCTCTGGCTGCCTCCATCTCCCATCCCCAGCCTCGCCCCCATAACGTGTGGCACTTCTTCCCTGATCGCGTGCCCCGCCTGGGATTCTCCTGCTGCGTAGGTCCGCCCTCTCACCTTTCAAGGCCAGCAGGAATGTCACCTGGGCTGGGAAGCCTTCTTCGACGGCACCCTGGGACTTTCGCCTCCTCCACCCTGACTTCCATGCTGCTCCCAGGGACTCTGTCCCAAGCCCCCGGGGTTCCTTTCCTGCCTGTTCAGCAACTTCTGTCCCTGAGTGCAAGGGTGGGTGACAAGCCCCTGGACAGTGGGACCCATGCTAGATTGGCCTCAATCCCATCCTCTGTCCACAGCTGTCCTGCTCCTTCCTCTCTCCTCCCCCTGGCCCGTGCAGGCTGGCCGTGTATCAATTGGCCTTTAGCAATATGTATCAAACCTGAAAAAGCGCATGCCCTCTGACCTAGCACTTCTAGGACACTTCCCTAAAGACACAACTTAAAAATATGTATGAAAATGCTCATCTTGCCCTAGCTGGTTTGGCTCCATGGATAGTGCGTCGGCCTGGGGACTGAAGGGTCCTGGGTTCGATTCCGGTCAAGGGCACATGCCTGGGTTGTGGGTTTGATCCCCAGTAGGGGGTGTGCAGGAGGCAGCCAATCAGTGATTCTCTCTCATCATTGATGTTTCTAACTCTCCCTCTCCCTTCCTCTATGGAATCAAAAAAATATATTTAAAAAATAAAATAAATAAAAATGTTCATCTTAGTGTTTATATATAAAGGGCAAAAATTGGACATAACTTAAATATCCAACAGGGAATTTTTGGTTAAATATATATGATACTGTACATAAATACTCAGAATATATGTAGCAATTTAAATAATAAAGTAGATCTGCTGTATTTCACTGGCACCAAAGATGGTCCTAATATAGTAAATGTAAAAATAGGATTAAATAAACCATATAAAGTGATTTCTTTTTTCTCTTTATATATGTACGTGTGTGCTCATGTGTGTGGGGAGTGTGTGTAGATAGATACATAGAGATATAATGTCTAGCAAACATTAACAGTGTTATCTCTGGGTAGTGAGATTAATGGGTGATTTATGATATTTTGCTAATCTACACTTTTCTGCAGTGAGTTACTGGGGAGAGTGAAGAAACAAGGAAAACATTTATTTTAAAGTGGAGTGTGACAGCCTGGCTGGGGGCCTCCCTGCAGACACCCCCCACCCGCCGCCCCTGCTGAAGACTGAATGAGGCCAGGGCAGGCCAGGGGAGGCTGGCGGAGAGGTGGGCAGCAGGGCCAGTGTAGTGAGTGGCTCCAGTCGAGTCCAAGCCAGGATGAATGACATCAGGTTTGGTTCTTGGCTTGGGTCGGGCACTCCATCTCCAGGAGAGACCTTGTTAGGCCAGGTGATCGTCCCACCCAGCCTGCACCTGCTCCATTAATCTTCCCTGTCCCGACCTGGCCAACAGAGCCCACTCTGTCTGTTGACCTAAGAGGAGGGTGCCACGGGCCCGGGGAGGGGCTCCTGCGCCATACCTGCCGTTGCTCAGCAGCTGGCCGGAGCCCTCATGGGGGGCCAGGTTTGTCAGCGCTGATGGATGAGGAGCTGCAGGAAGGCCGCTGTGCTCCGCCGCCATCGCTGCGCTCCCTGGCCCACGCTGTTCCTCGGAGCGCGAGTCCCCAAGGCGAGGCAGCGAGTCAGGTCCAGTCTGCAAATGTCCGTGACCCTCACACAGGAGCCTCCCCCGACTCACACCTGCGGTACCACAAGCTTTCTTTTTAAACCTGCCCTAAGCCAAAGAACAGAGCAAGTCAGATCTGGCTTTTTTGTAAATGAGACAATGGAAGCAGTTAACGTAGCCGTTCCAGTGAGAAGGTAGATCTACATTTCGTGGAGACTGAAAGAGATTTGTAATATTTTAAGTGAAATAAGCATAGTATGACAAAAGTAGAGTTTAAGTTTTTTTTCCACATTTTATAAATATATAAAACATATATATGGAAGGACATTCACCGATGGTTCACAGTGACTGAGCCGGTATTCGAACCAGGTCTTTGGGCTCAAACCCCAAGCTCATTTCACTGTGTCATTCCCTCCAGGACCTGAGGTGCTTTCCAAGCTTCACCTCTTCAGGCCCCTGGGACTCATCCCCAGCCTGGCGTGGGCCATCTCAGCTGTTCCAGAGCCCTTTCCTCTGACACGCTCTGGGGCTGAGTGCTGTGCCACCCTGATAGCTGCACTTCTACGCGCCCCCTGCTGGTACCCTGGGGTCTCTGCCCCCATCCCATAGTTGAGGCCTCTCTCCTTCACCTCCTCTGGCATCATCCTGATGGTATCAAGTTGAAGACCCAAAGCTCACACATGCTATTCGAAGGAAATCTATTGATTGGATTCATGTATTCTTCTTTTGCCCATAATCCCACTGAGCTTGGATCACTGGCTCCCCAGGCCATGGGTGGCAGCAAACTAGAACATGGGTGGCCAGCTGCCAGGGCCAGGCGGCCCAGAGGCCGGGCAGCAGAGGGAAGCGCTCAGTCCCGCAGCAGCCTGGGGCCCTGTGGAGAGGAGTGAGCTCTCAGTGCACAGAACGGACCACAACTGACCCTGTGGTGGCTCATCAAGACAGGCGGGGCTGGGAGCTAACATTGCTGAGTGTTCACCATTTGCCACGCGATGTTTGGCGTGTGTGCTGTGTCAGGAGGTACAGAGGGGAGGCAATGTTTTTAAGAAAGTATATGAAGTGGCTGGGGCTGCCCTAACAATTCGTCGCCAACTGGTGGCTTTACAGGACTTGATTCTCTCACAGTTCCGGAGGCCAGAGGTCTGAGATCAAGATGTCAGCAGAGCCACGCGCCCTCTGAAGGCTCGGGGGAGAATCCTCCCTGCCTCTTCCAGCTTCTGCTGGCTCCTGGCAGTCCTGGGCCTGGGGTTCCGTAACTCCAGTCTCTGCCTCTGTCTTTATACAGCCTTCTTCTCTGTGTCAGTATCTGTTTCTTCTTCTCTTCCAAGGACTTGTTATTGGATTTAGAGCCCCCCTAGTCCAGGGTGATCTCATCTTCAGCTACATAACTTACCTACATCTGCTAAGATCCTTCTTCCAAATAAGGTCATATTTACAGGTTCCGGTGGATGCACCTTTGCGGGGAGGGGGCGGGCACTGTTCAACCCACTGCATAGAGATGCTTACCTAAAACAATGACAAATTTAAAGCACCACCTTAATATTTAACAAAGTAAACCGCTGTTTCTGATAAACGTTTTTAATACAGAAAAGCTCATTTCCTGGGTAGGCGAGGAGCTTGGGCCCTGGATCTACTTTGATTTCCCAGAATGCCCACACAGGTCAGGGCACTTGGGAGGAACCTCTCCAATCCCAGTGCCACGGACTGGTGCAGTTTCCTTTGCATCCCTTCCTTAAACCCCATGGCATAGTGGGAAACTGGAGAGGAAAGACGAAGGATCATTAGCCTTTGAGTTGAGAGGGAGGAGTTCAAACCCCATTCTGTTCCTTGCTCACTAACCTCGTAGCCTCTGAGCACCTGTATCACACCCTTCTGATCCATGCTTGCCTTGCCAAGTCTTCATCACAAATGCTCCCTGTCAAAGAAGCCATTCCTGCCATACCACCAGAGGCATTAAAAATTTTTTTTTCTTTATTGATTAAGATATTACATGTGTTGCCGAAACCAGTTTGGCTCAGTGGATAGAGCGTCGGTCTGCGGACTGAAGGGTCCCAGGTTCGATTCCGGTCAAGGGCATATACATTGGTTGCGGGCACATCCCCGCTAGGGGGTGTGCAGGAGGCAGCTGGTCGATGTTTCTCTCTCATCGATGTTTCTAGCTCTCTGTCCCTCTCCCTTCCTCTCTGTAAAAAATCAATAAAATAAATATTTTTTTTAAAAAAAGATATTACATGTGTCCTTATCCCCCCCCCATTGCCCCCCCACCCGCCCACTCATGCCCTCACCCCCCTGGTTTCTGTGTCCATTGGTTAGGCTTATATGTATGCATACAAGTCCTTTGGTTGATCTCTCCCTCTTACCCCCACCCTCCCCTTTCTTCCCTCTGAGGTTTGACAGTCTGATTGATGCTTCTCTGTCTCGATCTATTTTTGTTCATCAGTTTATGTTGTTCATTATATTCCACAAATAAGTGATCATGTGATATTTATCTTTCCCCGACTGACTTATTTCGCTTAGCATAATGCTCTCCAGGTCCATCCATGCTGTTGGGAATGGTAGGAGTTCCTTTTTACCGCAGCGTAGTATTCCATTGTGTAGATGCACCACAGTTTTCTAATCCACTCATCTGCTGATGGGCACTTAGGCTGTTTCCAAATCTTAGCTATTCTAAATTGTGCTGCTATGAACATAGGGGTGCATATATCCTTTCTGATTGGTGTTTCTAGTTTCTTGGGATATATTCCTAGAAGTGGGATCACTGGGTCAAATGGGAGTTCCATTTTTAGTTTTTTGAGGAAACTCCACACTGTTCTCCACAGTGGCTGCACCAGTCTGCATTCCCACCAGCAGTGCACGAGGGTTCCTTTTTCTCCGCATCCTCGCCAGCACTTGTCGTTTGTTGATTTTTTGATGATAGCCATTCTGACAGGTGTGAGATGGTACTGCATTGTCATTTTGATTTGCATCTCTTGGATGATTAGTGACTTTGAGCATGTTTTCATATGTCTCTTGGCCTTCCTTATGTCCTCTTTCAAAAAGTATCTATATCCATTGCCCATTTTATGATTGGGTTAACTTCCTTTTGTTAAGTTGTATGAGTTCCCTGTAAATGTTGGAGATTAAACCCTTATCGGTGATAACATTGGCAAATAGGTTCTCCCATGCAGTGGGCTTTCTTGTTGTTTTGTTGATGGTTTCTTTTGCAGTACAGAAGCTTTTTATTTTGATGTAGTTCCATTTGTTTATTTTCTCTTTAGTTTCCATTGCTCTAGGAGCTATATCAGCGAAGATATTGCTTCGGCATATATCTGAGATTTTGCTGCCTGTGGATTCCTCTAATATTTTTATGGTTTCCCATCTTCTGTTTATGTCCTTTATCCATTTTGAGTTTATTTTTGTTAATGGTGTAAGTTGGTGGTCTAGTTTCATTTTTTTTTTTGCATGTATCTGTCCAATTTTCCCAACACCATTTATTGAAGAGACTGTCTCGACTCCATTGTATGTTCTTGCCTCCTTTGTCAAATATTAATTGAGCATAGTGGTTTGGGTCGATTTCTGTGTTCTCTATTCTATTCCATTGGTCTCTGTGTCTGTTCTTGTGCCAGTACCAGGCAGTTTTGAGAACAGTGGCTTTGTAATACAGCTTGATATCTGGTATTGAGATCCTTCCTACTTTGCTCTTTCTCAGGATGGCTGCAGCTATCTGGGGTCTTTTTTATTCCCGATGAATTTTTGGAGAGTTCATTCTAGGTCTGTGAAATATGCCGTTGGTATTTTAATGGGGAGTGCATTGAATCTATAGATTGCTTTGGGTAGTATGGACATTTTAATGATGTTAATTCTACCAATCCATGAACACAGTATGTTCTTCCATCTGTTTATGTCTTCCTCTATCTCTTTTTTCAGTGTCCTGTAGTTTTCTGAGTACAGGTCTTTGACCTCCTTAGTTAAGTTTATTCCTAGGTATCTTAATATTTGTAGTGCAATGGTAAATGGGATTGTTTTTTCAATCTCTCTTTCTGTAAGTTCACTATTGGTGTATAAAAATGCCATAGATTTCTTGGCATTAATTTTGTATCCTGCTACATTGCCGAATTCATTTATTAAGCATAATAATTTTTTGATGGAGTCTTTAGGGTTTTCTATGTATAGTACCATGTCATCTGTGAATGACAGTTTTACGTTTTCTTTTCCAATTTGGATACCTTTTATTTCTTCTTGTTGTCTAATTGCTATGGTTAGTACTTCCAGAACTATGTCGAACAGGAGTGGTGAGAGTGGGCATCCCTGTCTCGTTCCTGTTCTTAGGTGAAATGGTTTTAGTTTTTGTCCATTGAGTATGATGTTGGCTGTAGGTTTGTCATATATAGCTTTTATTATGTTGAGGTATGATTCCTCTATTCCCATTTTGCTGAGGGTTTTTATCAAGAAAGGGTGTTGGATTTTATCAAATGCTTTTTCTGCATCAATTGATATGACTATGTGATTTTTATCTCTCAATTTGTTTATGTGATGTATCACGTTTATTGATTTGTGGATATTGTACCATCCTTGCATCCCTGAGATAAATCCTACTTGGTCATGGTGTATGATCTTTCTGATGTACTGCTGGATCCTATTTGCTAGAATTTTGTTGAGGATTTTGGCATCTATGTTCATGAGGGATATTGGCCTGTAATCCTCTTTCATTGTGTTATCTTTATCTGGTTTTGGTATTAGGGTGATGCTGGCTTCATAGAAGGAGCTTGGAAGTGTTCCTTCCTCTTGAATTTTCTGGAATAGTCTGAGGAGGATAGGTTTTAGTTCTTCCTCGGATGTTTGGTAAAACTCCCCTATGAAGCCGTCTGGCCCCGGGCTTTCGTTTGCTGGAAGCTTTTTGATGACTGCTTCAATTTCCTCCATAGTTATCAGCCTATTGAGATTTTTAGATTTTTCCTGATTGAGTTTTAGAAGGTTGTATTTTTCTAGGAATATGTCCATTTCCTCTAGGTTTTCTAGTTTGTTGGAATAGAGTTGTTCATAGTATTTTTAACAACCCTTTGTATTTTTGTGGGGTCTGTTGTTATTTAGCCTCTTTCATTTCTGATTTTGTTTATTTGGGTTCTCTCTCTCTGCTTCTTGGTGAGCCTGGCTAGAGGTTCATCAATCTTGTTTATCCTTTCAAAGAACCAGCTCTTGGTTTCATTAATCTTTTGTATTATTTTTTTATTTTTTTTTTTTTGGTCTCTATGTCATTTATTTCTGCTCTGATCTTTATTATCTCCTTTCTTCTGCTCACTCTGGGCTTTTCTTGTTGCTCTATTCTAATTCTTTAAGTTGTAGAGTTAGATGATTTATTCCCATTTTTTCTTGTTTTTTGAGGTAGGCCTGTAGAGCTATAAACTTCCCTCTCAGGACTGCTTTCACTGTGTCCCATAGATTTTGGATTGTTGTGTTTTTATTGTCATTCATTTCCAGGATGTTTTTAATTTCTTCTTTGATCTCTTTGGTAACCCAATCATTGTTTAATAGCATGCTATTCACTTTCTAAATGTTTGAATTTTTTTACTGTTTTTATTGTAGTTTATTTCTAATATTATGCAATTGTGGTCTGAGAAGGTGCTTGATATGATTTCAATCTTCTTCAATTTGGAGAGACTTTGCCTGTGACCCAATGTGTGGTCTATCTTTGAAAATGTCCCATGTGCACTTGAGAAGAATGCATATTCTGTGGCTTTGGGGTGAAATGTTCTGAAGATGTCAATTAAGTCCATTTGATCTAGTGAGTCATTTAGGATTTCTGTTTCTTTGCTGATTTTTTGTCTAGAGGATTTATCCACTAATGTTGGTGGGGTATTAAAGTCCCCTACTATGATTGTATTGTTGTCCATCTCTCCCTTGATATCTTCCAGGAGGTTTTTTTTTTTAATGTATTTGGGTGCTCCTCAGAGGCATTTTTAAAAATTGGAATATCACTGTATTCATTAATCAAAGCTTTTAAATGATAACATTTTTCTCCAAGTCAAAAATAATAGAAGCTCAGTGTAAAAAACTAACAAAATTTAGAAATAAAAGAAAATCACACTGTCTGGTCAATAAATCTGTGGCTGTCTTCCCAGGTTTTTCCTCCAAGCATAAATCTGCATATATATTCTGTGCATGTAGTTTCATACTAAACCTCTAAAAGACTGATTATCACCTTTTATTCAGAATTTCTGATATTCTGTAGTGGAGCAGTTTGCAAGTTGCCTTCTCTGCCATCTTGCTTAAAATATAGTTTGTTTTCCCCTTAGCAATGCATGGTGAGCATTTCCCCATGTTAACAAGTATTATTTTATGACACGATTTCAATGGGGCTTAGTAGCCCCATTGAATATCCTATCTAATAAAAGGGTAATATGCAAATTGACCATCACTCCAACACACACAATGGCTGCCCATGTGGTCAAAGATGGCTGCCCCCATGTGGACACATGATGGCCGCCACAAGATGGCCAGCGGGGGAGGGTAGATGGGGGGGACCCTGCCTCTTCCCCTCTGGTAATCATTCTGTTGTCTGTATCCATGGGTTTGTTTTATTTGTTTTGTTAGTTTCTTTGTTGCCTTTTGTTTTATATCCCTTGTATGAGTGACATCATACAGTTCTTGTCCTTTTCTTTCTGACTTATTTCACTTAGCATGACACTCCCAAGATCCACTCATGTTGTCACAAATGGTAATATTTCATCTTTTTTTCTGGCTGAGTAGTATTTCATTACATACTAGAGGCCCGGTGCACGAAATTCGTGCACGGCGGGGGGGTTGTCCCTCAGCCATATTGTACCCTCTCCAATATGGGACCCCTTGAGGGATGTCCGAATGCCCGTTTAGACCCAATCCCGGTGGGCAGTCGGATCCCTAAACGGGCAGTCGGACATCCCTCTCACAATCCAGGACTGCTGGCTCCCAACTGCTTGCCTGCCTGCCTTCCTGATTGCCCCTAACCGCTTCTGCCTGCCAACCTGATCACTCCCTAACCACTCTGCTGCCAGCCTGTTTGCCCCCAACTTCCCTCCTCTGGTGGCCTGGTCACTCCTAACTGCCCTCTCCTGCAGGGTTGATCACCTCCAACTGCCCTCCCTTGCAGGCTTGGTCCCTCTCAACTGCCCTCCCTTGCAGGCCAGGTACCTCCCAACTGCCCTCTCCTGCTGGCCATCTTGTGGTGGCCATCTTGTGTCCACATGGGGGCAGTATCTTTGACCACATGGGGGCAGCTATATTGTGTGTTGTAGTGATGATCAATCTGTATATTACTCTTTTATTAGATAGGATAGAGGCCTGGTACAGGGGTGGGGGCCAGCTGGTTTGCCCTGAAGGGCGTCCTGGATCAGGTGGGGGTTCCTTTGGGGCATGGGGCAGCCTGAGCGAGGGGCCTGTGGTGGTTTGCAGGCCGGCCATGCCCCCTGGCAACCCAAGTGGAGGCCCTGGTATCTGGAATTTATTTTCCTTCTACAATTGAAACTTTGTAGCCTGGAGCAGAGCCAAGCCTGGGGCTCCCTCCAAGGCCAGCAGCCATTTGTGTTGGGGTTATAATTGAAACTTTGTTGCCTTAAGCGGGTGGGCCCGGCCAGGGTGTGCGGAAAGCTTTGCTTCCCCTGTTGCTGGCGGCAACCCTGGCCTCCTCTCTCAAGCTCCATTCTGCCACCATTTGTTTGAATTTGTTTACTTTCTATAATTGAAACTTTGTAGCTTGTGTGGAGGCTTAGGCCTGGCAAGGGCAGGCAGAAAGCTTGGCTTCCTCTGTTACCTAGGAAACCTTGCTCTCTGTGGCTGTAGCCATCTTGGTTTGGGTTAATTTGCATGCTCGCTCTGATTGGATGGTGGGCGTGGCTTGTGGGCATGGCTTGTGGGTGTGTCGGAGGTATGGTCAATTTGCATGTTTGTCTATTATTAGATAGGATACCACATCTTTATTCAATATGTCAATTGGGTTGTTTCCATGTCTTGATGCTTGTAAATAATGCTGCAATGAACATAGGGTACACATATCTTTATTAATAAGTGGTTTCATATTTTGGGGGTAAATACCAAGAAGAATTTCTGGATCATATGGTATCTCTATCCTTAGTTTTTTGAGGACTCTCCCTGTTGTTTTCCATAGTGGATGCAGTCATTTACATTCCCTCATTCTCTCTAACACTTGTTATTTCTTATCTTTTTGATAATAACCATTCTAATGGGTGGGAGACAGTATCTCATTGTGGTTTTGATTTGCATTTCCCCAGTAACTAGTGGTGTTGAATATCTTTTCATATGTCTGTTGGCCATCTGTATGTCTTCCTTGGAAAGTGTCTATTCAGACATTCTGCCCATTTTTTAACTGGATTGTTTGGGTTTTGTTGTTGTTGTTGTTGAGTTATGTGAATTCTTTTTTTAAAATTAGAGTTGTGGATATGACTTTTTTACACATATGTTTTTTTATTGACTTCAGAGAGAAAGGGAGAGGCAGAGAGAGATAGAAACATCAATGATGAGAGAGTCATTGGTTGGCTGCTTCCTGCATGCCCCCTACAAGGGATTGAGCCATGTGCCTTGACAGGGAATCAAACCATGGCCTCCAGGTTCTTGGGCCAACATTCAACCACTGAGCAACACCAGCTGGGTGTTAGTTCTTTATATATGTTGGATATTAACCCTTTATCAGATATATCATTTACAAATATCTTCTTCCATTTGGTTGGTTGCCTTTAGTTTTGTTGATGGTTTCTCAGATGGGTCGATTCTTTAAGTAACTAAAATAATCCTAATATATAAAAAGCCAGGGGCCATCACGACTGAAACAACTGGACAGACAACAAACACAGGCTGCGTGGGGTGACAAGGCTGGCAGGGGCGTTAGTGAGGGACGACCAAATGACTGAACAACAGGCTGCATGGGGCAACGAGGCCAGCAGGGGGGGGGCCGGGGGGCGGCAGTTGGGGGTGACCAGGCCAGCAGGGGGGCAGTGAGGGACAACCAGGCCAGCAGAGGGGGCAGTTAGGGGCAACCAGGCCAGCAGAGGGGGGCAGTTGGGGGTGACCAGGCCAACAGGGGGTCAGTAAGGGGGTGACCAAGCCGGCAGGGGGGGGCAGTTAGGGGCAACTAGGCCAGCATGGGGGGCAGTTAGGGGTGACCAGGCCAGCAGGGGGGGCAGTTAGGGGTGATCAGGCTGGCAAGGGGGGCAGTTAGGGGTTATCAGGCAGGCAGGCAGGTGAGCAGTTAGAAGCCAGTGGTCCCAGATTGTGAGAGGGATATCCGACTGCCGGTTTAGGCCCAATCCCCAGGATCAGGCCTAAACCGGCTGTCGGACATCCCCTGAGGGGTACCAAATTGGAGAGGGTACAGGTTGGGCTGAGGGTCCCCCCTCCCGTGCACAAATTTCATGCACTGGGCCTCTAGTAAAGAATAAAAAGGCTTAGAGCCCTAGCTGATTTGGTTCAGTGGATAGAGCATCGGCCTGCGGACTGAAGGGTCCTGGGTTCCTTTCCAGTCGAGGTTGGTTGCAGACTCAATCCTCAGCCCCTGTCGGTGCATGTGCAGGAGGCAACCAATCAATGTGCCTCTCTCACAACAATGTTTCTCTCTCTCTATCCTTACCCTTCCCTTCCACTCTAAGAATCAATGGAAAAATATCCTTGGGTGAGGATTAACAACAACAACAACACAACAACAAAAAAAAAAACGAAAGAAAGAAAAAGGCTTAGAAAAAAATAACTTAATAAAGTAATATATGAACATGATAAAAAGTTTTTAAAATGCAAAAGGGCATCCTCATGAAAATAGCAACAGCTAACATGCACCAATGGTCTCATGCAGTCTCCTATGTTTATATATTATTATATTGTATATAGCATATACTCATTGTATATTGTGTTATATTGTAAATTGTGTATTTAATTATTATAACTATCCTGTGAGAGAGATACTATAATTATTCCTATTTCACAGATGATAATGAAGTTTAAACATTATCCTAAAGTCACCAAGCTGGTACAGGGCTGATCTGTAATCTACCCCAGGGAGCCTGATTCTTAGGCTGTGCTCCTACTAAAGAGGTAAGTGGCTCTCCTACCTCCCTGGAAAGTGCTGTGCAGAGGAAAGACGTGACCTGCAGTGAGAAGATTAGGCATGGTGTGTGGGCTGGACTGAAGAAAGAGGTGGCAGGAAGGTTCCAGACAGGGACCTCTGTGTGTCTGGGGCAATTGTGCAGTCCAGAGCCAACAGGGAGAGCAGGGAGCAAGGGGCCAAGGTGGGTCCACAGACATTCAGAGGAAGAACCCACAGGCCAAGGTGGGGATGGCACCTAGGCCTTCAGCTTGGGCAGTTGGGTGACTTGTGGAGCCTCGAGGAGGAGGCGAGGGCAGGTCACAGAGGAGAGGCCATGCTCCGTGGGGATGTGCTTTTGAATCTGACCCCGCCCCCCTCCTTCTGAGGCCCATGTGGCTCCACAACCAGCAGCTGCCTCTCTTCCCACCAGTCACACAGGGCCTGGCATGCAGGTGACACTGAGGGCTGCGGGACCCAGATCCCCTCATAAACCCGCCCGCTTCTCTTACTCCCTCCTGTTTCGTGTTGCCCCAGATGAGATGCCCGTTGCTCCCTTGGGGATTCGCGCTATTGGCCCTGCCTCTGTAGAAGGATGGGCATACCTCTCCCCTTCCCCTTAGTGTCAATTGTTCTTAGAAAGAGAAATGACTGGTAACCGGCCTGGCTGCTAAACATACACCCGTTTCTTGCCTCCCCTCCCCTCTCCCCTGGGCCAGGGGAACACCCTGGGCATGGCAACAAAGCCATAGTCCAGAAGGGGCTTTATCAGGTCCAAAGAGTCGGGGGCAGCCTGGCCCTTGTGTTCCTTCATTTCAATTTCATTAAAAACACCACCACTACCACCACCACCACCACCACCACCACCCACCTACCATGTGTCAAGAGACATGGCAGTGAACTGGACATGGCTCCTGCCTTCAAGCTATGACTCTAGGCTCAGACACTAAGTGTCACAAAGGGGAGTAAATTCAGTGCCGTGGGGTTGGAGGAGCCGCCATCAATTCTCTATGGGAAAGTCGAATCTGGGACACTTGCCTCTGCACCCTGCTCTGCCACTAACTCTGTGTGACCTTGAGCCAGTCTCTTCCCCGCTCTGGGCTTCAGTTTCCACAGCTGTGAAGCCAAAGGTCAGGACTCAGGGCTCCCTGCAGCCATTTCCAGCCAGGGCCTGCGCAGTGCTGCTCCTGGATCCCAAGTCCTTTTTAGCTGCTGCTGGCTTTTTGCTCCCACTTTTTAAAAGCAGTGAGTGAGAAGAAGGGGGCGGGGCTGGATGCACCAGGACTGTAAAGAAATTCCCAGACTGGTCTGTTGCTTTTTTTGTGTGGACAGAGGAACTGGGGACTGCTGGGGGAGGGTGGAGGGGAAGGCCAGGGATGGAGTGAGAAGGGGGAGAGGAGGGTGCCCGGAGGAGAGAGAAGAATGAAATAAAGGCAAATCCAACAAAAGGAAGTGAAAAGTGAGTGACAAGTTTGAGACTGCAGGCCCGAGGCTGGCCAGGCCTTTAGGGCAAAGAATGGAGACAAACGAGCTGATTTTCATGCTTCGTGGACAGTGAATGAAGAGCATCTTTTAAAACCCTATCAGGAACTCTTTGGATTGTCATTAGATCTGGAGAGGGGGAAAAGAAGGAGGGAGGAGACCGCTGAATTTGGTGCCCTGGGTGTGAAAAGATCTGATTCTCTACTGGCGGCTGGGAGGCTTCAGACCCTCTCCTTCTGGAGCCAGGCATGCCTGGGCCCCACAAAGGTTTCGGTCAATTATTTGTTATTTTGAGGCCCCTTGAAATTCAGTTGTGAGCTCCCCCTGCTCTTGATGGGTGACTGGAGCTAGAGATGGAGGGAGGGTTGGGGTGGGCACCACCAAGTTTCCGGCTCCTTGTAGGGTGACCAACCATCTGGGTTTACCCAGAGCAGGGGACCTGCAGTGATAAAACTGGAAATGTCCTGGACAAACCAGAATGGTTGGTCACCAAACGTTAGGATGGAGCTGGTGGGGAAGGAAGGGGAAGGCATTGACTTGCCCTTGCCAGTCCCACCCAGCCAGGGAGTCAGGGCTAGCCTCGTCTTGGTCTTGGCCTTGGTCCTGGCCTCCAGCCAGCTGCCTGGTTCACCTACTCAGGGTGGGAGAGAGGAATATCTCAGATGGGAGGTGTTTTGTTTGTTTATTTGTACATTTTTCTAAAAGAGGACTGGAAGCATTTGAATGTGACTAGATTCATATTACAGAATTGTTCATTTCATTAGGTATAAAAATGGCTTGGTGGTTGTGTTTTTAAAAATGTCCTATCATTTAGAAATGGACACTGAATATTTGCAAGTCTGATGATAGACATCCAGTCTTTTAAAATATTCCACACAAAAAGATAACAGTGTGTGTGCAGGACTGGGTGGATGAGACAAGAGGCGAGACGAGGTTGGCTGTGAACTGAGGGCTGTGGAAGCTGAGTGCCGGTGCATGAGGACACATTGTTCTATTCTCTCTGCTTTGTACCTTTTTGAAAATGTCTGCAACCAAAACTTTAACAAAAGAGAAGGAGAGCACGTGCGTGGTGCAATGCAGGGTTAAGAGCACCGCACTAGCCCTGGCCGGGTGGCTTGGTTGGTTGGAGCTTTGTCTTGTACACCAAAAGGTTGTTCCCGGTCAGAGAACATACCTAGGTTGTGGGTTCAATCCCCGGTCAGGGAGAGTGCGGGAGGCGACTGATGGATGTATCTATCTATCTATCTATCTATCTATCTATCTATCTATATCTATCTATCTATCTATCTATCTATCTATCTATCTATCTATCTATCATATACCCATCCATCTCTCCCCCTTTCTTTCTCTCTAGAATAAATTTTAAAAAGCCCTCCCAACCTCTTCCTTTAAAAAAAGTGGGAATTATAATTCTGATCTCATAGACTAATTAACAGAAAAAGCTAGGACTGTCCTTAGATGTAATAAACACTCAATCAAAATTACTTGTTAGTAAAAGAGAGGTTTGGGAGGAGGATATGCTGTTAGCCCAGGAAAACCTCTCAGAGCTTTGATCCTGGGGGTGCGGGCGATTTCCTGGAGAGAACCTTTCTGGGTTGTTCAGTTACTGGGACTCAGGCCTCCCCTGACCCACGAACCCAGATGGGCTGCTTCCCTTTCTGTGCCCTCAACCTCCGAGGAGCCCCCTGCCTGCCCCCCTCTTCTGTTCTCAGTCTTACGTGTTTGGCAGAGCTTCGTTTTCTCCCCAGCTCCTCCAGGAGGTCTCAGTACTATGCCAGGTAGAGAGTATGACAAGGCACTTGCCTCTGTGCCAGGAGACTGCCAAGAGCTGACCTCGTGCCAGACTGCAGTCGCTACCCATGGTTCAGTGGTAACAGCAATGGAAACAATAAAAAGCCTCCATGTATCCTGTGCCTGGCACAGTGCTGACCACCTGCCTGTGCTATTCCTTCTCATCCTAACCATTACCCTAGGAGAGAGGTGTCATTGCTCCTTTTAGAGTTGAGGAAACTGAGGCTCAGAGACATCAGGTCACTGGCTGAAGGTCACACAGTGGAGAAGAGGCAGGGCGTGGATTTGGACCCAGAGTGTGCACCTTCAGAGCCAATGCTTTCAGCTGCTACATTCTCTTATGCAATTGGTACTCAGCGAAAAAGGGTACTGGAGGAGGATTTATAGTTGGAACTGTGTGATAGCTAGGATTTGCTTCAAAATAATCTATGGAGGTGGTACAGGGGGAAGTGGGTGGGTATGTGGGGAAATAGAATCAGCTCTGAGTTGAATCTGGGTGATAGATACATGAAAATTCATGATGCTCTTCTATTTTTGCAATTTTCCATAAACATTTTACTGATTCTGGGTTCTACCCTGGCTATACCATCACCAGATGACCTTGAACATGTTGTTGAACCTCTATATGCCTCAGTTTCCCTTCTGAGCCTTGCCTCATCTGTCTCCTACTCATTGCAGGATTATAATGCTGCTCAGTCTATGGCTGGGGAGTCAAAGGTGTTATACCACCTGGGCCTGCTGAGACACAAGCCTCCCTACTGCTAAGACAGCCACAGACCCCTTTAAGCTGAAGAGCATTTCTTACCTCCACTCTCCCAAAGGAGAGAGTCTGGCCGAGCTGCCTGTGAGTTTGCTCTGTGTCTGGGCTTCTGGAGTTGAAAATATAAAAATGTGTGTGTGTGTGTGTGTGTGTGTGTGTGTGTATGTGTGTGCGCGTGTGTACGCGTGCGCAGTGCAGTGCTCACTCCACCTGTGTGGGTCTCCTCTTCTCTTCCAAGCCGCCACCTGTTTATTCCTTGTTCAAAAGGAGCCAGGGGCCCCCAGGCAGAAGGGTGGTGCCCAGACTCTGGGGGAGGCAAATGAGGCTCTGGGCCTCCCAAACACTGGGGATGATAAATGGGGTCCGAGTCTTTCAGGCTTCATTATAGAGTCGCCATGGGTTTGCTCAAACCATGGCAACCAATTCAAGCAATGATTAACCTAATAAAGCAGAGGCAAAGGGGAAAAAGATGCATTCAAGACCCCAAGTCAGGCCCTGGTTCTCTAGAGGCAGTAAATTTCCCTTCAGTGGGCACCGGTGAACAGGCCCCAGACATCCTAAATCTCTGCCCCTGGGAGTGGGGGTGGGGAGGCCTGTGAAAGCAGAAATGGATGTCAGAGATCAGCTGGGGAGGTGCAGTGGCTCACTTGGCGGTCCCCCTTCGTGGGCCCTTCTTGGAAGCAAACCCAGCGCTGGGGACAGAGAAACATCTGCTTTAGCCCCAGGAGTCAAATCACCTGGGCTCTCTTCTTTTGAACCCTGGTAGAGTAGACCCTGGGGAGGTGTTTGTGTGTGTATGCGTGGCTGCGTGGCTGTCTGTCTCTGGGGTGTGGAAAGCAGGCAGCAAAGATTCTGCTGCTGATATGATGGGCAGCTTCTTGGATGACCCTCTCCGTGATCTCTCCCTCCTGGTATTCGTGCCCTTGTGTGGTCCCCTCCCCTGGGCTGTGGCTTGGATTTATTTATTTATTTACTTATTTATTTAATCTTCACCGAGGATATTTTTCCATTGATTTTTAGAGAGAGTAGAAGGGAGAAGGAGAGACACACAGAGAGAAATATTGATGTGAGAGAGACAGATTGATTGGTTGCTTCTTGCATGTACCCCGACCAGGACCAGGGATCGAGCCTGCAACCTAGGTATGTGCCCTTAACTGGAATTGAACCTGGAACCCTTCAGTCTGCAGGCTGATGCTCTATCCACTGAGCCAAACCAGCTCGGGTGATTTAGTCATTTCCTGCTAGTAAACGCAACGTGGCAGAGGTGAGAGGATGTCACTTTGGAAATTACGTTACAAAAAGACTGTGGCTTCTGTCTTGAGTGTCCTCCCGCCTTTTGTTTCCTTGTACTGAAGGAAGCCGGTTGCTATGTTGTGAGCTGTCCTATGGCGGGGTGGGGGTGGCGGGGGGCACACATAGCAGGGAACAGAGGAAGGCTCTGGCCCCAAATGACTGAGGAACGGAGGCCCTCAATGCAATGGCCCCCGAGGAATGGAGTGCCACCAACAGCCACCTGAGTTAGGTTGGAAGTGGATTCTCCCCCAGTCAGGCTGTCAGGTGAGACCACAATCCTGGCTGACTCTCTGACTGCAGCCCTGAGACACTTAGAGCCAGAGGCTCCCAGCTAAGCCCACCTGGATTCCTGACCCACACAGTGAAGCTTTCTAGTGTAAGTAAAGTTTGTGTGTGCACTTTGTGATTTGTTAGGCAGTAATAGATAACTATTGCAACAGAGGTACGAGTAGCTGGTGATGATCTTTGGATAGCAGGAGTCTCAGTTTGTCTCCTTAATTAATAGGCCTGGGTCTGGGCAAGCTCTATCATCCTTCCATGGTTAATGTCAGTCCTGGCCCAGAGTTTATTTGCTCATCATCATCTGTAAGAATAAAATGGGGTGGGTACTATAATGAATTCTGCTTCAAATTGCTGGCAGAAACATGAAGTATATGGACTTATCTGTTACCTCATCTAAATCCGCTTTGAACCTTATGAGGTAGGTGTGTGGTTTTCTCCTTTATAGATGGGGAAACTGAGGTTCAGAGAAGCTGAATAACTTGCTCAAAATGATAGAATTAAGAAGTGCTGGAATTGAGGTAGATGCCAAACCTCATCCTCTAATATACTATCTCAGGAGGGGTCACCCATACCTGACTATTGGCATTGTTACTAGTCATCTCAGAAACAGTGACACTGTTGTGATAATCCAGTCTCACCTAGTCAGATGGGCATCTTCTAAAATAGGCCCACTTCAGCCAAGGACAGGTTATTTTGGTACTGAGGAAGGTATGAGGCAGAAAGGGTAATGAGTCTCTCTACATATCATTCATTTATTCAATAAATATTCATTGGCCTTTATGTGGTAGCCAGTCTGGGGAAGGTAGGATTTTCTAAACAAATAATTGCAATGTTCTTCATTCATTTTGTTAACTCACTCACTCACTCACTCATTATTAACTCATCCTAAAAACATGTGGCATATGGTTGAGAATAGGCACTCATTGAAGATATGAACACAGTTCTTCCTTTGGGAAGATCTCAAAGACCTTACTGGAGGGTGCAGAGGAACAAAGAGATCATTACAAAATACCTGGAAAGTACAAGGATAGTCATATACACAGGATATTAGGGGAGCAGAAAGAAGGAGGGAGGAAGATTTCAAAAAAGCTTCTGGGAAGAGGTGATGTCTATATTAGAGATTTGGAGAGGGAAAGAGGATTTGGGCAGAGAGAGCAGTTTAGGGGGCAAATGATGGAAGGGGTACTGGACTGTGCATAAGAGGAAAAATTCAAACAGTTCAGTATTTCTGGAGGGGCAATGTCAAGGCAAGCAAGGCACTGCACAGCAGGATGCTGGTCATAAAAGTAAGTGATTCATGGTGAGAGAAACAAATAGTAATAACATGTATAATCCTATTTAATCCTGACAACATTCCTTGGGTGGAGACTGCTCTTTTTTTTTTTTTTTTTTTTTTTTTAATATATTTTATTGATTTTTACAGAGAGGAAGAGAGAGGGATAGAGAGTTAGAAACATCGATGAGAGAGAATCATCGATCAGCTGCCTCCTACACACCCCCTGCTGGGGATGTGCCCGCAACCAAGGTACATGCCCTTGACCGGAATCGAACCCGGGACCTTTCAGTCCACAGGCCGACGCTCTATCCATTGAGCCAAGCCGGTTTCGGCTGGAGACTGCTCTTTACCCACCAGAATCCATTCTTCACTTCTTCTGAGGCACACCGCCCCTCTTCCCATTAGGTGAGGGCCCGTGATCATGTTCTTCCCGTGGAATGTGAGCAGAGGCACAGTGTGCCACTTCCTAGTCTAAACTTTTACACTGTGGGCGAGGCTCCTCCATTTCCCCTCCCCACTGGCTGGGACCCAGGGCAAAGCAGCCTCAACCATGTGGATGACAAGGACCCCGAATGATGTTGTGGAGCAGAGCTACCCACCCACCTGGAATGCTCACCTCAGGTTGAATTATTGGTAAGGCTGTTACAGCAGCCTGGCTTTACTCTAACCTAACCCTGAAATGGTAATATTATTATCTCCACTTTACAAATGATGACAATGAGAGAAAGGTTACAGAACTTGTTGATGGTTGTACTGACAGTGAACCAACTGGGAACTGAACCCAGATTAATATCGCTTCACAGCTCATATATTCCTATTAGAACATGGGCTTTGTCCCAGAAATGATTAGAAACGACTGGAGGATTTTTAAACAGGAGAGGGACAATGCCATATTTGCATGCTAGATGGGAACTCTGGCTGCAGCACGGAGGGTGCCGTGAACAGTGTGGAGATGAGAGGTACGGAGATCAGCTAGGTGGTCTCTGCATGTGAGGATAAGAGCCTGGACTAGGCCAGTGGTAATAAGGAGGTTAAGGAGAGGCGAGCTCCAAGAAATAGTGAGAAGGACAAATCCTGCAGGACTTAAGGATTACTTGGATTTGGGTAGTGAGAGAGGAAAGCCAAGAAGAGCCCCAGATTTCTAGTATGGGTGACTAGGTGATGCTACTTAGTGAGACCAGGAACAGGAGGCGGTATTAGTTTGGGGTTAGGGGTGAGGAATTCCATTTTGGACATGTCCATTTGGGGTGCCCAAGGGACATCTGAACATACCATCCTGGATCTCAGGAAGGGTAGATCTAAACTCGGGAGGGTCACCAGGAAGGGATGGGTGGCCTTGGCCTTTGGGCCAGTTTGCACTGCACAGGGTACATAAGAAATTCAAATCCATACGAAAGTACTCCTTCCTCCCCCAAAAAACAGGAACCTGGGAGAATGAGAAGAATTTGAGGCAAATGAAGATAATGATAGTTACCATTTATGGCAGCATAACCTGCACTAAAAACAAGCACATTTAACCGGCCCAATTAGCAGCTACTTCTTATTGTCCCAACTTTACAGGTAAGGGAAGTGGGTCCTAGAGCGGCAAAGGGGTTTAATTAAAAACCAGAGAGAAAAAGGCATTGCTGGGGTCACACAGTGAGTAGTCACAGAGCCCATGTGTTCTCCACCACACCAAGGAAGCCTGCCAGCCTTCTGGGGCTGCATGTCCACAGGGGGCCCTGTAGGGACGCTGGCCTGAAAAACGTGACTAAAGGTGGTTTTCCGTATTGAGAACGTTTAGTTCCCCAGGCACGTTGCTCCCTCTGAACCGACGCGGTGATTTCAGCACCATGGTCAGGGGCGCACAGCAGTCTGTCAGGAGCCGGTGCTGGCTGGGTTAGCCAGGAAGGCCCCCTCTCCGCGGACTTGGCCCCTCGCGTCGCAGAAGCAGAAGAGACAGACAGGAGCCCGGAGCCTCTTCAGGGGTCGGGGTTGGAGGTGGGGTTCAGCCAAAGAGCAAGGGAGCCCAAGGACAAGCACAAACTGCGATGGACTCGGTACCGAGAGCTCTAATCTGCTAGCTTAGAGCCAGGTTCACAGTCCAGCTTGCTTCAATGACTCACCGGGTGGCTGAAGGCCTTGGGAAGGTCACCTACTTCCAAGACTTCGGGCCTCTGTTTCCCTGGCTGTGACCACCCTGCCTTGCCCTGAGAGGGTGCCTGAGGAAAGAAGTGTCCAGCCTCGACTCTCCCACTGTCTGCTCTTGGCCGGTTGAAGGCATAGCTGACAGGTGAAGTTAGCGAGTGTCCGCTGCTTTTATTGATCACTGTCTGCAGATATTTTTAAGGGGGGGGGGGGAGACACAGCAGAGAATATTAATTTCATGAATGTAAAAATGTCGTTGTAATATACCTGTGCCACACTCTCAGCCGGATGTCCCAACACCCTCCCCCTCCACTCCCCAGCACCAGGTCCTGAAGGGTCTTTTCCACGTCTTCAGGTCTGGGGGCCTGTAACTCAGAACCCAGCAAGCACGGCCTCCTCTTAGGTGCCCAGAAATCCAGGGAAAAGGTATTAGGGAACTTCTCAAGTGAATTAGCGGAGACTCAAAGACTTGTCCAAGGTCACAAAGCCGGGCAGAGTGGCCCGGAGGGGAGAGGAGGGGCCTGTGGGGTCGCGTGCGCCCGGGGCCCCGCCTGCCTTTGTGCCAGCCCCTCGGCCAGGCTCCCAGCCATTAGCATTCCAATGGCCCCCGGGACGCTTTGTCCTCCTCCGGAGGCCGGTTTGGGGGTGGGGTGGGATGGGGGCAGGGCACCATAAATCTACCTGCTGTGTGTGCGGCTGGGGAGGCCGTGTGGTTGTGGGTGGGATGGGGGATGGCGCAAGATTCATTGCTGTTGTTCTGGAAGCCAGGCTTGGGCTCAGACAAAGGCAGAAGAGGGGAGAGCATGTTCCACCCCAGCGTCTTTCCTGCCCCCGCTTGAGACCCTGTCCGGGTTTCAGGGAGCTGGGGCGCAGGCGACCACCTCCGATCGCAGGGGGCTCTGCAGCCATACAAGTGTGGGCGCAGTGGAGCCGCGAGCAGCCCGATTTTAACAGCCTCTGAAGGACGAATGCCCCGGGGTGGGCGGCGGGATAGGGATGCTGGGCTGTTTGTGTGAGCGGCTCTCAGAAGGGTTTCCGCGCCCTGACAGAGGAAGGGCTCTTAGCTTAGGGGGCCTCTGGAGGAAGCTGACCACCTCCAGCGATGGATAGGCTCTTCCTGGGCACCGAGCCCTAAACTGGGCAGCGATTCAACCGAGCCCTAACCCTTCCTCCGCCTCCTGACTCTGAGAGTAGAGCGGACAGCTCCCGGGGCAAATCTGCCCCCCACCCAAGGTGGCAGCCCAGGAGTGGAGTTGGTTAAACGATAATTTTTATTTTTTAAAAAAATACGTTTTTATTGATTTCTAGAGAGGGAGGGAGAGGGATAGAGAGAAACATCAACGAGAGAGAAACATCATTGACCAGCTGCCCCCAGCACGTCCCCTACTGGGGATTGAGCCCACAACATGGGCATGCACCCTGACTGGAACCGAACCGGTAACCTCTTGGTTAATGGGTCCGTGCTCAACCACTGGGCCACACCGGCTAAACCGTAATTTTTAAAATACTCACTGGTGGGAGGACAGTCTGTGTGCCATGGGTGACGAATAGCTCCCTAATGAGCACCCTCAGAAAGAGGGGAGGATCGGGCAGTGGGTGCCTCCAGCGGGAGCACAGCGCCAACAGACACTCTTCCAGCTTTGGGGTCGTTTGCCTCTTTGAGCACCGCTTCCCCCAACCTTCCAGTGGTCGTCCTGCTTGAGGACTTCCTCTCCTAACCCTTAGCCCTGGCCCAAATGTCACTTTCCCGGGCCAACCTCCCGCCCCAGCCCCAGCCCCAGGTGACAGTCCCGCCCGTGCCTCTGCCTCCCGCCTCCCCCCAGCAGCAATATTTTGGGCCTTGAATTCTTTTGTCAACACACTTGCTACGGTCCCTGGAGGACAGAGATAGACCCTCCTGCTTTTTAGGTCTGTCCACACCCCTTCCCCAAATGCCCAGCAAGTAGCAGGCACTGGCTTGGTCTGTGCAACCAGAGCTGCAGACACCTGCTCCCCCTCCCCCTTGGCGCCCCAGGTGGAAAGTTGGCAGATGCAGAGGTCACCAATAACCCATTAATCTTCTCCCAGATTAAAGCCACGAAACAAAACACCTTCGTGTATGAGTCTGTTTGCCATGTCCCCTTTTGCACCCTCAAATCCAACCCCAGTAACCGAGGCGTAGCTCCTGCGAGCTACGGGGACCTAAGAGTAGAGGAGAGAGGGAAAGTTCAGTTTGAAAGGGGGATGGCAAAAGAGCAGCAGATGCTAGAGGCATTAACCCCTGCAAAGCCACCACCTTTGCGCTCTAACGGGATGGAAAGCAACCTGCCAGGTCCCAGCCTCTGACCTCCCTTTGCCCTCCGGAGGCTGGCCCGTGTCTTCCCCAGGCGCCCAGGACCAATCCAAAGGAGGTCTCTGGGGTTCAATGCGCGGGGTGGGGTGCCAGCCCTCCATTTTCCTGTTCTTGTGCGCCAGGCATATTCCTCGAATTCTTAGAGCTCTTGTCTGCTTCCCAGAGATCTTGGGGACCGGGGAAGCCATGGGGTGGGGTTCCAGTAGAACTTCGGGGACAAATTTCAGTCACAACCGTGCCCCATCCTACTCTACCTTGGGAGGAATCAAGTACCAGTGGCTGGAAACCTTGAACAATTTCTTGATAAGCTTGCAGTCAAGGCTGCTAGGTGTCCCGGGGTGCCAGAAAGTTCCGCGGGGACCTTCCACCTTCCCTGCTCCCCGCTGGTCAGATCCACGAGTCACTGCGCGCCACCCCAGCGCGTGGCGTGTAAAATGGCTCAGAAGATGCGCTAGAACGCCAGGCAGATTGGGAAAATTCCTGGGATGCCTAGCCCGCCAGGTAGCGTTTCTGAGAGCTCCGATTCTGTGGCAGGACTATTTATTATTCCCTCTTGTCCCCAAAAGTAACCACATTAGGCTAGTATCACAGCGGAAAGGGCCAGCCAGCGCCAGTGAGCAGCCCCCTCGGAGGTTGGTCTTAAGCCTCATCCCTCTCTTTGGACAGAGGCACCCCCCACCCCCACCGCAGAGGCGGCAGCCTTCCCCTCTGCACAATCCAGACACAGGGCTCAGGCTTCCATAGGTTTCCCCCTTTTATTATTGGCTCAAAGCCTCATTCACCAGACCCCAAATAATCTTATGTACAAAATATAGACTTTTCCCGTGGTTTTTTTTTTTTTTTTGAAATCTCATCAATAAATACAACGTGTAAAACAGGGCGGGGGGCCATATAATTTACCGTACCAAAATTCATCTCAAAAGACATCATATAATTTACAAAATGATTTTTTTTTTAAAGGCACGAGCTCTCTCGGTCGCAGGGAGGCGGAGTTGGGGGGCGGGGAGCGGGGAGACGGTCCCCAAGAAGAATGGGAGACCAGTACTCCGTCGGGGCTCCAGCCCCCCTCCCCCGGGGCAATGGCTCAGAAAAGTGCACGCGGAGAAGGCAGAGGGTCGCCTTCGTGGGCTAAGGCAGAGGGGGCGGCCGGAAGCCCGGGCCTGGGTAGGGAGAGAGGAGGAGGAGCGGAGACCAGAGGCTGGATGGGGAGGGGCGGTAAGAGACAGTCGTCGGGCTGACAGTTAAACTGAGTGAGGGTAGGGTGGCAGGAGACGGGTGGGGGCGCGTCTTCCCCTGTGTGGTGCTACCATCCTCAGCGTTTTTGCAGGAGATTTTGGGGTGACCGCAGGGAGGGGGCCCGAGACGCGCGGCCTGTAACGCCCACTTGCGCAGGCAGCGGCAGAACGTCTCCGATGGCGCGGCGCTGAGGACGGGGGACTGAACCGGCCGGCCGCCCCGCGGGCGTCTAGGCCACCAGCGCTCGGCGAACCAGAGAAGAGGCGCAAGTCCGCGTGAGGGCCGCCGCCACCGCCACCGCCACACCCTCCACAGCCTCCCTCTCCCAGCACCCGCCGCCCAGCGGCCGACGGGCCATCAGAGAAAGTCTGCAAAGGCCAGGGCGCCCGGCAGGCAGGCAGGGGAGGCCGGCGCCTGCAGCCCGGGGCGCTCCTCCGGCGAGGCGGCGGGGCTCAGGCTGCCCGCCTGGGAGACCGGGGAGTAGAGGGAGGCCCAGTCTCCCAGGGAGCCGCCGTCCGGGCTGCCCAGCTCCTCGCAGGGAGGCTCCAGGCCGTAAAGGCTGTGGTCCGCTAGGCGCAGCGTCTGCGTCAGCGCCCAGATGTAATTGTGCGCGAAGCGCAGCGTCTCAATCTTGGTGAGCTTCGCGTCGTCGGGAAAGGTGGGCAGGACTCCGCGCAGCGCGTCCAGGGCCGAGTTGAGGTTGTGCATCCGATTGCGCTCGCGGTCGTTGGCCTTCTTGCGGCGGCTCCGCCGCTGCTTGCTCAGAGCCAGCTCACTCTTGGGCCGGCTGCGTCCCCCGCGCCGCGCCCGGAGCTTCCTGGCGGCCCCTCGGCAGCCGCTCCCTTCGGCCTCGACGGGGTCCTCTGACACGCGAGTGGGGCTGGGCGGAGCGGACACGATGCAGGGCTCTTCCGCGTTCGAGGCGACCGGGAAGGGCTGCGCCGTCTCGTGGGTCCCTTGGACAGCTGGCGCACCCGGGGGCTGAGGCGCCATCCTGCGGCAGGGGAAGAAGTACGGGTAAGCGTGGGTCGGCCACCCAGGTGCAGTTCCCCATCCCGAGCCACGTGTGTGTGTGTGTGGGGGGGGGGGGGGCACGAGAAAGAGCCACCCCCACCCCTGATCAGAGAACCCTTTCCCCCGTCGAATGCCCAGGGTTACCAGGTGTTACCTCGGTCTCATGGGCAAAAGGTTGGGAGCGGCGGGTTTTGAGCAGCGGGGAGCTGAGCTGGCCTTGCAAATGCCAAGTTCAGCGGAGCTGCCGGAGCCGCCGCCCGGGAGTCCCTAAAGGAGAGAAGCGCCAAGTGGGTCCCGGCCTCTCCGGCTCTCTTTGGCGCGCCTGCCCGGGCGGGTGTCCTGAGCCGCAAGTCGTGTGCCCCTTGGCACGCTTTATCTGCTCGGCGCGGCCGGGAGCGTGCCTGCCCCGCCGCAGCCCGCGCTGCCGGCCAATCAGTGCGGCGACCCGGGGGCCGCCACGCGAGCCCGCTCCTCCCCCGCGGGGCACAGCTGGATTCCGGACAAAGGCCTGGGTCGGGGGGGAGGGGAGCGAGCCTCTGTTTGCTTTCTCCCGGCCGGCTCTGTCCCAGCAACTCTCGGTTCCTCAAAGAGCCCCACCCGGCGAGAAGAGCCTTGTCTGGCTCCCGGCTGCCGCCCCAGACGCCTCCCGAGGTCTCTCTCTCTCCGGGCCCCTGTCCAGAGCCTCTCTGGGTACCTGGAGGGGGCTTTGCGCAGCCTTCGGGGTGGGTGAATCTCCACCTGTTACACACGGGGAAACAGCCTCAGAGAGGGGGGCGCTTGCCCCAAGCCACAGGGCGAGGGGTGGGACAGGGAGCCAGGTGTCCGGACTCCCAGGAGGGAAAGGGTCCCCCGACTCCGGTGCCACCCCGCTCCCTGCTCTGCGGGTCAGTTTCACGGCCCCTCTTCACTCTGGGAGGGGACCAGGCGGCTACCGCGACGGGTGTCCCTGCCACTTGGAGACGTTTGCCTGGGGGTGAGGAGCCCCCCTTACTGTGCCCTGAGATGACGCCCCAAACTTCTCAGACGGAGGCGCTTAGACCCTCTCCTCCCACCACTCCCATCCTAAATCGAAGACATATGGATGGCATCTCAGAGGCAGAGGGTGGCTATGGTGGACCCCCCCCCCCGCCCACACACCCCCAGGGGACGTTCCACAGCCACCAATCAGGGGCAGGGCCCCAGCTTTCGGTCCGGGGCCTGCTGGGCAGGAGCTCAGGTGCGAAGGGGTGGGGGGAGGCCCGGAGCTCACAGCAGCCCCGGGGTCTTAAACGCCTCGGCGAGCCGGTGCTGCAGAGCAGCGGGCCGCCTCTTCTGCACTCGGGCCTCCTGCCCATCCCTGGCGCGCAGGGGCCGGCGCCCCCGGGTCCAGCTTCCGCCGCCGAGTCAGACCGGGGTCAGGCGGTGAGCACAGGGCAGGGACCCTCGCCTCCTGGAAGTCTTTCTAAAGTGAGGCTGAACGCATCATCCCTCCCTTCTTCCCCGCCCCTCCCTTTTGTCCCGCCGCGGACACCCCGTGGTCTTCTGCTTCCGGTCACTCAGGGTGAGGGGTCGCGGCTTCCGCTCCTCTCTGCTGACCGCGAGGTGCCCGGGGGGCCCGGGGCGGAGGCGGAGGCTGGGGAGGCTGGGTCTGGGGTTAAGCCTCCGCAGGCGGCGGAGGAGGAGTTCCTTTCTAGCATCTCCAGGGACCCTGCGCCTCCCGGAAGTTGGCGGAGGGGCGCAGGACCCGGTCAGGGAACCGGGGGGATGGGTGAGGGGGAGAGGTAAGTTTGTGCATCTGCCCCGGCGACGGCCTCTGACACGCGCCCAGGCGGCTTGGAATTGCCTCCCAGGCAGAGAGAGGCTGGATAAGCGGGGGCGCCAGGGAGAGGGGACTCCAGGACTGTATGCGGGTGGGGGCGCTGTCCTGGATCACAGCTGCTGCGCTGTGAGCGCAGGCTCCTTCCCCTGCTGTCTGGGAGGGAAGTGAAGCGAGGGGTCAGGCTCAGGGACCCCCATGGAGATTCATGGTTTCCACGTTTGCTGCTGTTTCCCTTTAGGTCAGAACTTGCTCCAAATTGCCTTCCAGTTATAGGAATGAGAACCTGAGATCCATTTTACAGGTGGAAAAATTAAGGCCCAGAAAGGAGAAGTGAGTCAATCAAGGTCACATAGCAATTTCTATCAGAACCACAGAACTCAGGTCCTGAGACTCCTAGTCCTAGATTCTCCCTTGCACCTGCTGCGTCTCCTTAAGTGGGGGGAAATATCCTTTCAAGGCAAAATCAGACACCCCCAAATGTAGAAAGCAGGAGAATTCGTGGGTTTGTGAGTCATGACAGGGTCAGAATGCAAAAGGGGCAGTGGCCCCATCTCCCAGAGCCAAGGGGAGCCAGTGTCCCCTCCTGTTCCATCTCTTCACTCTCCTGACCCACACCCCAGCCTTGCTTGATTTCTATCCTGCAAACTAGGAACGGGGAGAGGAGACCCAAAGCACTGCTCTCCTAGCTCTCTAGGAGGGAGCCCTGGCCAGAAGGGATCAAAGCACCTCTGTGTGTCCCTGGAGGCCCCGAGAGCAGCCCACAATCGGGACGGGACTTGCCTGGGCTCCTGCTTGCCTCCAGCGGCTACTGGGTGCTGGAGACAGCCTCAGGCGAGCTTGCGGCACCAGGAGAGAATCTGGGGATTCTTGGGAACCTTTTTGTTGGGAGGAAATTCTAGGACCGGCTTAGAATTCTTATCTAGCTTCCCCAGAGCCCCTTCGACTCAAGGCTCTCCAAGGCTTCCAGGCCGCCGCCGCCACTTCCCCAGCTTTGCGCAAAGAACAAGGCGAGGAGCGCGCGCCGGCCCAGGGCCGCCGTCATCTTGCAGCGGGAGAGAACTCTCCGCATCCCGTCTCCTGGCCTGGAGGGCGAGGCTGGAGGTTGAGGAGTCCTAGGGGATTAGACATTGAGGATTTCCGCCCTCCCTTTCTGCTACAGAGGATGCACAGACCCCTCTCCAAAGTCAATGCCGGCTGGGGCGCAGTCTGTGACAACTCAGTGCGCGCCGGCGGGATTTGTGCGTCAGCTCTTGAAGCGGGGGAGCAGAGCCCATTCCTGAAGACCCCGGCCAGCTACCACCTCTGGTGCCTCCAGGACCCCCGTGCCCGTCGACTCTTTGGGGTCCGGGCTTGCCTGAGGCTGAGGGGGCCCAGGAGAGAGGCGACAGCCTGACGCCTAGAGCCGGCGGGCAGATTGGAAAAGAAGGAAGGCCGTGGTCCGCCCTTTTGCCTTCCTATCTGCAGGGGGAATCTTAGCAGTGCCTGGGGGCTCCTCGAGAAAGGAGTCGGGGGGAGGGGGGCCACAGGAGGCTGAATAGCTAATGGCTTGCCAGAGGAGGGGGCGTCTTTCTCTCTCTCTCTCTCGCCTTCGCTCGGCACTGAAAGAGCAGAAGACAAAAATCTGGCGAGCGAGCTGCCCGGGCCGAGACTGGCCACTTCAAACAGTCCTTCAAACAAAAGGAGACGACGAGAAGAAAGCCCCACCTGTCTCCAGTGTTTGCTAAAATAATAATAAATAGATTTCGTTTAATAAATAATTACAAGAGATTGTAAAGTGGAGTGCTTTGGAAAACATCTACCGCGGGAGTCCTGCAGCCAGCCGTCACCTGCTCCCGAGGCGGGCAGCTTTATTGTGAAGCCACCCCCCAACTAGTTCGCCTCTGATAAACTCTCCCTGGTTTTCACAATGACTGTTTACTCATAGTTAGCACAATATTACCTTTGCCGTGATAAACCCGGAGGGGGGAGACCTGGCCCCTGGCCCCTGGGCACACCTGTCCCAGAAGCTGACACATGGATTTGGCACCGAGCGGGCCTCCCCCCGGGGGCCGTGTACATTGGCCCAATTGCCACCCATTTATAACAGGTTGGCTGCAAGGCCTATCTCGGTCCTATTTGTCTTCTTTTATTGAAAACATATGGTCTCCAGGGGCTCACCAGCCCCATATTTCATCTGCCGGGAGCTGGGGCGCTTCCGCAGGCTGGCGCTGCTGGGCCGCTGCGCGGCTCCCCACCCAACGGCTGCTGCCTGCTGCGCCAGCTGAGGGGATGGCGCAGGTGGGGTGGGGAGAGATAAGGAGGGCTCCTCATTCACTTTGGGAAAGAGGCCTTTCCCTCAGAGACTCCCCCTCCCCGGGCTCAGGGACCTTGCGCGCTCTTGAGTGGGTGGCTGGTTCTCTTTCTTGGGTAGGTGAGAGGGCGCCATATGCCACCCCCAAGGGCGCACAAGGAAGCTCTGGCCCAGGGAGTTCTCCAACAAAGGGAGGAGAGGGCCCGGGACCCCAGGAGCGCCTGAGGTCTTTATTTCCAGACCCCCCTCCCCGCCCAGGGCCGCCTCCCCCCCCTGCGCCCGAAGCTGGCGCACAGAGCCTGGAAACAAAGTGTCCACATTGTCCCCGCCGCTGATGGAGACAGTGAATGCGTGAAAAGGTGCATTGCGCACTAAGACACCTGTTGAAGCGGCGCCTCTTCTCAGCGCCTCTTTCTGCTCTGCCCTCTGTCAGGAGGGAGCGGGGGAGGAGGGAGAGATACAGTGATTTGTGGCGACATATGTTGAGCAGATCGGTGTGTACTCTTCACAGGGACACAGGCACCCTTGCTCCCACACACACCCGCGAGAAGGAGCAGCTGCTCTCCTCACCTTCTCCCGACATAATACCTGGGCCAGGCACTTTGGCGTCGCCTTTTGAGACTCCAGCTCTGTCCCACCCCCTCTGCTTTCCGCCCCCACCCGCTGCCCCAATCTTGGCAGCTTTGCCGTAGGACTTTATTGTCAAATTTAACAGATGCACGTTTGTTCTCAGCGCCCGGCTTCAAACACACACACACACACACACACACACACACACACACACACACACACATACACACACGTTTCCACAGAAAATGCGACTGATGACACAGATGCGGAGCGCGAAAAGTCCATCTGCCCGGCTGTGCGCGCTCAGGCTGGGGAAACAAACAGGCGGAGAGGCCACCTCCCGCCGCCTCCAGCTTTGCGCATGCCTTTTGGCGCGTGGCGCGCGTGGTGCGCGTGGCACCGGGAGAGCGCATGGCTGTGGGCGCAGAGTGAGGATCCAAAGGTGGCGGGAATGGGGCTCCTGAAAGGAGTGGAGCGGGCCAGAGGCTCTGGACTGGCTGCGCGGCTGAGCGGGCACTGCCTGCCATCTAGCTCTTGCTTGACCTCTGGGCTTCTAAACTCTTCAGTGGCGAAGACGCCTAGTTCCTCCTGGGATTCCCAGAAGTGGGCATGGTACGTGGAGTTGGTTTGGCACAGTTCTCCTCCTGCCTATCTCCTTGGAGGCTCAGGTGCAAGCCCACTGGTCTGGGCTTGGCTAACGGCAAGTGAAGGGGAGAGTGGGCCTGGTTCTGCTGCTACAGCTGTGCCTCCTTGAGCAAATGATTTCACCCGGGCCACTCTCTGTTTCCATGAAAGGAAAAGGCTGGGGAGGAAATACTTGGTAATTTTCAAGTTCTTTCTGCAAAATGTGGAAGTCTTGGATACCAGTGCCCCCCCCCCCCCACCCCCGCACCTATCCCCCAGAGCTGAGTTTCTGGCCAGTGGGTCTTTCACTAGCAGCTGAGGTGCTGGGGGGCAGTGGTGGTGGACAAAGACAGGCACCGAGGGGCTTCAGAAGCCACCTCTGTCCCTCCGTCTTTCCTCTTGGTGCACAGGTTACCCCTGGGCCCTGCGACTCTCAGTGACAGGCAGGCAGGCTGACACCGGGCTTTCGGACCTTCATTCTTCCAGTGCTGCATGGAGCTGGCGGACACCTGGCTCCCGGGCCCCTTTCCCTCTGCAGGCCGGTTTCTGCAGGAAAAGCGTGCCCCTCTCACCTCACTGTGAGTGTGGATGAGCTCTGCTCATTCCAAAAGATAGCGGCAGCCTCCCTCAACCTCACCCAAACCAAGTTGTCTTTATTTTCTGTGCGTTTTGTGTTTTGGTGTGTGTGTGTGTGTGTGTGTGTGTGTGTGTGTGTGTGTGTGTTTCTGAATGTGGTCCTGACATTTCTGAGATCCAGTGTCTCTGGTAAAGACATTCTCTTTTGGGAGAAGTTAGAGCTTTTGCTGGCAGGGGAGTCTAGTGGCCCCTTTGTTCTCCAGCCCTGAGGCCCTCTTCCCACCCACCCCTAGCCCCTTGGGGATTCTAGGGCAATGGCAGTAAAACCAAAGGGTGTCTGGACTGCTGTGAGTTGGGAGTGAGGGCGGGAGGAATCTAGCCGCCTCACTACTTTAAGTCACCACTGATAGGATGCTCATCCCCCTCCAGTTGTCAGATCCAGGAAAGCAGGACAGGGACAGTGTGGAAGGTGGGGGGTGTCAATAATTAATTCTAGATTAACTCCATGGAGAAGTAATGGAATCCAATGCAATGCAGTTTCCCCACACAGTTCTCAATTGCAATAATATCCAAAGAGGACTTGAAGGAGGCAGATCACCCCCGCACCCAACCTGTGGGGGAGCCAGTAAGGGATTTTTCTTATTCCCATTTTACACATGAGCAGTCTGAGGTTCAAGGTCATAGAGCCAAGACTGGAACTCCACTTCCCCTTGGTCTGCTCCAGCTGGCTGGCAGGAAATCTTTATTTTGTCACCCTCCTTCCCTGAGCCTAAGCCTAAGCCTAACCCTAACCCTAACCCTAGCCCTAACCTAACCCTAGCCCTCACCCACTGTCCACACTGCAGAATCTTCATCCTGTGACCCAAGAGTTGAAGTTTTTGGGAGGAATAAGTGATGGCGACTTCCCCTTCTCCCTTGTTGTTCTTGTCCTGTGGCTTCCACGAGCCTCTGCTAGCTCCCTGTCAATACTGGGGAGGTAGGGCCAGGCTTGCATGAACTTGAAAGTGAGTGCCTCCTTAACGTTTGTGCCCAAGGCTCCCACCCTTGCCTCACTCCAGCCCCAGCCCTGTGAGGGCACGATTGTAAGCTTCCTGTTCCCCCTTTCTTAGACCTTAAAGTAGGTGGTCTCAATTGTTTTGATTAGGTGGCACTATCAGAGAACTACGTCAGGCACACCCTCCAAATACATTCGCTATTCATTATTCTTCACATATTATGTACAATAGAAACAAATGATAAATATTATTTATTGTATTATAGATGTCTTTCTGTACCCGACAGCATAGTAGTGGAGAAGAGAATGGAATTTGGAGTCAGACAGTCCAATTTGAACTTCTGTACCTCGTAGCTGTGTAACCTCTCCGAGGCACCTCCATTTTCTCACCAATCAAATAGGGATAACAATAAAGTGCCCTCCTCATGGGTCTTAAATGATCTAACTCTCGTAAAACTACTAGCGTGTAGTGAGTGCTCAATCATTTATGAAAACTACTTGATCCATACACTATAAAACATACCTTCAGAGAAATGTGCACCCAGGAAATAATAATAGTGATAAATATAACTAGAAGTCCTAATATGTGATTCTTCTTGCACTCCCCCCACCAGGCAACCCACTTTGAAACCTGATGTCTGAAGCAACCGCCATAACAGTATCATCAATAATCATGACACAGCTTCATATCTGACCAGCACTTTCTCACCCATTATTATTTCTCATCAAACTGGTGGGGCAGCATGGTCAGAGGTCAGCATCCCATTTAACATATGAAGAAATCAAGGCTTTAGAGAGGTGATATAACTCCCCCCGGAACACCCAGTTTGTATCACTGAGTGGGGATAAGAATCTAGGTGGTCTGACCCCAAGTCTATGCCTCGTCCACCCTGGCTTGCTGTCACATTGTGGGCCCCACTTGTGAGCTGTTTGTAAAACCAACCCAGTTAGGCTCTTGCTGAACGACTACTAAAGAAGGGGGTGTGGGCTAATCCATGAGGCCAGATGGTGATGTGTGCCTATGGCTCATTCACTCTTGTCCACCAGAAACCATAGAGAGCTTGGAGGCACCCTGGCATCTGACCTTATTTGGTGGGTGGAGTACATTTTACAGATGCAAGGGTAGAAGAGAGCACTTTTATGCAAAGCTCCCAGTCTGCACAGGAAGCTACAAATCAAATTCCTGTCAATGCAATTGCCCAGACATCGAGATGGCCCAGGTCAATTGGGCACACCTTACCTCTGTTCCATAAATGTTTATGAAGGGTCATTATGAGAGGGTGGTGGCCAGCTGTTCCCCATAGTCACAGAGATTAGACCCAGAGAAGTGGCTTGAATTGGAAAAGCAGAGATTTAGACTATTGGTGACCCTGTCTCTTCCAACACATAAGCATGATGAGAGTCCTGTCTGTAGAGACTTCCCATTCTCTGGCCTGGGATAGTTGTTCAGCCTTCTTAGACCCTCTCTTCCCATGACTTCATCACCATGACTAGTTAGGATGACTATTCAGTTGTATAGGACACACTTGGAGAGTCACTTGTCACAGAAACCCTTCAAGATTATGAGTGGAATTCATTAATACAATTTTTAACCTGAGTGAATTGGAATCAACACCAGTTCTCTTCTGAAGAATTACATCACAAATGCATGATGTGCTAGGTGTGAGGAATACAAATACAGACAGTCCTCGGGTTACGTCGGACTCGACGTATGTCGTTTCATGGTTACATCGCCATCTCCCATCCTATATAATAAAAGCCTAATATGCAAATCGACTGACCAGCAGAATGATGGGCAGAACAACCGGTTGCTATGATGCGTACTGACACCAGGGGGCAGATGCTTAACGCAGGAGCTGCCCCCAGTGGTGGTGGCAGGGGGCGGGGTCAGCAAGCGGGCGGCACCAGGCCAGCCAAGGTGGGTGCCAGCAGGAGCTCCTCCCCCACCCCACCCCCATCGCCCCACAGAGGGAGGTGACTGGCAGTGGCAGCAAGGGGCTGGGCCAGTGAGCAGGCGGTACCAGGCCAGCCAAGGTGGGTGCCAGCAGGGACCTCCCAATTGCCCCACCAGTCACCCTGCAGATCAGCCCTGGTCGCCAGCCAGGCCTAGGGACCCTACCCGTGCACCAATTTTGTGCACCGGGCCTCTAGTTTATTTATATAAAAAAAAGTTCCGTCATTTTGACGTATGTACATATGTGCTTTATGTTTTTTATTATTAACTTACCACAAGTAAAGGTCAGGAATCTTTCCTTTAAATTTTTTTTACTGTTTCACTTCATTACTGCTGTGTGTGTGCTCCATGTGAGTGACGTAGGTGGTTATGTAGGTGGGTTCTGACTTACAGTGAAAATAGCCTTACGTTGCGCCTAGGAACGGATCTACGACGTAACCCGAGGACCTAATGTAACTAGAGGGTTAGGGCTGAGGAAGACCTTTGCTAGCATGTGGTCCACAACACTAAACTGACAAATGTTTGAGAACTGAGGCTCAGAAAGGAAATGTGTCTTGTCCAAGGTCACACAGCAAGAGTGGCCAAGTTGGAACCCAAGTCTCTTTCCACTACCCACGATCAAGTCCCAGAGCCCTTGCTCTGTGTTGCTTTCATTTGGTAGCTGTCATTCTCTGTCTGGTATTTGAAGGTCCCTTGTTCTGTGTCTCCCTCCATAGAGTACGAACTCCTTTAAAATAGGGGCTCACTCCTGTTGAGAACTTAGCAAGGACATCGTAAATGGTGGGTCTCCAACAGAGATCAGCTTGATGGGCCCATGCAGGTGAAGATTATAGGAGACCTGGCTTCTAGGCAGTCAACAGGAGGTTGGAAGAATGCGGAATGAGTGAAAAAGGCTGATCAGACCCATATGGCTGCTGTAAACTCTGATGCAGCTGATGGAGCCAAGTGTGTGGCTACCAGGTTGTGCATTCTTCCCTTTAAGTGCACAACCTGGAAGTTGTGTATATTATTTCTTCTCATGTTAGCTAACACTTAATCACACAGCTGGCACTTAATCACATGGTTTTATTTAGCTGCAAGGGCAGCTGAGAAATGTAGTTTGAAGTTTACGTGACCATACATCCAGCTATAAATTGGAAATCTATTACCAACAGTTTCCCACACTTAATCATTGGAAAATAAGAACTTTTCTTCCTTGGACTACAGTAGAGATCCTCAATGTAGTGTTCACCCCACACCCTCAGCCTAGGGCTCCTGCGGCTTGTGAAACCGAAAGGTGATAGGCAATGCTCTGTATGGAGATGCATCTTTCTGAGAAGATTCTGACTTTCATTAGGTCATTTAAGGGGTCCATACCCTCCTTCCCCAAATATTAAGAATTAGTTGTCTGAAGATTGCTGAGCAATTTTGGGCAAGTCATGCAACCTCTCTGTTTTTTTTTGTTTTTTTTTAAATATATTTTTATTGATTTCAGGGAGGAAGGGAGAGGGACTGAGAGATAGAAACATCAATGATGAGAGAGAATCATTGATTGGCTGCCTCCTGCACACCCCGCACTGGGGATCAAGTCCAAAACCTGGGCATGTGCCCTGACTGGGAATCTAACTGTGACCTCCTGGTTCCTAGGTTGACACTCAACCATTGAGCCATGCTGGCTGGGCTGTTGTTTTTTTTTTGTTGTTGTTGTTTTAAGAATTCTTTTTTCTTCCAAAGAGATGTGCCACGGCTTTGAGTGAATGAAGAACTTTGAATAAAAGCTGAGATGAAACAAAATGAAGACCATTTAGCACACAATGAGGTCTGCAATGGGCCAAGCGCTGGGGATAAGTCCAGTCCTTGCCTCAGGAGCTCACAGTCTATGGTGAGACAGGCATCTAAACCGGGAATTGCAGACCCCCCTGTGCTTGCTATCCCCGAACAGGCTCTCTGGTAGCCCCAGAGTCTGTAAACTTAGCAAGTGCTTCAGCACCTTTGATACAAAGCCAGAGTTGGGCCCAAGCCATGGATGATAAGCTTACAAGCTTTTGATGAAGTCACTGAGGCAAAGACGTAGGGACCAAGGCTGGCGGGAAGAGTCCTCGGCTCCGGGTTCTAACTCCCGCTCAGTGGGACTGCAGACTGCTCCCCTAGTAGGTGGGAATTGTCGCTTACTCATCTCGGAAGAGGCAGTGTAGGGAGCGATCAACAGCAGACTCCAGGGTCAGCCGGGAAGGTTTAATCCAGCCTGTGTAGGGACCTTACCCTCTGTGTGATGGCAAATTGCTTAGTTTTTCTGGCCTTGATTATTTTGTCTATAAAATGGAGGCAATAATAGTACTCATTTCTAGTGTTGTTCTTGGATTAAATGAGTTAATAGATTTATAACACTTGGGATAGTGACCAGCTCATAGCAAGGGCAGTGCTTTATTGAGGGTTACTGTATGCTGGCCACTGGGTTAGTTAAAGCAATGTACAGGGGAGCAAAAAAAGGTTACAGTCCCTTAAGGAGCTGACAGCCAGGCTACTTGGGGAGGCAGACAGTAACAAGGCAATCTTATGAATAGATGATGACAAACCCTAGTGAGAGCTCTGAGTGACATGCTTTAGGGAGCAATGCAAGATTGGAGTCAAGGAAGGTGTTTTGTAGAGAGAACCTGAAGCAGGAAGGAGTATGGCACATTTGATACAGTTAAAGAGCGCTTGGGAGGGAGCCCTGAGAACAAGAAAGAGAGGTGTTTGAGGTGGAGCTGGAGGGCTGGGAGAGGTCTGGGCTTTGTAGAGCTTTGTGGGTATTTATCCTGAAAGCAATAGGAAGCCCCCGAGTGGCTTTGAACTGGGGACACACCTGCTGATAATGCACATTTATGAAGAGATCAGCATATATGTGAAAAGCAGGTTGGCATAGACAGAGCAGAAACCAAGAGGCCTGTCCAGGTGAGAGAAGGTGGGGCTTGACTGGGGTCAGGGCATGGAGAGAAATGGGTGGATTTTGCTGAGAGAGGGAGAGTGGACAGAGACTGGCGATAGATTTAGTGTAGGACACTAGAGAAGGCATGATAGAAATGATGGCGGTGCCTTACAACGAGATGGAGATCTCTGAAATCATGTAGTATTTGGTACCTTTGAGATGTCCAAGCAGAGATGTTTAGTGGGATGTTAGCCACACAGGTCTTGGTGGAAGTCTGTGCTGGAGACGTACATTTGTGGGTCACCCGAGTGTAGCCAGTGTTTGGGGACAGATGAGAGAGTTTAGGGAAAGAACATGGAGTGAGAAGAGAAGGGCCTAAGAATGAGTCTAATGAGTCTCAGGAACTCCAACTTTTACACTTGATTTTAGCTAAAAGGCTGAGAAGCAATGGGGAACTCCAGCTTTTAGAGGCAGAAGAGAGGAGGAGGTGCTAAGGAGATTGAGGGTGAGTGGTAATGAGATTGGTGCTGAGATTGCCAAAGGAAGCTGGAAACTTCTTGCTTAGAGTCAGTTTGTGCTGTTGGGGCCATGGCTGGGATGATGCTGACAGGAAACATTGGCAAACAGGAAGGAGCAAGTTCCTTCTCAGCTATTCCTGCCTCCCAGTCTCCCTGTAGTGTCTCCTGTGATCAAAACCTAAGAGGAAGTCAGCAAGCAAAGCAGGTATGTGGTTTGCACAGTTAGTTCCAGCACTGCAGCGTGTAGGAGCGACTGAGAAATGGAAATGCAATCACCTGTGCTGTAGGCAAGGATGATGTTAGAGCTCCCAGTTAGCTGCAGCCTCAAGCTCTCCCCAGGCCTGACATCCGGGAGCAGCAGGAGTAGGTACCAGGAGAAATAAGCCTCTGTCCCATAGACTAGCCCTTCATGGCCCCCCAGGTCCTCTCCTGGATGTGGGGCAAGTCCCAGGGAAAATGTTTAGACTAATGAGTCAAAGATGTGCTTTGAGGCCTGTTGGGATAAGCCTCTGTCCCCATAAGGAAACATGGTCTTTTGCCCCAGGGTAAGTCTTGCCAGATACAACATCTGCTTCCTTCACAGCTCAAATTAGTTTTAGAAGTGAGTCTTGTTAGCTCTGATTTGTCTGACTGGGGTTGTGTGTCCATCTCTGAACCAATCACTAGAACAAGGGGAATGAAAGCTACTCTGCGTGGCTTATGCTGGGCCACGTGCTCCATCCGTGGAACACGGTGTATGGAGTGGGGAGGGGAAACAAGGAGTTCATTTCACCTGAACTCCAAGGATTCAGAACAGGGAAGGAGGAGTTCCCCCAAAGTCGAGTCAGTGTAGTGTTACCACCACTGAAGTCCTTTATCAGAGGCAACTGTCATTGGCCTTATAGAGGCGTGAACAGAACGTGGTAAGAACGCAGTGGGCACAGATACTTTGTCTCCAGGCTGGGAAGATAGCTCAAATCATAAATGTTACTGGCAACATTTGTCTTGTTATAGACTTGGCCAGAAAGTCCAGATGGGCCTGGTGGGACACAGCGTTCAGACAGATTCACATGGTAGAGTAGGTGATTGGGTGATCTCAATGTCAGGCAAGGAGGGGGGTGGGTAGGTGGGGGTGGGGCTAGGTTACCAAGTGTGTGTGTGTGTGTGTGGGCGGGGGGCAGGGGCCTGCAGAAACTGGAGTGGGGAATGGAGCCTGGGCTAGAGGAGCCTGACAGGATGCCAGTCTTCTGAATGACTTTGTGGAAAGGCAGGTCCCCAGCATGGCACAGGAGAAGGAATGCTGGCCTGGGAACCCGGATGTCAGATTTGGTGATTCAACAGGTGGCTATGGGAAGAGGGATTATAGGATGAGGAAGAGATTCCAGGCTAGCAGCAAGAGGCCCTCCAGAGTTGAGGTAGCTATTGCTGGACTACCGTCAGCTTGGCCTGGCGGTGCTGGGCAAGTCCCCTTTCCTCTGCCGAGAGAGATGGCAATTCCCAGCAGGCTGCAACGTCCTGCCCTGCTTCCCTCCAGGTCCCCCTTGCCTTTCCCTGGCTGTGCGCTGAGTGGCAGGGAGAAGACCTCCGTGGGCTGATTCCTAGGCTCTCAGGGGAACTGGCTCCTGCCTGGGGTCAGCCAATGGGAGACACTGATGGGAGATTAAAGGATGGGAAGAGGAGAACCCAGGCTGTTCCTCACCCAGCCTGTCTATTTAAGATGGCAACTCTAGCAGCAAATGGACCAGCTTTTTATTTCTCTTCCTTTGATCTCGTCTTTCACCACTATGCATGATGTTATCAGGTAAGTTTTTCATCAAGGTCCTTGTCAGGTTGAAAAAAATTCCCTTTCATTTCTAATTCACTCAGAGTTTTAATTTTGAGCTGGCGTTACATTTTGTCAAATACTTTTTGTGCACCTATTGAGATGATTGCATGTTTTTCCTCCTTTATTCTTTAATGTGGTGAACATATATATATTTTTAATGTTAAACCAACTTTGTGGTGCTGGGATAAACTCACTTGTTCATGATGTACAGCCATAGGCCACGTAAGACATTTTGCTCAGTAACAGACCACATATATGATGGTGGTCCCATAAGGTTATAATGGAGAAGGATTCCTATTGTTTAGTGGCATTGTAGACATCATAAAGTCACAGCACAACACATTACTGGTGTAAACTGGTGATGCTGGTGTAAACAAACCTGTATAAAAGTACAGCACATGCAATTATGTATAGTCCATAATACTTGATAATCATAATAAATGGCTATATTACTGGCTCATGTATTTGCTCCACTATACTATACTTTTCATCACACTCTTTCTACTTGTAAAAAAAAGCTTGCTGTAAAACAGTAAGTCTTGTTATGCCTGCAGTAGCCTCATGCATCTCGTGTTTATGTCTTCTCTTAATTGCGCCATTTTCACTTGTGCTTGATTTAATCTCGTATTGTTTTCTACAGTATCATGCAGTTCAGGCTTGTAGCCCAGAGCATTAGCCTATACCGTCCAGTGTAGGTGTGATGCAGGCTTATTCCATCAGTGGTTTGTTACGTGCAGTCTATGACGTGTGCACAAGGATAAAACTGCCTAATGACGTATTTCTCAGAACGTATCCCGGTCGTTAAGCAGCGCATGGCAACATCACCCTTTTTATACATTGCTGTAATTGACTTGCTAGCATTTTTTAAGGACTTTTATGTCCAGCTTCAGGAAGCATATTGGTCTGTCATTTTCTTGTGCAGTCTTTGTCAGGTTTTGTCATCAGAGTTTTTCTGGCCACATACGAATGAACTGGGAGGCTGTGCCAGTTATCAATTTATTGCGTTTCAACTCCAGTCCATCTTTGTTTGCCTGCTCTGTGAAAGGGAGATGGTCACGTAAACAGATCTCCTTCGCCAGCCGCACCGTGTTAAGCTTTGTCAGCAGAGGGTGCTGCAGGGACACGGAGAAATGGATTTTCTCTTCAGCACAGTGAGCTTTCTCCAGTGCTTAGCTGCTCAGCCTGGTGCCTCCTCCAGCATCTTGTCCCTGCGGCACGTGGCCGCCCCTGGGTGCGGCAGCCAGCAGCTCTCCTGGGTACTTCTTTGGCCATTTTGCAATGGAATGCTACTGCTGAGGCACCTACCCATGAATGGCCACCACAGTGACCCACACAGCAACTTCGCAAGTTCCGAGGCACAGCACCTCACTGTGGGAGACTTCCCTCGGCATCCCAGAGAGCTGGTTTCCATCAAACCGCACCAGCACAGCATCTCAAGCACCTCGGGACCGCTCAGTCATCCAGTGAGTCATGCCATGTCCTCTTCAGCGAGGTCTGGATCTCAGCCCCAGGGAGGGGATCTTTGTGGTTGCTCTAGTACGGCCCCTAGGAACAGCAGCTGTTCTTTACATTTGCTATTCCTCTATTCTTTAGGGCTCTTTCTAATTCTAACTAGACAATTTCCCTTTTTGCCAATTTCCTGTTAATACTTCTTTATATTAAACTTCAAATTATCGTTTAACATCTTGTGTGGACCCTGAATGATACACAAGTGTTCTGTCCTCTTCTATTTTCTGAAAGAGTGTTTAAGATTAACATAATTTTATCCTTAAAATTTGTTCTTTTAAAAATTAAAATATTTTTAATTAAAAAATAAATAAAGTCTGTAGGATTTCTAGTGATAGCATCCATTTCATTCCTGATACTGGTAATTTGTACTCCCTTTCTTCTTGATAAGTCTTGGGGCAGGGGGTGTTGGATATCAATTTTATTAATCTTTTCAAAGAATAAACTTTTGTCTTTATTCATTTTTCTCTTCCATTTCATTGAATTTGCTCATACTTATTATTCTCCTACTAGAGGCCTGATGCACGAAATTCGTACAAGAGTAGGCCTTCCTTCCCCTGGCTGCCTGCACCAGCTTCCCTCTGGCACCCAGGACCCAGGCTTACCTCGCAGCCCTGGCTTTGTCCGGAAGGACGTCCAGTCTAATTAGCATATTACATTTTTATTATTATAGATTTACTTAGGTTGAATTTCTTATTTAAAAAATTTTTAAATTGATTTCAGAGTGGAAGGGAGAGGGAGAGAGATATGGAAACATCAATGATGAGAGAGAATCATTGATTGGCTGCCTCCTGCATGCCCCACACTGAGGATTAAGCCTGCAACCTGGGCATGTGTCCTGACCAGGAACCGAACCTTGATCTCCTGGTTCATAGGTCAATGCTCAACCACTGAGCTATGCCGCCCAGGCGAATTTCTTCTATTTACTTCTTTTTCTAGCTTCTTAAGGTGAAAACTTAGGTAATTGATTATTTTATGATATGGGTTATATAGAAGTATGTTATTTAATTGCCAATTATTTGTTTTTTCCTAGATATTTATTGTGTATTGGCTTATATTTTAATTCCTTTGTGACTGGAGAAATATTCTATAAATTTTTAACTTTTTGAAATCTATTAAAACTTATGGTCTGAAATATGGCCTTTCTTGAATGTTCTATACACACTTGAAATTAATTTCTATTTTGTGATTGTTAGGTGTAGCATTCTGCAAATGTCAATTAGGCCAAATTGGTTGATAATGTTATTCAGACCTTCTATAGCCTTACCTTTTTTGGGTCTACTTTACAGGTTATTGAGAGAGGAGTGTTAAAATCTCCAGTTATAGTTGTGGATTTGTCTATTTCTTTTGTTCTGCCAGTTGGCTTCATAAATGTTGAAATTTGTTATTAAGTCCATACATTTTAGGAATTGTTATATTATTTATTAATTGTCTTTTTTAACCATATGAAGTGGCACTCTGTATCTCTTCTTTTAAGGTCTGTCTTGAGATCTACACCATCTGACATTAATATAGTCACACCAGTTTTCCCATGTTTGGTATTTGCATTGTATATCTTTTTCTATCAATTCACTTTCCACCAATTTGTGCTTTTGTATTTGAACTCTCTCTCCTGTAGACAACATATAGTTGGGTCTTGTTTTTCAATCCAGTCTCTTCTGACAATCTGTGACTTTTAATTGGAGTGTGTAATACATTTACCTCTGATGTAATTATTGATGTGGTTGGATGTAGGTTTACCATCTTGCTGCTTGTTTTTCATTGTTCCTTCAATTTTTTTGTTCCTCCATTGCTCTTTTTTGGTTAATGAAATGTTCTTTAGTGTTTCATCTCCTTTTCTTTATTAACTTCTTAATACCTTTTCATTGTTTTTTTTCCTTTCAACAATATAATGCTATGTAACTGTTCCCTCCATCCTTTTTTCTATGTTTGTGATATATTTTACTTCTACAGTGTTATAAACTGATCTTACATTATCATTTTCACTTTCTTGACATCATTATTTTTATTATTTTTTGAGAAAATAACATAGCTTTTTATGTCTACCTACTTATTTGCCACCTTTGGTGTTCTTTATTTCACCCTGTAGATGTGAGTTACCAATAGGTATCATTTTCCTTCAGATTGAAAAACCTCCTTTAGCATTTCTTATAGCTCAGGTCTACTATTATTATCTCAAATTTTATTTATCTGAAAAGGTCTTTATAGTCAACTTGAAGGATATTATTGGTGGATATAGAAATTTTGATTGGCATTTTATCTTTCTCTTTCAGCACCTTAATAATTTCATTCTGTTTTCTATTTGCATCAGTTTTTTTACTTTTCTGATGAAAAGTCACACAGCATTTATATAATTGATTTGTTATTATGTAATGTGTCTTCTCTGGATGCTTTTAAGATTTTCATTTTATTCTTGGTTTTCAGCAGTTTGACTATGATGTGCCTAAGCATATTTTTCTTTATATTTATCCTACTTAGAGTTTGCTGAGAGTGTTGGATCTGTGAATCAATGTATATTAAATTTGGAAAAATTTTTAGTTGTTATTTCTTTGAATAATTTTTTTTCTGCTTCAATTTTACTCTCTTTTACTCTTGGGGCTCTAATTATATGCATGTTGGGCTACTTGTTATTACCTCACAAGTTTGGTTTTATTTTCTTCAATATATTTTTCTCTCTGTTCTTCAGTCTGACTAATTTCCCAGACTTTTCTGCTGCCATCTTCAATCTGATGTTAAGCCCATCTAGTAAAGTTTTAGTTCCAAGACTTCCATTTGGTTTTTAAAAATAAACTTTTAATATTAGAATAGTTTTAGATTTAGAGAAAAGTTGCAAAGTCAGTACAAAGAGTTCCTATGTACCCCGTACCAAGTTTCTCCTATTGTTAACATTGTACATTACTATGGAATATTTGTCACAATTAGTATTAATGCATTGTTATTAACTAAACTCCATAGTCTATTCATATTTTATTTGTTTTTCCCTAATGTTTATTTTTTGTCCCAGGATACCATTTGGGATATTATATTATATTTAATCATTATGTCTCTTATGCTCCCCTTGTTTTTGATGACTTTGACAATTTTGAAGAGTATTGGTCAAATATTTTGTAAATTGTCCCTCCATTTGTGTTTTTTCTGAAAATCAGGTTGTCATTAGAAACACAACCCACAGATGTAGACCATGACCTGAATGCTAAATCTAAACAGGATGACTACAAGTTAAACAAAAATTTGAATAGGACCAGTGTCTTCTAAAATAATAGTCAAAATATCCAGGATACAATTGAAAATTACAAACCATACCCAAAATGAGGAATATTATAACTTGAATGAGAAAAGATAATCAACTAATGACAATACCATGATGAATCGGATGCAGGAATTATCTGACAAGGATTTTTAAAGTAACTATCATAAACACGATTCAACAAGAAATTATAAATTCTCTTGAAACAAATTAGAAAAATCTTAGCAAAGAAGTTGAAGAAACAAATAGAAATTATAGAATTTAGAAAATATAATAACAAAAATATTTAAAAAATTGCTGGATAGGTTTATTAGTAGACAGAGAGGATAGAGGGTAGAACCAGTAAACTTGAGGACAACTCAATAGAATTTACCCAACTTGAACATGTGGGATGATAACAAAAGACTTGACATTTGTTCATTGCAGTCCCAGAAGAGAAGAGAAAGAGAGTGGAGCTGAAATAGTATTCCAAGAAATAATGGCTGAAAACCTCCTGAAATTTGGTTAAAAACATTAACACACAGGTCACAGAAGCTGGGTTAACCTCAAATAGGGTAAACCTAAACAAACCTGTGCCGAGGCACATCATAATGGAACTTCTGAAAACTAAAGACAAAGAACAGACCTTGAAAGCAGGCAGAGAGAAATAACACGTTCACTGATAGAAGGACATCAATTCTAATGAAAGCAGATTTCTTTTTTTTTAAATTTCTTTATTGATTAAGGTGTCAGATATTTGTCCTCATCCCCCCATTCCCATCCCACACCCCTCCCCACGGATGCCCCAACCCCCTGTTGAACTTAACCATTGGTTAGGCTCATATGCATGCACACAAGTCCTTTGGTTGATCTCTCCCCCCTCCCCCCACCCTCCATCGATAGTCCGATGGATGCCTCCTTGTTTCTGGTTCTGTTCTTGTTCCTCAGTCTATGTTGTTCATCATTTCCCCTAGATGAGCAAGATCATGTGTCACTAGAGATATACTTATAAGAACTGAATGTGAGACGAGCAATAATAGTTATGCTGACAAGCAAATGAATCAGTCTGTAGTGAGTTTCTTTCTGGACCAACAGTTCTTTTGAGACCCAATTTCTTTTTTTTTTTTTTTTTTTTTGTTTTATTTTTTTTTTTTTTGTTTTATTTTTTTTTTATTTTTTTTTTAATATTTTTTATTGAGGTATTATATGTGTACATATCTTACCATTACCCCCCCCCACCCCACACCCACACATGCCCTCCCCCCCCAGAGTTTTGCGTCCATTGTTTATGCTTATATGCATGCATACAAGTCCTTCATTTGATTTCATAACTCCCCCACCTCTCCCTAACTTTCCCCCTGTAATTTGAAAGTCTGTTTGATGCTTTACTGTCTCTGTATCTATCTTTTTGTTCGTCACTTTATACTGATCTTTACTATCCCTAAATGAGTGGGATCATGTGGTATTTTTCTTTCATTGACTGGCTTATTTCACTTAGCATAATGTTCTCCAATTCCATCCAGGTTGCTGCAAATGATGAGAATTCCTTCTTTTTTATGGCAGCATAGTATTCCATTGTGTAGATGTACCACAGTTTTCTGATCCAGTCATCTGCTGACGGGCACCTAGGCTGTTTCCAAATCTTAGCTATGGTGAATTGTGCTGCTATGACCATAGCTAAGATTTGGAGACCCAATTTCAATGTCCACCAGTTCCTTATGTGTACATGTCGGCACTGACCCCTCAGCTCTGGATGGTGGACAAATGGTGGTAACGGAGGTCCAACTCCCTCTGGTTTGGTCTCGGCCGGACCCAGGGGCACGGCTTCACCCGGACCCAGGGGCGCGTGACCTCACCCGGGCCCGGGACCCAGCCTTACCCGGATCCAGGGGCACATGGCCTCACCCGGACCCGGGATCCAGCTTCACCCAGACCCAGGGGCGCGTGGCCTCACCCAGACCCAGGGGCGCGTGGCCTCACCCGGGTCCGGGACCCAGCCTCACCCGGATCCAGGGGCACACGGCCTCACCCGGACCCGGGATCCGGCTTCACCCGGACCCAGAGGCGCATGGCCTCACCCCGACCCAGGGGCACACGGCCTCACCCGGACCCAGGGGCGCGTGGCCTCACCCGGGCCCGGGACCCAGCCTCACCCGGATCCAGGGGCACACGGCCTCACCCGGACCCGGGATCTGGCTTCACCCGGACCCAGAGGTGCGTGGCCTCACCTGGACCCAGGGGCGTGTGGCCTCACCCGGGCCCGGGACCCAGCCTCACCCGGATCCAGGGGCACACGGCCTCACCCGGACCCGGGATCTGGCTTCACCCGGACCCAGAGGTGCGTGGCCTCACCTGGACCCAGGGGCGTGTGGCCTCACCCGGATCCAGGGGCACACGGCCTCACCCGGATCCAGGGGCACACGGCCTCACCCAGACCTGAAAGCAGATTTCTTATCTGAATCATGGAGGCCAGAAAAAAGTGACTTTTTTTTTAAGTGCTGAAAGGAAAAACCTAAGTACAATTTTTATGTCTGGCAAACGTATCCTTCAGGAATGAAGAAAAAAACACACCACACCCTCGAAAATTGGTCATTAGTAGGCCTATCCTTAAAGAATGGATAAAGAAAATTCTTCAAACAGGAAGAAAGTGATAAAAGAAGGTCTCTTGGGGATTTGGAAAGAAGAGAAAAACAAGAGAAAGAGCAAAAGTATGGACATATACAATAGAATATCCTTTTCATGAGTCTTATGAATCGTATAATGATGAAACAAAAATTATAACACCATATGATATTCAAGACAATTGTATTTAAAGTATTTAAAAGTGGGGAAGGTAAAGACATCTAAATGGAAGTAAGGCTTCCACACTTCACTTAAAGTGAGAGAGAGAATGTTGATACCAGTGGACTGTGGTAAGTCACATATGTACAGGGTGGGGCAAATGTAGGTCTACAGTTGTGAGTCTGCAAAACACAGACTTTATTCTTATATCATTTATCATTATTTTATTTTCTATCTGAACAACTGTAAACCTACTTTTGCCCCACCCTGGATATTGTAATTCCAGAGAAACCACTAAGAAAAATATACAAAGTGATACACTAAAAAACAAAACTGGGATCCTAAAAAATATGCAAGGAAGGCAAGAAAAGGCAAACAGCGCTGCCTTTGTAAAGTCCTGGCTGCCTGCCTGGTAGGAGAGAGTTGCTTCCCTCAGTTCAGGCTTGGTGTTGCGTCATATATTTTCAAAGCCTGAATTGCTTAGCACAGAGCTGAGGCTCAAAAATGTCTGTTGAATAAATAAACAACATTTAAAAAAAGACAGGAACAAGAGACCAAAGAAATAAACAGAAAAACAAATTTAAATGAAAGACACTGAATAAAGTGTATTAGAGATCCCTTGCATTTTTTCCTGACAACGACATAAGAATCTACCATTACCTTAAAAGACAAAGTTTAATTAAAATAAACCACAACATCTGCTTGAATTGACTGAGGCCGTGGCACGGTGGTTGTGGTAGACTGTAAGACAACGAGGTGTCTTCCATGCCCTCCCTTCTACACGGTGACAGTGCTTGCTCTGGCCACTGAGAGATGTGGGTCTGTTTTTCCATCCTTTGCAGCTGGTGTGAAGAGTCCATTTCTGGCGTGTGTTGACCAATAGGACACTAGCAAACATGATGCAAGCAGAAGTTGGAAAGGCATTTATTTTTTAAGACTTGCTCTTTTTGCTGAATTTCAAACCCTGAGACCATGATGTGAATGGGCCTGAGCTAGGCTGCTGGAGAGTTCGTGTCCAGGAGAACCGACACTCCCTCCCTGGATGCCTGCCTGCAAACTGCCAGAGATCCGAGTGAGTTGGCATCAGAATGGAGTTTCCCTCATCAACGAGCGAATTACCCTGAAACAAAATTCGTGTGGGAAAGGACGGCTAAGTGCTAAACTTACTCCTTCACTTACTGGTTCTTGGAATAATGAATGTGTCCAGTGTGGTGGATGTGTATTGGATTAACGTCACTAAACTGACCTATGTTTCCCGGAATCCCTTTCTCTCCAGAGTGTGCCCTGCAGTCCACTTTTATGCAAGACTTGGAATGCCAAGTGAAGCAGCAGGCATCTCTCCATTTTTATGCTCAGAAGGTCAAGGCAGGGCACCACACAGTTCATCTACGTTGCTGCTCACCTGCTGGTTAATCGTGTCCACATGGGACAGGACCCAGACTGCAGCGACTCTAGCTCCTACCAGGCGCTCCTCAGCTTCTCTAACTCCAGGGCCAGGGGTGTGTTTCCTTCCACAATGAAGGGTAGATGTCACCAATGTCATCAAAGCTTGAGGCGTGGAGGTGGTAAGAGATGGATAAGGGTTCCCGCTCATCCTCCCAGGTTCCACTTGATCGTTGCTCCCTCCCCTCCTGTCCATCTCCCCTTCTCACCTGCCTGCCTGTGAGCGGCAGGCTCCACCCAGCAGCTGACTGGGAAGCAACAGCCTCCCATCCCCGGCGCCACCAGGCCCCACCACTGAGTAAGGTGAATCCCTGTGAGAAGTCCTTTCTTATAAGAAGCTCCGGGTGGCTTTGCCTCTCTGATTGAACACTGAGCTATTTCTAGCATCCTCCAAGGTAATCAGTGAGGTGGCTCTTAAAATAACCAATGAATTTATGGATGGGACTTCTGATCTCAGCTTCAACATGTGAAGGGCTTGGAAGTCATCATTCTATACTTACAAGAAAAAAGGGAATAAACGGAAAATCAACCACTTTCCTTAGACTCCTTGGGGATTGAGGCCACAGGCAAATGGCCCTCCTGTAATCTGGAGGGACAGGTGAAGAGAGAGAATCTCAGAATCGGCTTAGCTTACCTGGAGCAGCGGCTAGGGACACCTTAAATGGTGACTTTAGCCAGTTGCTGGAGGCTGCGTGTGAATTAGCTTGAGAGTGAAGCACACCTGTGGTTACCAACATAAGGTTATTTAGTAATATTTATTGTTAAAACACAGTTACCAGCTACCCCTTAAGATACTTTTGCAGTTTTTTTTTGTCCTTGTGACATATTACTGTGTTCTATTATTACTGTCATGAAATAATTCCCTGTGGTTAAACCACAACCTTGCACTGTAGTTAAATCCCTATGCTTCATGTTGTCTAGTTTTAAATATTAATTTTAAATTTTTTAATTTAACTTTATTTCATGGTTACGGAAGACATTTTGCTGGATCCAGAGTCAAAACCATGAAATAAGATACTTCCAGAGAAATCTAATTTCCAATCCTGTCTCTTCCTCCTCCTTATTGAAAACCGCTTTTATTCGTTTTGGTTTCCTCCCATTGATATTGTCCTTTTCTTAAATAAAAGACACCGTACTATCCATTGATGAGCCGGACTTGCTAGAAGGCAAAGAGAAAGCAGCTCTGTCACTTCCCCCGTTGCCCCTGCAAGGGGCTCTCCCATCTGCCTCTTCCTTGTCTCTCCGGGAAATCTCTGGCCTCGGTGAAAGGCCTGAGAGCGCTTTCCCAGTCGCTAACAGGTAACAAAAGAATAGCATCTTTCTCCAAATATAGAATGTCCATCTAGTGTCATAGAAAATCTCCAGCTTACTTTAGGGCGTCTCCCCTCCCCCAGCTCAGACCCACAGCAGGTTGGGGCCCCGCACGGGACAGGTGTAGTCCTGCGGGCTGCTGGTTTGGGCCCCAGGCCGGGGAGAACCAGGGAAGTTCTTGTCTGAGTGCTGTAGGTGCCGCCTGGTCCTGGTGCTCTCCGGGCGTGGTTGTTTCTCAGTGCCCATCATCTTGTTCTAGAAGCAGCTTCGTGGTCCTTTGGAGACCATCCCTATCACGCAGGCTCTCTCACCCGCAGTTCCCTTGGCACAGGCTGGGAACCTGCTGCCCCACAGTGCCTGCAGCTCCAAGTGCGCCCGCCCGTGGCTCCCTGCGCCCTGCAGCGAAGCGGGGTTTGGGGAATATTTGAGTCCAGGGCTCTGCTTGGAGAGCTAAGGAAAGAGACGCTCAGAGCCTTCGCTTGTCTGGGTTTATGTTTCACATTCTGACTCAAACAACCCCCCGAGCCTCTGTCCCACCAAATCCCAACAGGACCTCCAGCCAGCCAGGTCACCCTGCTCTGTCCTTAGACACGCTGCTTAGCGCCCTAGCCTCCACCTCTGCGATGCTGCTCCCTGGCTCGCAGGGCAACCCCTCCCCCCCCCCCGTCATGCCCCCGACCCCCCGCCCCGCCCTGGACTTACTCGGATTTTGCAAGACCTTCAACCCTCCCATCTACAGGGACCTCTCTTCATCTTGAGTGTCTGCAGCCTGGATGGACTGTGCTGAGGTCTTTTTCTTTTTTAAACTAAAAGAGTTGACCATTTTATTTTCACATTTCATAATACAAATGAAAATTGCTTTTTTTTTTCTTCTTGGTCCCAGTACTTCCCTCCACAACTATTCTCCCTTTGGTAGGAAGAGGGAGTCTTCCTTGCCATGCTGTTAGAAACACCCAGAGCCATAGCACCGTGATTTCCTGAGGTCGAGCAAGTGATACAAACTGACAGACAGAGCTCCTCATTCCTGGCCGAGTGGGCACCGTCCTGGGACGGGCAGGAGGTCTCATCACTGGGGGCCCAGGCATCCCTGGCATGTGCCCCCCCATCGGCGGCCTCATTCCAGGAGCAGGGCCCACTGGCATCATCTCGGGAGGAGGAGGACCCATCATTGGCATCGGGGGAGGGCCCCTCAGATGGCGTGTTGGCATCACACCAGGGCGAGGAGGACCCCGAAGACTCGGGGATCGGTGCCCCTGCGGGAGGCAAAGCAGAGGGTGGAGCAGGAGGCATCTCTCCTTGCTGAAATGCCGAGGTCCTTCTGTCAATCAGGCTCTGCACCTGACGGCAGTCTTTCACACTCGCATTGCGTTTCCTACCGCTGCAGCGTGTCTTTCTGGAGAGTCCTGGTTGAGGCGTGTGTCGCGGTCGTCACAGAAAGACTTTGCAGGCCGTTGGCCACTCTGTGCCGTGGTCCTTTCTTCACTCTGCTCCGAGCGTGCTCACAGACGTTAGAGTTCCCTGTTTTCCAGTTCCTAATTATAACACTGTCTGATGTGCCTTTCCTTTCACCACCAGGCCTCCAGGAGGGGAAGGTTCACTGGTCCTGACCATGGCGGCTGCTAACAGCAAACGGGGATCCGCCTCCTCAATTCCCACTGCAGATGCCTGGGATGGAAATCATCACCCGCACTTTACAGGTGAGAAAACAGGATCGGAGACACTGAGTCCCTTGCCCAAGGTGGACAGCAGAGCAAGCATTAGAAGCTTGACTTGCCTGGAGCTCACGCCCTTTGCTGGAGGATCTGTCGGCCATTGGGGTGGCCCCTGCTCACGTGGTAGCAGGTGTGGGCGACTGTCGGTGACCTCAGCCAGCTCCGTCTGAATGGAGCGCCCTGGGAAACCGAGGCTCGCCGAGGGCCACACAGCCTGCTTATTTTCCCACCCCGGGGTGGGCAGGGGGCTCTGCTACCCTTTCTAGTTGTTTTATTTCCTACCCCCGTGAAGGAGACTGTGAGATGCTATGGTTTCTTGTTGGGCTTGGGAAGAGCCTCCCCCACACCGCCTCCCCAGCCCCCCACCTCCCCTGGCCGACCACAGGACCCGGCACCATTGAAATTTCAGTCCCAAACCTCAGGCAGGCCCTGAACATATGTTTCACTCTGAAAGGAACAATGGGGCCTCCAGGCTTAATTAAGACCCACAAAAAGCACTTGGCTGGACTGGCCTCATTCTCTGCCTTTGGCTCCTTTTTTTGGTTCACCCCACCCCCACACTTCTGTTTCTACTCCTTCTGTGGAAGGGATAAAAGGCGCCCAGGACCCCCAGCTCCTCCACTCACCCTGCTCCTCTTTTCTCACAGTCTGACCTCCCTCTACTCTGCTGAGCCCTGAAGGAGGAGGGGCCGCCTGGGTTCTGGTGCCAGACTGCCGAGCCCCCACGCCCCCTGAAGAAACAGGCAGCCGGCCTGCCTGCCTGGCTTCCTGGCCCTGCAGGAATGCCCAACCTGGGAGCCGCGGCCAGCTAGTGGGCTCCGCCCGGCCCAGGCTCACAATCTGATGTGGGTTTCAGTGGAAAGTAGTCACATGGACTCTAAGGTGAAGCCCCAGTTCTGAGAGCTCTGTGTGCACCGTGGCCCAAGTCCCCCGCCTGTGAGGGCGAACTGAAGGGCCCAGCCTAACACACGCACACAAGGACTGTCATGTTGAATGAACGTATGAATGCTTACTTACCTAACAAAGCTCCTGTACAGTTTACTGCATGTTTAAGTGCTATTAATCTTACATTAGGTAGCATTATAATCCCAGGTAAGACGATCAAGGCACAGAGAGGTTAAGCACATTGTACAAGGTCACACAGCAAGTAGGAGGTAGCAGAGCCAGAGAGTTCAAATCCAAGTCGATTGGTCCAGAGGCCGTACACTTAATCCCTAGCCAGGCTACCTCTAACAAAAGCATAGGCCTGTTTGACCACCACCTGGATAAATGGACTCCTTCTTCAGTTCTGCCCCCCTTCAATTTATCAAATTATTATAAAGTAAACATCCATGAAACCACCCACCAGGTGAAGCAATCAAATGTTGCCAGGACCTCATGGCCTCCCTGATTACTGTGTGCATGCCCCTTGCACAATCCCTCCCTCTCCCCTAAAACTAATCACTAAATATTTGTAATAATTTCTTTGCTGCTTCTTACACTTTTACCACTCAAGTATACATCCCTAAACAATAAAATTCAATTTCACCTTCTGTTGATGTTTATATAAGTGAAACTATGCAATAAGATTTTTGCTTCTAGTTTCTTTAGTTCAGTGGTCGGCAAACTCATTAGTCAACAGAGCGGCAAACTGCGGCTCGCGAGCTGCCTGTGGCTCACGAGCCGCAGTTTGCCGACCACTGCTTTAGTTCAAAACAGTATTTTTAGGATTAAGTATGGTATTGCATGCAGTTAGAGTTCATAGTCTTTCTTACTGGGTAGCATTCCAATTGTAGGGTCTACTACACTTTATCCATTGTAGTTTGATGGACGTTTAAATTGTTTTCCAGTTTCTAATATGAAAAATGCTTGTACACATGACCTGGTGCGTATGAGCATTCACTTTTGTGTCCTGGGTCTTAAAGAATGCAAATGTTTAACTTTCCTAGGAAATTGTCAATGATTCTCCACAGTGGTTGTATCCGTTTATACACATCCACCAGCTGTGGGTGGGAATTCTCATCACTGCCCATCACCAAGACTTGGTGTTATCAGACTTTTTAGTTAGAGTCTACTTGATGAGGGTGCGGTAGCCTCAGTGGTTTTAGTTCCTATCTCCCTGATTGCTCATGATGCTGAGCACTTTTTCAAAATTTTATTGGCTACTTGGTTTTCTTCTTTTGTAATTTTCTCAATCAAATTCTTTACTTACATTTTTATTGACTGTATATCTTATTCATTTCTAGAGGCTCTTTATACATTCTGGATCTGAACCCTTTGTTGGCTATATGTATTGGAAAAACATTTTCTTGCACATTGGCTTTTTACTTTTTAAAAACAGTATCCTGATTAATAGGAGTTTTAAATTTTAATGCAAGTTTAATGTAGCAAAATTTATCAATAATTTTCTTTATGGTAGTTACTTTTTATAACATGTTAAGAAAATTTCCCTACTCTGAGGCCTAGAAAAAAATATATTATATGTATATATGAATTATATTTTAAATTCTTTATTGTTTCGCCTTTCATATTGAGGTCTATAATACAGCCAGAATTTACTTTTGCTATATCTATAATTATGTGAGGTAAGGGTCTGATTCCTTTTTTTTCTGATATGGACACCCAGTTGTCACAGCACCACTATTGAAAAGATTATCCTTTCCCGATTGCTCTGAAGTTCCACTTCACTATACATCCCAATTGATGGATTTCCCCCAGACTCTGTATATCCATAGGTCTCTTTCTTATCGTTGTACCCAGGTCACAATGTCTCACTAGAAACCATCAAGGCCAGAAAGAAAAGACACAATATTTTTCAAGTGTGGAAAGAAAGACCTGTCCATCTAGAATCTTGTAGCCAATGAAATACCCTTCAGAGTGAAGAGGATATCAAGACATTCTCAGATGAAGGAAAATGAAAATAATTCGTCAGATCAGGAGACCTACTCTAAAATAATGGCAAAAGGAAGTTCTCTAAAGAGAAAGGAAAAAATAAAACACAGAACATTGGAACACCAGGAAGGGAGAGATAGCATGATAAGCAAGAGTATGGCTAAATACAATAGGCTTTCCTTCTCTCCTTGAGTTTTCTAAATTATGTTTGACATTTGAAATAAAAATTATAACACTGTCTGATGTGCTCTAAATATATGTAGAAGACATATTTAAGACATTACATTATAGTTGGAAAAGTAAACAAACATAAAGAGAAATAGGTTCTTATACTTCACTCAAAATAGTAAAATTATGTCACTAGTAGACCGTGATAAGTTATGTACATATAATGTTACACTTAGATTGCATTAGATAATTAGATAGCATAAATAGGCTACATAGAGACAAACTAAAAAAATAAACTAAAGAAATAAAAATGGAATTCTAAGAAATGTTCGAGTAACACATACGAAGGTAGGAAAACAAAAACAGAAAAATGAAAAACAGAACAAAGAGAAAACAAAAATTAATTGGAAGACTTAAGCCCTAACATATCAATAATTACATAAAATGTAAATAGTCTAAATCAGCGGTCGCCAACCTTTTGGACGTCACGGACCGGTCTAAATACACCAAATAAAAGACAGATTGGCAGAGTGGGTTAAAAATATGCTGTCTATAAGAAACTCACTTGAAATGTAACAATATAGGCAAGTTGGAAGTAAATTTGTGGAAAAAAGATATATTATGCAAACATTAATGAAAAGAAAGCAGGATAAAGTAAACTTCAGAGCAAGGAATGTTACCAGAGACAGAGAGGGACATTACACAGTCAATCTACCAAGAAGAGACAGCAAGCCTAAATATGTATGCACCAAATATAGAAATGCAAAATACGCGAACAAAAACGGATAGAATTGAAAGGGGGGGCAAGCAAATCTGCAACCATAGAGATGTGAACGTCCCTCTCTCAACAGCTGATAGAGCAACTAAACAGAAAATCAGCATTTAAAGAATTTTCACTCAGTCTCTACAATCTGTTCCAGAAAATAGGAGGGAACACTCATTCATTTTATGAAGTTAGATTTCCCTGATACAAAAATCACACAGAGATAGTAAAAAACAAACAAAACAAAACAAAAAAAAACAACCCTACTATCTTTTATGGATATAGATGCAAAAAATCTTAAACAAAATGTTAACAAATATAATTTATAAAAACATACATTATGAACAAATGGGTTTATTCTAGACATGCAACTCAGGCTCAATATTAAAAAATAATTCAATATAATCTATCACATTAACAAGGCAAAGAGGAAAAACCACATGATCATATTAATCAATCCAAAAAAAGCATTTGATGAAATGTATTCCTTCATGATAAAAATTTTCAGAAAAATAGAAATAGGGGGGGATATTCCTCAATTTGATAAAGAGCATCTTTAAAACAAAACCATAGCTAACATTATATTTAATGGTGAAAGACCATGATTTCTTCCTAAGAATGGGAATAAGGTAAGGGATGTCTGCTTTCACCACTCTTATTATAGAAACTAGAGGCCCAGCACACAAAATTTGTGCGCGGGTACAGTCTCTAGGCCTAGCCTGTGATCAGGGCCATCTTCCCCAGCTGCCATCTTCCCCGGCTCCGCCTCCCGCCACCTCCCACCCAGGTTCCCAGTTTGCCATCGGGTGATCGGAGTCTGACAGCGAGGGGGAGAGAGACTGAGAGGTCGGTCGGTCCCGCCTGCTTGTGGCCCTGCCCCCACCATGGGTTGCCCTCTGTGTGTGGGGCGACTGGTGGGGCGGGGGCCTTGGCCTGGCGCTGCCCACATCCCCCGCCTCCCACCCCCGGGTCCCCGTTCACCATCAGGCAATCGGAGCCTGATGGCCAAGAGGAGGGACCGAGAGGTGGTCAGTGCACCTCAGAGTGACTGGTTGAGCGGTCGTTCTGGTCATTCTGCCATTATGGTCGCTGGGCTTTTTTTTTTTTTTTAATTTCTTTATTGATTAAGGTGTCACATATTTGTCTTCATCCCCCCATTCCCATCCCACACCCCTCCCCACGGATGCCCCAACCCCCTGTTGAACTTAACCATTGGATAGGCTCATATGCATGCACAGAAGTCCTTTGGTTGATCTCTCCCCCCTCCCCCCACCCTCCCCTATCCTCCCTCTGAGGCCCAATAGTCCGATCGATGCCTCCTTGTTTCTGGTTCTGATCTTGTTCCTCAGTCTATGTTGTTCATCATTTCCCCTAGATGAGCGAGATCATGTGTCACTAGAGATATACTTATAAGAACTGAATGTGAGACGAGCAATAATAGTTATGCTGACAGGCAAATGAATCAGTCTGTAGTGAGTTTCTTTCTGGACCAACAGTTCTTTTGAGACCCAATTTCAATGTCCACCAGTTCCTTATGTGTACATGTCAGCACTGACCCCTCAGCTCTGGATGGTGGACAAATGGTGGTAACGGAGGTCCGACTCCCTCTGGTTTGGTCTCGGCCGGACCCAGGGGCACGGCTTCACCCGGACTCAGGGGCACGTGGCCTCACCCGGGCCCGGGACCCAGCCTCACCCGGATCCAGGGGCACATGGCCTCACCCAGACCCAGGATCCGGCTTCACCCGTACCCAGGGGCACATGGCCTCACCCGGGCCCAGGAACCCAGCCTCATCCGGATCCAGTGGCGCGTGGCCTCACCCGGACCCAGGGACCCAGCCTCACCCGGACCCAGGGGCGCGTGGCCTCACCCAGACCCAGGGGCGCGTGGCCTCTCCCAGACCTAGGGGCGCGTGGCCTCACCCGGACCCAGGGGCGCGTGGCCTCTCCCAGACCTAGGGGCGCGTGGCCTCACCCGGACCTAGGTGCGTGAGGCCTCACCCGGATCCAGGGACACATGGCCTCACCCGGGCCCAGGGACCCAGCCTCACCCGGGTCCAGGGGCGCGTGGCCTCACCCAGACCCAGGGGCGCGTGGCCTCTCCCAGACCTAGGGGCGCGTGGCCTCACCCGGACCTAGGTGCGTGAGGCCTCACCCGGATCCAGGGACACATGGCCTCACCCGGACCCGGGGGCGCGTGGCCTCTCCCAGACCCAGGGGCGCGTGGCCTCACCCGGACCCTGGGCTTTTATTATATAGGATTCTTATGGGAATTTCTAACCAGTACAAAATGCAAGAAAAGGAAATAAAAGGCATAAAGGTTGGAAAGGAAGAAATAAACCTGCCTCTCTGCAGATGACATGATTTTCTATATAGAAAATTCTAAGAAATCTACAAAAAACACTAATAATTAGAGTTCATCAAGGTTATAGGATACAAGAAAAACATGCAACAATCAATTGCATTTTTATGTACTAGCAATGAATACATGGACACTGGAATTAAAAATATAATGCCATTTACAGTCATTAAAAACACGAGAGACAGACTGTGCTTATGGCTTGACTCAACATAGTGAAGATGTCAGTTCTCCCCAAACTGACATAAAATTTTAACACAATTGCCATCAACATTCCAGCAAGATTTTTTTTTAGATATAGACAAGATTATTCTAAATTTTATATGGAAAAGCAAAGGAGCTCTAAAAACTAAAACAATTTTGAAAAAATCAAAATACAGAGGGAGGGATCATTCTACCCAATTTCAAGAATTATTATATAGCTGCAGTAATCAAGACTGTGTGGCACTGGCAGAGAGAGAAACACATCGGTCAATGGAACAGAATAGATGACCGAAGGTACATCCTTTGTTAGGTTAACCCTAGGAGCTTTATATATTTTTTAAGGTTTTATTTCAAACAGTATTGCTTTGGTCATTTAATTTTCTAACTGTTTGCTGCTTGTATTTAAGAATACAATTGACTTATAGACAATAATCTTTCTAAGATCTCTTACTAATTCTGATAATTGATTTTGGATTTTCTTGCCAGAATGAACCTTTGGCCCTTTCAGGATGGAAGGGGACCAATGAAGTAAATTTGCCACCAAGTGGCCAGAGGGTCTCCTTGAGATTTGGTGCCATATTGAGGGCTCAGTGACGGTCTTTGTTAGTCAAAGGAGGTAAATGATTTTAATTAGGATGGAGCGCCCTGGGCAGTGTTTCCTGTTTGGGGCATATTATACGAATTTATCTTGGTTAACAAAGTGGGACTCACTGCTCTGTAGCCTTAGAAGTTTAGGGGCGGCCCTCTGGCGGAGGAGCACAACCTGCGATGTTTTTAAAATTGCACATCGGTGTCCACACCCGGCGTGCGTATTAAATCACCTGGAATAGACACGCCCCGCTTCAGCTCATAGAGGTTCTGAGTTCATTGGTTTGGGAACTAATCGTTTAGGAAAATTTCCTCTAGTGATTTTGATATACAACTAGGTTTGAGAAGAACAATGTTAGTGGATAGTGAAATCAAATAGCCTTGATTGGCATTTTTTTTTCTTACAAAAATATATTACAGATATATTTTCAAAATAGCTGTAAATATTGTGTATGTGTGTGTGTGGGGGGGGGGCTATTAGGGTGTGATGTGAAATGTATTAAAAGAGTTTGAAAATCCTCTGGTCTACAGCAGTGCTTTCCATACTTGAGCGTGTGTAAGAATTCCCTGGAGTTGGTTCAAACACGGATTCCTGGCTGCAGACTTAGAGATCCTGATTCAGGTGGGCTGTGCCAGAGCCTGAGATTCTGCAGTTCCATCCAGGTCCCCGTTGATGCCAGCACTGTCCGTCAGTACACAAGCAGGAACGAAGATTTTTACGCAAGCATGGGACCCAGATCAGCTGCGTTGCTCCCACCACTCTGCGCAGCACTGCTCCCGAGCACAGATCCCGTGCACAGCAAGCACCGCCTTGTGCTTCGTCTGTGTGTGGTTTGCAGTGGCTTAGCGTGATGGGGAGTGACTCCGGGCCTCCAAGCCCCCGTTTTGTTGGGATTGTAGAGAAACTGTCCAGGTCAGGCCTCCGTGGGGAAACTGTCCAGGTTAGGCCTCCCTGTGTTCTGTCTGAAAGGGTTCTTCCCTGAGGCTCGTGTCAGCGTGGGCTGCTGTAACAAAACAGCACAGACCGGATGGCTTAAACAACAGGCATGTCTTCCTCACAGTTCTGGGATGGGAAGTCCAAGAACAAGGTGCCAGCTGGTTCCGTAGCTGGTGAGAGTTTTCTTCCTGACTGTAGACAGCTGTCTTCTTGTTGCATCTCTTCCTCTTCTCAGAGGGCATTAATCCCATCGTGGGGCTCCGCCCTCATGACCTCATCTAGACCTTATTACCTCCCAGAGGCCCCACCTCCTCCTATCATCACACTGGGGCTTCCATCAGGCATTACTGTCCTCCAGCACCTGTCCACAGAGGAAGGTCACTACATGCGTCTGCCTGGCTCCTTCGCATCCCGCATCTTTTTCTGGGGGGACAGGAATCCTTCCATCACACCTAAGCCACATGGATCCAGGGATTTCTGCAAGGCTACCTAAGGCCCCTCCTGTCTGGGCCACTATCTGGCCATTGCCTCTCCTGGGTTTCATGTCCACCCTTGGGTTCTGGAACCCGGCCCCTAGGCTTCCATCATTTCCTTCTCTCCCAGTGCTTCACCGAGAGGCACCGGACACACTCTCCTCAATGGGCACACACCTCTAAAGGCACCAAAGTTCTGTGTTTCTCCCACGCTATTCTCTTGAGAAGGAAAATAGGGGGCTAACTTTGGGGGCTTAAGCCTAGCTCAGTATCTAGTTAGAGAGTAATCTTATAAGCCCCATTCTAACTGACTTGGGCGGAGCTACAAAGCCCACCTGAGGGGCCACCACAAGAAGATATCTATAATAATAAAAGGGTAATATGCTAATTAGACCAGATGTCTTTCTGGACATCCTTCCTGACGAAGCTGGGGCTGGGGGGAAGCCAGCCCGGGTCCTGGGTGCCTATGGGTGTCCCAGGAAGCCAGCCTGGGTCCCGGGTGCCTGCCGGTGGCCAGAGGAGGGAAGCCCGGGTCCCAAGTGCTGGAGGGAAGCCAGTGCTGGCAGCCAGGGGAAGAAAGACCTACTCTTGCAGGAATTTTCGTGCCTCGGGCCTCTAGTGTGTGTGTGTGTGTGTGTGTGTGTGTATATGTGTATGTGTGTATATATATATATATATATCTCAAAACCTCCCCACATTGGCAGTTCAGGCTTTGGATCAGAATCCCCTGGACTAGCAGCGCTGCGTGCGTGATAAAGGTTTTCTTTCCTGATTCCTCTGAGTGCTGACTGATCGTTCTCCTGGGCCATTTGAAGAACTGCTGCCACAACACTCTGAGTAGTGAACACAGCGGATTATATGTTTGTGTGGGAGGGAGAGGAGGAAATACCAGGAGAAAAACAAATCAATATATTTAAAATCACATTGCCATCATCACTACCATTATTGCAGACCAATATTCTCCTTTTAAAGCAAAACGGTTGTTTTCATCTGCAGATGTGGAGCAGAAGCCTGTCAGCTGGTTAGCAAGTAAGTGACTGGCAATGACCAGAAGACCTAAAAGCACAGGTGGGGCACCTGCGGGGGGTCAGTCTTATGCTGATAGCATTGCATGGGGGGAACACACAGTGGAGAGGCAGCAGAGATGCCCGGAGGAGCTGTTTGGTGGGTGCAAAGCACCTAGAATGGAGGGGGCAGGGCAGGGAATCTGTGTTCCTGAATCCTGGCTCTGCCCCTGACCGCAGGCAGGTGAGCGGGAGTCTCTCTGAGCCTCAGTTTCTTCATCTGCCAAAGGAGAACAATAACATCTATTCTTATTTCATAATCCAAACAAGAATGACGTGGTCTCGGGAAAAGCGCCTTGGAAGTGTCAGGACTCTGCACATACGGGAGTTATTCTTACATGGAACCATCAGAACCGAAGTTGTGCCGTTGGCATAAACGTTTGGGGACGCGTGGCGGAGCTTTAGATTGGGGGGGATGGCCTTCCGGCAGATCGACAGGCCCAGGCAAAACAGGACTTGGGGTGATATGCTTTTGTGTTTTCAGAGACGGGGGAGACCAGGTGGGCAGACTGAGGGAGAGAGTGGGTAAGAGTGCTGGGGCCAGAATTGGAAGGTTCTACCCATGACTTGGGTCTGTTGGGGCAGACAGTAGGGGACCACTGTAGGCTCTCGAGCAGGGAGAACCTGAAAGCAGTGGAGAGGACGGAAAAGTGATCCGCGGCCTCCTGCGGCGGTTTTAGTGGTTAATGACAGGCCTTTTCCAGGCCAGCCGAACACTGCTGCCTCCTGCCGCTGGTCTTGACCTTCTTTGGAAGGATTTACTTCAGCCTTTGAGCTCTCGTGGTATCTGGCTGGATTGTCTCCTTGGCAACGGCTGTACCAGCTCAAGCCTTCCTTGAAAACCTCCTATTTCCTCCCTGGTTCCCTCAGCCAACAGCGGTTTCCAGCCCCACTTATGGGGCTCTGTTCACGGAAGGCAGTTGTTCTCAACCCTGGCTGCTCATTAGAACCCCCTGAGGATGGTTTCCTTGAAATGTCTCCATGCCTCGGTTATACCCCAGATCAATGGCATTGCCACCTCGGGGGTGGAACTCAGCCTCAGGATTGTATTTAAATGTCCCGGGAATTCCAATGTGCAGTCAGGCTGGAGACCCACAGACCGCCTGTGACAGTCAGGCACCCGCCTTGGGCAAGCATGTCAAACTCAAAGGCTAACGGGCCAAATAAACAAGGTTTAAGTTTATATGGGCCACAAAAAACAAAAGCTTCAATTTTTATAGAAACGTAGGTTTATTTCGATAGACATGCTAAATACAAAGGGCTGAAATGAATGAGTAATTGTTAACATAAAATAATAGAACATTTTAATAAAAATATTTTTTCTTCAACATTAACTTACCAGACACCAAATAACTGTACAAATTAATAAGTGTAATGCAAATAAACCTATTTTTCTTATTCTCCCAAAGCAAGATATTTCCTGTTGCGCACACCAAACAAGTCAGTACAAGACTCATGACATGACAATCGGCTGCTAAAATATACGCTGCTGGTCTTAGTGGGGAGAAATGGTGCGCCTGCGCATAAGGCGTGTAAGGAAAACGAATGCAACAGGATTATAGTAATCAGTCATTAGCAAATGCTGTAGGTTGTTATTAATAATTATGTATAACAGGAAATTATAAAATTAAGTTACAAAATTTTTATTAAAACGTTTTTCACATGCCGTTATATTGGCGGGGATGCGAACATATTCGTTGTGGGCCGCGTGAGTTTGACATTCTTGGCCTTGGGATTACCGCTTACATGTAGGCACCGTGTGTGCACACTTGGGAGGTATCGGAGTGCAGGAAGAAAGCATTAGGATTTCAGTTTATACTTATTTGAAATCCCATTCTTTTTAATGTGCATACTTTAAAATCAACTTAATGTGGTGGAGCAGCAGTAAGGACAATATGGTCAGCAGCTCTTGAGCACTTACTGTGGCCATGCTCTCTTTTGAACACTACCCAAAGCAATGCTTAGTGCTTCACAAAGACTTGATGAGATGGGTTCTGTTATTATCCCCATTTTACAGATGAGAATACTGAGGCCAAAGAGGTTGAATAACTGGCCAAACACCACACCACTAGAGAGCAGCTGTCCCAAGATCCACACCCAGGCTGACTCTAGCAGCCACCTTTTATTCACAATGCCAATCTGTGCTCACAGTACAGATTTATAAACAAATAAATAATACACAAATAAGATACAGATATCAGGGGACCTGCTCAATGTTTTTTATTTAAAAGGTTTCATAATCAAGTAATTAAACCATGGTGGCAGACGATGAGTTCTTCGAGCAAGGTTAAGTCTCACTCCTCTTTCTGTTCCCTCACCCAGGAGCTAGCAGGTCCTAATATATGCTCAATAAATACCTGCCTACTCCCAGAAATATCCACTGATTGACAATCACGGAAGATGCGGTACATGTATACAGTGGAATATTACTCGGCCATAAATATGAAATTTTACCATTTGTGACAACATGGATGGACCTAGAGGGTATGATGCTGAGTGAAACAAGTCAGAGAAAGACAAATACCATATGATTTCACTTATATGTGGAATCTAAAAAATGAAATAAATAAAACAGAAACAAACTCATAGATACAGAGAAGAAAATGATGATTGCCAAGTGGGAGGGGGCTGGGGGGCTGGGTGAAATAGGTGACGTGATGAAGAAGTATAAATTGGTAGTTACAAAACAGCCATGGGGATGATGCAAAGTACAGCATTGGGACTATAATCAATAATATTGTAATAACTATGTATGGTTTTGGGGGTACTAGACATTATCGGGGGATCATTTGATAAGTTATATAAATGTCTAACCACTAGGCTGTACTCCAGAAACTAATATAATATTGAATATTAGATCTAATTGAAAAAATTAAAAAAATTTAAAAACTATTAATGCTTATCAACACTTGCTGTGTGCCTGGGACTCGCATACTAATCTTCACACAATCCTGGGAGGTGAGTGCTGGGAATAGATCCATTTGGCAGAGGAGGGCACTGAGCAGCTCAGTAGTTTGCCCGGGTCCAGAACCTGAACCCGAACCCACATTGTGGGCCTGCAGAGCTCACTCTCTCCCACTGGCGGCCACGTCTCCAGGGAGCAGCTTATGAAAGTCCGGGGGAGGGCGGGAGTGAGAACAGCAGGAAGGAGGCGCAGGAGGATTGTCAGGTGGTTCGCTTTGCCAGGAGTGCCTTTCCCTCTTAGCCTCACAAGCAAACTCCTGCCTACCCTTCTGGTGCCAACTCAAAAGCCGCCTCCTTCAGGAAGCCCTCCCTGCAGCTCAGACCTTTTCTTTCTCACTGGAGTTGGCGCTCCTCGAGGGCAGGGCCAGGTCTTACTCAAGGGGCATCCAAGGAGCCGGCTCAGCAAACCTATACGGACGGGTGTACTGAGCCTGTGCCCACCTCTCCTCCCAGGCCAGGGGCGCCCCAGCCCCTGGGTTTTTCCTCTGTGAGCTCCACTTCCCTTTCCTCCTTCTCTTCTCCCTCCCCCTTCCTCTCCTTCCTGCGAACTTGTCTGTCTCCTCTCCATACTCTTTCTTCCTCCTTCTTCCCTCCCCTCTGGACCTCCCCTCTCCTCCCCGCCCCCTTTCTCCCTCCTCCCGCGCCCTGCGCCTCCGCCTCCGGGCCGCAGCTGCAGTTCCCCCGGAGGCCGGCAGAGGCGCTGCCACGCCCGCTGGGCCGCGTCGCCGCGGCTCTTCCTGCGGGGTCAGGTGGGAGGAAGCGGCCTGGAAGCCGTGGCCAGTGGACCTGCAGGTGGGTGTCGGGGCGCCGGGGCGCATCCTTCCCCTACCGCGGGCCCAGTTTCAGAGCTGGGCTCGGCGGCCCGGGCAGGGCCCCTCCTGCCCCGGGAGCACCCGCTTCCCCCATCGGTAGGGTCAGGTGCACCGAGGGCGGGCGGCGCCCGCAGCCCGCGCAGGGGGTCGGGATGAGCAAGCACAGTGGGACTTCGGGGGCTAGGACCCACTTGGCCTTCTGCAGGGGCCAGGCCACGGGCAAGAGACCGGCGCTATTAACCCTTTTTGGCGTGAGTGTCACAAGTGCTTTTGAGAATTTAAAAGAAAACTGTGGCTCGGCTCCTTAGGGGAAAAAAATGGCCTTTACACAGACTCGGAAGAGGCTTGGAAGGATCCCCACCCCCACCTCCAGCCGATGGGACACCCTTGGGGTCTGCGGAATGGGGCTCTCCCAGAGCCACAGAAGCATTCCCCCCCGCCCCCCCCCCATTTTCAGGAAGGCGGGCCCTGCCCCCCAGTTAGCAGAGGAGGGACTGGTGCTCCCTGAGGTGTGGGACAGGTGAGGGGCGTGCCCTCTGCAGGTCTGTTCCTCCACCCAGCTCCGGGGCAGTGGCCACCAGTGCCCTCTGCTGCCAGGCAGAGGAGCTAGAGAGGCTCTGAGGTGAGCCCGGATCTCCTGGGGAGGAAAGCCCAGGTCCTTGGCAGGTACCTCCTAAGGAACAGCACCGTGGAGCAGTGTTTGAACAGAAGGAGGTGGAGAACCTGGGGATCTTGGGGCCCTGCTCCTTATTTAGTCCCCAGAGAAGGTCTTCACGTTCTTTCTCTGCTGCCCATGGATGAATGCTCCGGGCCAGCCAGTCACACCTTTAGCGGGACCTGCCCCAGGGGAGTGAGGGGGGTGTGAGACCGGCCTCTGCGGACCTGCCACCGTGCCTGGGCCACAGGGAGGGTCTCGTCCCCACTGTTGCTGGTGGTGGGTAATAATTCTGCGTCTTTCTCCAAGGATCCTTCTACTAGTTTCCCCACTGCACTCAATACCTGAACGGCTTCCCTCCAGCAAATAACTTGCATTTATTTCTCTCCTTTTTACTAATCAGACGCAGTGCCGGCTTAGGATGGGCCAATGTGAGCCCCCAGAATTGCAGTTTCTCCCATTGAAAGCAAGCATCTCTTTATCTCTGGTGAATTGGTGTTTTGTGTTTTTTTTGTTTTTTTTTGAGGTCTGAGGAGAGGCAGCCCCGCAGGGACCAGCTCTCCTGGGAGGATGGTGCGGATCTTGGCCAATGGGGAAATCGTGCAGGACGACGACCCCCGCGTGAGGACCACCGCCCCACCACGCAACAGCACCCCTCGGCAGGTGGGTGCCTGGCCCCGTGGAAGGGGAGCAGCTATCCTCTGTCTTCTGGACCAATTACTCCTTAGCTTACTGGTCACTCGCCTCTAACCTGAAGTTCTCTCTGCAGAGAGCTGAGCTGGATGGGGAGGGGTGGTGGCCAGAACGTGGTGGAAACTCGCAGTAGATGTATTGCCCAGCCTCTTGCCTCCCTAGCTCTTCCTCCTCCTGGCAGCCTTCCCAGATTTCAAACCCAAGAGCTCTCCCTTCTTTAAGCTGCTGCGCAAACTCCGCAGGAGCCAGCATCTTTCTTAAGAGGCTACTGGATGAGAGAGAAGCTGGAGAGTAAGTGGAGAAGAGCCTGTGACTACCCAATGTTGATTTCAAAGGCAGAGCCAGGAGTGTTAACAATGCCTGCCTGAGTGCTCGGCCCAGGAGTCTCACCCGCCGTGACCCTTTCTCTCTCCTCTGTCCTGGGCACCTTCTTCCTGGCACCACATGGGGAATGCAGTTTCTGTGCTCCGAGAGCTTGTGACTCAGTCGCTGGAATTCCTGTGGGTGGCATCCGGGGATTGCTGAGAAAGGAGGGTGCGGCCCTGGGTGATGAGGGGAGGGCAGGGCCCGGCCCACAGGCTTCCCTTCTGCCCGGTCCTCACCTCCAGGGAAGCTTTCTCTGGATTCACTCGTTTTTCTCTGTCTTCACCTTCCAGAGCTTCCTCAATAGGGGCCACGGTGCCCCCCTGGGGGGTCCTGGCCTCCGGCAGCAGCAGGGGGGAGCCAGGCTAGGCGCTGCTCAGTCCCCCTTCAATGACCTCAACCGGCAGCTGGTGAACATGGGCTTCCCCCAGTGGCATCTCGGCAACCACGCCGTGGAGCCGGTGACCTCCATCCTGCTGCTCTTCCTGCTCATGATGCTCGGCGTGCGAGGACTCCTGCTGGTGGGCCTCGTCTACCTGGTGTCCCACCTGAGTCAGCGGTGACCTCTGCTGGGGCAGGCGTGGGGAGAGGGAGCTGCCAGGCCTCGGCGTGAGAGCAGGCACATGAGGAGGGGAAGCTGGTGGTGCCTTGGAGGTATGCTCAGAGAATGCTGTTTCCACGCGGCGTTAAGCATGATGCCGAGGGCACCTCTAGTCCAGTCGTCCCAGAGTGTCGGGTGGATACCCTCATTCCCCTGAGATGTTTTTCCGTAGTATCGGGCTTGCATTAAGCACAACGAGCAAGAACAGGATTCCCTCCCCATCCTCTTGCAACCCTTTTATGCCAAGGAGACGGTCCCAGCTTGGTGCCGATAGGTTCTCATGCCTCTGGGAACCGAGCTGACTTCCCCTGGAACTAGGGAACAAGCCGTGGGCATAGGGCAGGTGGGAAAAGTTTCCCGACTTTTATAGCCCTGTTTTTATTGGCTACCTTTTCTGTATGGCAGGTGGTACTGGCATTCAATTTATTGTGGTGGTGTTTTCAATAAATAAATTTAGTAAACATGCGTCCATGTAGAGATATTAATGTATCATGGCACAGCTGTATGTAGATCTGGAAGACGTGGTGAAAGTGGTTGGGCATGGCTGGGATTGGGAAACAGGGCATTTGACCTTGGAAGGTAGTTCATTACTTTTTTCCTTAGGCTCCAGGGCCTGGGAGGGGTCCAGGTCAAGCCTGGGTCAGGCCTCTTGTCTGATGCTTAGGTAACATCTAGACTCACTCTGACATGCCGGCCAGGATGGCTGATGCGCGGTGGGTTCAGGTTAGCCAGAGTGCAGGTCTCCCCGGTCCAGGGGCTCGGACCAGAGGCTTCCAAGCCTCCCTGCCCACTCTGTCCATGGAAAGCAGGGCCTTGGCGCTGGCTACGCAGTGCACGTGCCGTGAAAGTGCCTGCTTCTCCCGAGAGGAGGCTTTGCATCTTGGCTGGTGAGCCCTGGGTCTACATGTTGGAGATGTGGGGATGGCTCTGGGTGGCTGAGGGTTAAAGGTCAGAGAGAAAACGGATGAACTCGAGGACTTACCCCACCCAGAGACCAGATCTCTCACCCTCTCCTCAGGGTCCTTTGGGGTTTGGCAGTTTGGGGGTGATTCTCCAAGGCCAGTGGGAGAGCAATCATGGGATGTGTGGAAGGGGAGGATGGGGGAGAGACTGAGAGGGATTCTTTTCTTCCTCGGACAGCCTGCCATGCTGCCCAGAACAGAACCGGCTCCTCCAGGCCCCGAGACGCCGCTGCCCGTGCGGGGGCTGGTGGCCTTCATCGCAGACATTCCTGGGGAGCTTTGTGGTGTCGGAACAGGACTCCTTTCTCAGCGTTTTCTGTGTCTTTATTTCCCAGTGGAAACACGTTCCCTTTACGATGTCCATGCAGAGGGGAGAGCGCTGGGCCCTGGGCTGGCAGATCACAGACGGAAGGAAGATGCTAGCTCGCAGTGGCTCCTCCGGGGCCTGGACAGGGGAAGTGGTGCCCAGCCCTGGCTGATGCCCAGCTGTTTCCAGTGCATCTCCTACCCTGGCACCTCTGCCCACCTCACCCAGCAGCTGCCGGGGGTGGGAGTGGGGAGGGATGTCCCCACCCAGCACCTCCCACCCCTGAAACTCCCCCTTCAGCTTGTCTCTGGCTGGGTTTTTCCCTTTCCCCTTGCAAAGCTATGGTACTCTCTGAGGAAATAAATCTTAGTGTATGAATACCTTGGAGGGATATGAATCTGAGCCCACACGTGTAAGGCTGGGGACTGTCTTTTTCTAGAATTCCATGTCCATTCCCAACGTCCAAGCCCTTGGAGGAGAACTGCGGGTCCTTCAGAGAAGGCAGGGAGGGCAGGAGTCCCTCCTGCTCCCGGCGGGACCCTGGCCGAGGACAGGGGCAGAGCCTCACTCTGCAGGCCTGGGAAGCGGGAGGGGCCCTGGGCAGGTGACCACACGGCCAGAGGCTTCTCCCCAGAGGCACGTGGGCCACCCGAGGGGAAGGGCCGGGCTGGAGGGGAGTTGTGTGAGAAAGGAGCAGTGCGGTGTCTTGTCCTGTTTGTGGACTGAGTTCCCACACAGGCTGATCCAGCAGAGCCGCTCTGGTTCATTTGGGCTGGGGGCTCAGGGACCCATTGCCCCTTCTTTCCTTAACCCGCCTTCCCTTTCCCCGCCCCGGGCTCTGGCCTGGTTGGCTAACCTCTGCTCCGCCCCACGTTTCCAAGTCCAGGGTCTGAAAGTGCGCTGGGCCTGCCTCGCTGGAGGCCAAGCATGTCAGACTCGCGGCCTGCGGGCCACACGCCTCGTTTATTTGACCCGTGTTAGCCTTTGAGTTTGACATGCTTGCTGTAGGCAGAGGCAGCATGGCAGAGGGAAGGTGCCCCCTGCGTAAGCTGTAAGCATCTTCACTTCCGGCCTGATGGCCCCTCAGTGGGACTCACCTGCATATGCAGAATTCTGGTGCCAATGTGTTCTGAGCAGGTAAGAGGTTCTTTACTCCAATGGCTGCATGCAGACCTCGATGGGCCTCTGAGCGAGGCCGAGGGCCACGTTGGTCTAGATTCCATTCGCTGAGGGGTGGGCTTTCCTCCTCTGCCCCACCCAGCCCGCTGTGTGACAGGACCCCCCAGACTGGGCCACCCTGAGGGCAGATTTCTGGGGAGGTTTCTGCTAATCTCCAGGGCTAATCCTTGAAGCTGTGTCTCAGTGTCCGGTTGGATTTGCAGCCTGGCTGCCTCTGCGAGAGATGCCGCTACCCCTTCCCCCATGAGAGCCACAGCGGGGTCCCCCAGGCCTCTGCTGCCTCTCTGGGGCTGGAAAGGGAAGCCTCCCCCTGCCCCCGAGGAGTTATTTGGACTCCCCAGTTGGGCCACCTGGTGAGAGAGCTGTGGGTGACTGTCCTGTGGCAGAGGTAGGGGTTGGCTTCCCTCACGGGGGACTCTTGCTCTGTGAGTTGAGGAAGAAGCCTTGGTGTGGGGGCAGAGCCTCTGCCCTCATACACCTGGCCTGCGTTACCCCCACCCGGCCAGCTGGGCCCAGAGGAAGCCCGTCTGTTTGCCGGCCCTGCTCTGCTCTGGGTCCATGACCTTGGCCGCTGGAGCCTGTTTCTGGGCTCTAAGAAGGGATGATGATCTGCGTCCCTCCTGCCTCTTGCCTCGGGATCAGCCTTGGCGTGGTGGCTGAGAGGGACAGAGGGCACGGGAAGGAGGCGCTGCACCAGCCCCGCTCCTCCTCCACAGAGCCTGCGCCTGGGACTGCAGCTCCTGCCCTGGGTGGCCGCGGGGTCCCAGGCCCCTAGGAGCCCCGGCTGAGCTTTAAGGCCATCGAGGAGAGAACTCACATTTTATTTAAATCCTCTGCTGCTCCCTCGCAGCTGTCAGAGAAGAAAGGCAGCTGCGTCTCTGCTCCCGGAAGCCGAGGGGCTTGTTGAGAGTCGCAGTGTCAGGACAGGATGAATTCACTGAGGGGGTGTGTGAGCCTGACACTGTGCTACGCACCTGACATCATGTCATTGTCGCTGCACTTCATTTGCTTTTAAAAAAAAATATGTTTTCATTGATTTTTTAGAGAGGAAGGGACAGGGATAGAGAGATAGAAACCTCAATGAGAGAGAAACATTGATTGGCTGCCTCCTGCACACCCCCTACTGGGGAGGGAGTGCTGACCAGGAATGGAACCGGTGACCTCCTGGTTCACAGGTTGACGCTCAACCACTGAGCCACACCGGCCGGGCGTCACCAGCACTTTATGACTTAGGTACTATCACTGTCCCCCTTCTTTCACTGCTGAGCACACTGGAAAGCATTGGCAACTTGCTCCGGACCCTGAGCGGGCTGGGGTTGGAGCTAGGATTCAACTGAGGCCAAATCCCACAATCCCCACCACTCCTGTTTCGCCATTGGCTGCTGGTCAGAATCACCTACAGACTTGTTTCAGGTGCAGACGCCCAGGCCTCACCAGATTCTCAGAGGTGCGGAGGGACGCGGCCCGGGCCTGCCTCTTTCAAAGCCCTCCAGGTGATTTTGGTGGTGGTGGTGGTGGGGTTGGGCGGGGGGGGGTGAGGAGGTGGGGAACGGGGGAATGGGGCAGTTAGACGCTGACTGCAGAGAGTACCTGTGGCCCACAGAGAAGAGGGCAGTTCACTCAGAGAAGAGGGAGATGGGGAGGGACCAGGCCTCACTACCTGCTGGGACCCATCGTGACCCTCAGGTCATTTCCATGACCCTCAGGTCATCTCTGTGAGGGCAGAGGGCAGAAGGCAGAGGGCAGAGGGCACAGGGTGGGTGTGAGGAGGCTGGCTCAGCTTTCCAGCTAGGTGGTCCCTACAGCGTCCCAGCTCTGGGCTGCAGTCACTGACTGGGGTACAGCCCTCTTCCCTGCATTGCTGAACGCATGGTGTTTTCATTGCAGACTGACCAGGGGAGAAATCCAATGACCTCGCTCAGGGTCCCTGAAGGGCTGTGCAGGGTGGCACGGTCGGGGTGGGGGCAGCAGAGGGCTTTGCTGCCACCACTGGATGGAGACAAGCCTGCATCCTGTGCCACAGGCAGGGCAGTGGGAGAGGGAAGCTCAGCCCTCCTGTGCTGCGGCCCAGGCCCCAAGAGTGAGGACTGTTCCAGGAGCTGAGCCCTTCAGTGGAATTGCAGAGGGGGGTGTATGTGTGTGTCTGACCCTCCGGTTTGGGGGTGCGGGATGTGCTGAAACCACCTGGCTTCAGGGCCCCAGAACTTGGGAGGAAGAAGAGGAAGTTGTCCATAATGAAGCCTGAGCCTTTAGGCCAGTGGTCGGCAAACTCATTAGTCAACAGAGCCAAATATCAACAGTACAACAATTGTAATTTCTTTTGAGAGCCAAATTTTTTAAATTTAAACTTCTTCTAATGCCACTTCTTTAAAATAGACTCACCCAGGCCGTGGTATTTTGTGGAAGAGCCACACTCAAGGGGCCAAAGAGCCGCATGTGGCTCAAGAGCCGCAATTTGCCGACCACGGCTTTAGGCTAAGGGCCTCAGTGCAGGGGGAGGCTGAGCACTGGGGGAGGAGGAGGGCAGGCCTGCACTCACGGCCCCCAGCTTTAGTCCCTCCGGTATGTGTGTGTGTGTGTCTGTGTTTGGGGAGGGCTGGGGGGATGGGAGGGCGGGTAAGCTGCAGAGGCCAAGTCCCAGATCCACCTCCAGTTAACCAGTGACCTCGGGCACAGTCCACACTCTCCCTGCCCTTCGTGTCCTCATCTGTGACTCACAGGGGCAGGGGGACCAAGTATATTAATTCGTGGGAAGCACTTAGCAGTTTCTGGCACAAGGCTAGCACTTGATACCATATTCACAAAGCAATGGCATTAGGGTTTACATATATATATATATTCTTTTAGAGCAACTCACACTTTATTTAAATCTATTTTGAAAAGGAAGCCTTGTGTTACTGTTGTAAATAAAAAGCCAACGTTACGTGCCACTTATAGTAGATACTAGAGGCCTGGTGCATGAAATTCATGCACTGGGGGGTGGGGTCCCTCAGCCCGGCCTGCACCCTCCCCAATCCAGGACCCCTCAGGGGATGTCCGCAAGGATCGGGCCTAAACTGGCAGTTGGACATCCCTCTCACAATCCGGGACCACTGGCTCCTAATCGTTTGCTGCCTGCCTGCCTGATCACCCCTAACCTCCTCTGCCTGCCTGCCTGATCACTCCTAACCACCTCTGCCTGCCTGCCTGCCTGATTGCCCCTAACCACCTCTGCCTACTGGCCTGATTGCCCCTAACTGCTCCCCTGACAGCCTGATCGCCCCTAACCATCTCTGCCTCGGCCCCCACACCGGGGACCTGAGCTTCCCTCCCTCTGGCTGGCTGCAGGCACCTGGGACCTGGGCTGGCTTTGCCCAGGTCTGCTGCAGCTACAGGTACCTGGGACTATGGGCAGCTTCACCTGGGCTGGCCACAGGTGCCTGGAACCCTGGGGGGCTTCTCCGGGCCCAACTTTGTCAGGAAGATGTCCTGTCTAATTAGCATATTACCCTTTTATTAGTATAGGTTTGATTAGTACAAGCCAATGCCCTGGAGAGAAGAGCATGATTCCATCTCAGCCAGTCACTGCTGTTGGCCGAGGCTCTGAGCCTGCCGCCTGCTTTCTTTCTTTGCCAGGATGTGGGGAGGTGAAGACCCACTAGCATCTGACGGAGACATTCCTCGATGGGTTCAGAGGCCTGGAGAGGAATGGAGAGGGGATGGCTTTTCCACCATCGGACCCAGTGCGGTGTCTGGGAATTGTTTATAATCACCTTGGACACCACCTGGAGCACTCCACATCCCACCAGGGGGAAGCATCTCACAACTGTGGGAAACTGTGCTTAAATTTCAGACTTTGAAAGGTCATGCATCTGCACAGTTCAGGCCAAGCAGTGTGCAAACGTGCACAGAGAAAAGTCTCTTCCTCCCCTGTCCCCATCCATCCATCCATCCATCCATCCCCCTCCACCCGATCACTACCATTCTTCATGCCCTTTAAATCCTTCCAGAGTCTATTTATGCAAATGTGAGCCAGCTCAAATATACTAATTTTGTCCCTTTTATATACAAAAGATGGAAAATTAGGGAATTTCATGCCCTTGCTTTTCCACGTATATCCTGGACACAGTTCAGATTAGTAGAGGGCTTCTTCATTCTGTGCTGTTTTGATATTGGGGTGAGTTGTTGACTCTTTTGCCCTCGGGGAGTCATCTGACCACAGGGGTGGACCCCTGGGACTGTAGCTCTGACCCAGAACCAGTCTCCTCTGAAACATGGGGATGCTGACAGACATATCTGCCCTCCTCCCAGCCTGGGAGAAGCTCCTTGGATGGCGCAAACTCAGTCCTGGCTCTCGGTCCTTCACCACATTCAGGGAGGGTCTCCTGTGTGCCAGCAGAGGGGGAGGCAGAAGGAGCCCCGGAAGTCACACTCGACCAGTGTTCTCCGTTCCTGTCTTCACCTGGCTTTGTCTGGCTCAGCGAGGTGTGATGGCCTCACCTGAAACCTGTCCCCCTGAGTCATGCTGTCCCCCAGGGGAACAGTCCTTCCAATTCTGGAAAACAAAGGGACAAGACTGGGGTTCCTCGAAGGCCCCTTTCGCTCTAACACTGCTCGGTACCTGCCACAGAGCCTTGTCCATCGTAGGTCCATAGCGGACTTTGCTGCGACTTGGCTTGGCATTGCCAGTGTCACTGGGCCTCCGACCCCCACCCGCCGTGTTTTCATTGGGAACTGGATTGAGGAGCTTGAGGGAAGCCAAGAAGGCTGACAGAACCTCGGGCTTGCTTGAGCTCTGAATTGGCTAATGAAATCCCTTTCCCCTGGTGCAGGAAGACGCTGAAGACCCTGGCGTGTTGGCCTGAAGGGCGTGAGCGTTGTGCCCTGGCGCCATCTGGTGGAATGCCTGAGCAGGAGCATGGCCATTGTCTACAAACCAGGTTTCGGAAAGCACCCTCCCTCCTCCCCAGGTGAGCGCTCACCTCTACCAGCCCGGGCTGAGGGTGACCTTGTAGTTCAGTGACAGCTGGTCTTGTCCTTTGGCTAAGCTCTACGCTAAGAGCCGCTTCTCATTTCATCCTCCCCCAAGGAACAAGAGCTGTCTCTCCCTTTCACAGATGGCCAGCCTGCGAGGATAGAAGCTACTCGCCATGGCTGCACGGTGGGCAGGCGGCAGGTCTGGGCTGGCAGGCCGAGGGCTAGGGGACTGCAGGGAGAGGCCCTGTCACCAAGGTCGTTAGGGCCTGTCCGGAAGCAGATGCCCTGGTACCTGAGCTGCCGGGGTGGGGGCAGCATGAGAAGACTTGCTCTTGGCTGTTTTCTGGTCCAGGCCTGTCATCATGTGAGGCAGCCCCCGCGGGAGGGGCTCGCTCACTTCCTGGTGGGGCCCCTCTAGGTTGGGTGGCTGAGTCCAGCGCAGCCTGCCTCGTGCAGTGCCCACCAGCACCTCACATTTGCCCGTGTCCACTGGGCCCGTTTCCTTGGATAAATGTGAGACTGAGAGGGTCATTCAGAACACGGTGTCCTTTGTCTTTCTCACAGGAGGGAGGAGTGGGGACATCGGACAGATTTCCCACTTACTAATTGTGTGCTTTTAGGCAAGTTGCTTACTGTGCCTCGATTTCCTCATCTGTGGAATGGGGAAAAGGTGCCGTCTGGGGCAGCTGTGAGGTCCACATGGCAGACGTGTATACAGTGCCTGGTGCACAGCAGCGTGCCCTGGATGATGGTTTGTGTCAGGTCACTTCTTGCGTGCTTGTTGGTAAAAAGTGGCTGTCCTAAGCCAAGAATATTCAAATTGTAACTTGCTTTTAAAATATCAGGGGGAAAAAAAAAACAGAAAAAATTCCAGTGTGACTACTTACCAGTGTGTGCAGTTAAATTTATCTCCGAGGCATTGGCCTATGCTTGTGCCCTCAGCAGCCGAGGGGAGGGTGCAGCAGCCGAGGGGAGGGTGCAGCAGCCGAGGGGAGGGTGCAGCAGCCTAGGGGAGGGTGCAGCAGCCCAGGGGAGGGTGCAGCAGCCCAGGGGAGGGTGCAGCAGCCCAGGGGAGGGTGCAGCAGCCCAGGGGAGGGTGCAGCAGCCCAGGGGAGGGTGCAGCAGCATAAGGGAGGGTGCAGCAGCCCAGGGGAGGGTGCAGCAGCCCAGGGGAGGGTGCAGCAGCCCAGGGGAGGGTGCAGCAGCCCAGGGGAGGGTGCAGCAGCCCAGGGGAGGGTGCAGCAGCCCAGGGGAGGGTGCAGCAGTATAAGGGAGGGTGCAGCAGCCCAGGGGAGGGTGCAGCAGCCCAGGGGAGGGTGCAGCAGCCCAGGGGAGGGTGCAGCAGCCCAGGGGAGAGGGGAGGGTGCAGCAGCCGAGGGGAGGGTGCAGCAGCCCAGGGGAGGGTGCAGCAGCCCAGGGGAGAGGGGAGGGTGCAGCAGCCTAGGGGAGGGTGCAGCAGCCCAGGGGAGGGTGCAGCAGCCCAGGGGAGGGTGCAGCAGCCCAGGGGAGGGTGCAGCAGCCCAGGGGAGGGTGATTCTTTTGCAACTTTGAGCTCAACTAATTCTGAGAAACTGCCTTCTTCTGAAGAGGTGACTAAGGTCCAGATGCCAGCTGCAAGGGAAGGGACAGAGGTTCCTTTCCCTGTGACAATGGTTCTCAACCCCAGTTACACGGCCGATGGACCTGGATGGGCAGCTTAAAAACCTGCGGACAGGAGCCAGCCCAGAGCTGGGGCAGCCCCGCCAGCAGGGATTGTACTGGGTTCTGTTTTGTATCCAGCCCCTGACAAAGGCCTGGCCCACAGTCAGACCTCAGGGGTTGTTGAGTGAATTGCACAGGAAGGCACAGGGACTAGCCCAGCTGAAAGGAGAAGGGAGACCCCAGGCCAGAGCTCACCCTGCCTGCCTTGTCGGGGTTGATCCTGTCACTTCCCGTGGGGTGGGATGGGGGGTGGGGGTGGGGTGGAAATGTCACCTGTGCACTCAGGGTTAATTCTCAAGTTCCAGTGCTGTTTCCCCCTGCCACCCCCCTCCGCCCCCGCCCAGCATCTGTGGGGGTGAGAAGAGGAGGGAGGACATAAGGAAAGGAGGGAAGAAGGAAGGAATGAAAGAACCTGGGTTAACAGTGCGAATGCAGCCCCTGGCCAGGGCTCCCAGGGCCCGGGGTGACATCTGCCTGCTTCATTACTGAGTTAACTGGAGCAACCCCTCCCATGGAGACCACCCGGTGAGAATTCTCCTCGACCCTGGCCCCCAGCTGCCCCTGCTCCAGGCGCTGAAGGTCCCCTCTGAGGCTGTGGTCTCCATGTGTCCCTGCTCCTCTCCTTGGGTGGGGTCCTTAGGGCAGGCCCAGGCCCAGCCCCGGGGTGCAGAGGGAGCAGTGACACATTGTGGGTGCAGCATCCATTCCCCTGCTCCATTCCCAGGGGCATTAGGCTTCGCTCCCGAGGCCGTGGGGACACAGGCTGCCCTCCTTGAGCTCTGACTCCCGGTCCCCTGTGATGGAGGGTGGAGACTCCCATGCCCTCAGGAGCCCAGCAGGTGGCTGGGAGAACCGCGGGAAGCAGCTGGGTACCAAGCAATAGAGAGGGATGGCGCTTGCGGAAACCTGGGCAGGGCCTGCTCTCCCAAAGGCCGGTATGTAGCTAGCCCTCACCAAGCAGGCCAAGGCCAGTCTCCAGGCTCTTCATCATGTGGCTCCTCCCCTAATCGCTGTGTGGCCTTGGGCCATCGGCCCCTCCCCCAAGCCTCAGTTTCCTTTCTATCGTTGAGGGTAATAATAACCCCTCTTAGGGGTGATGTACAGACAAAAGGAAAGTGATATGCCTTAAGTATGGCACAAAATATTCTTGATAGAGCACCTGTATTCGTTTTCTATGCTGCGTGACAAGTTACCAGAAACCCAGCACTTAAAACAACGCATGTTTATTATCTCACAGTTTCTGGGCGTGACCTAGCCAGGTCCCTGCAAGGCTGTAAACAGGAACCCCAGGTCTGGGTCCTCATCCAGAGGGTCGGCTGGGAATGGCCCACGGCCAAGCTCCGGGGCTACTTATGGGCAGGATTCCCTTTCCTGCGGCCACGGGGCTCATGGCAGCTCTTCCTTCCAGGCCAGCAATGGAGGGAGACGCTAGTGCAAGTCCACTAACAAGGGTGACACCATCACGGCAGTGACATCTTGACATCTTTGCCACATTCTGTTTGTTAGGAGCAAGTCCCAGGCCCCACCCACACGCAGGGAGGAGATGGGCAGGAATGCCAGGAGGCTGGAATCCCCGGGGCCCCCTCAAGTCCCTGGGCAAGGGCTTTGTGTGCGTTATCTCAGGTAATGCTCACCAGAACCCCGAGAGGTGAGCACTGCCAAATCTCCAAACAGCAAATGAGGAAACGGCACAGGCCATGGAGGAACTCCAGGTAGGAAGTGAATTCTGGCTTGAGTCAAGGAGTCATAGACCAGCCAGGCTTCAAAGAGCCCTGAGCGGTAACTTAGCCCTGACTGGTTTGGCTCAGTGGATAGAGCGTCAGCCTGCGGACTGAAGGGTCCCAGGTTGGATTCTGGTCAAGGGCACATGCCTGGGTTGCGGGCTTGATTCCCAGTGGGGGACGTGCAGGAGGCAGCCAGTCAGTGATTCTCTCTCATCATGGATGTTTCTATCTCTCTTTCCCTCTCCCTTCCTCTCTGAAATCAATAGAGATATATTAAAAAAAAAAAAAAAAAAGTCCAAACCTTCAGTTGAACGACAGGACGTGGAAGCCACGGGGGAGCTGACCTGGCAAGATCGCATGCTGAATGCCTTCTGTGGCTCGTTTGACTGAAGGGTTCCTCTGGCCCACAGGCCAGCGAGGAGGGTTTGGAGGAGGGGACCAGCTCGAAACCTGGCGGGAAGAGGTCCATGCGTCTCTGCAGTGGAGGCTACTCCAGGACGGCCAGTTCTGGTCACCGCTGCCTTGCTCCCAGTGGTCACCAGCAGGTGGCACTAGGCACCCAGTGGCCACTTTGCTCCAGAAAAGGTGAACTGAAAACCCGTGTCTGGGAGTAATTAGGGCAAGAGGCCGGCCTCGAGGCCCACTTCCACCAGCCTCCCTCTGGAAGCCTTGTGCTTGGGCCGCTGGGCAGGGAGGGGTCGGAGGCTCCAGATTGGGTTCCTCTGGTTCCAGACCCCTGGCGGGCTGTTCTGTGGTCAGTGAACAGGCACCCCAGGATGTGCTCCGTGTGCCCATCTTGATAGTGATGGAGTAAAAGCAAGAGGATGGGTGGGTGCCTCCGCTCCAGCGGGCATGACACAGCTGGGCTCAGCTCAGGCCTCTTCCCCTCACTCAGTTCCGCAGGGCACGTCCTTCTCTGCCGGGCAAAGTCTGCAGGACTCGGGAGCCCCTGAGACGCTGTCTGGTTCTTGGAGCCTTTCTCTCCTCCTTCCTCCTTCCTTCCATCTTCCTCTCTCTCCTTCTCCCCATCTCCCCTCTCCCCTCTCTTCTTTCCCTATTCTCTCTACCACCTTAGGCCCCATGAGGGACCCTGCAGGTCTAGCCCCCAACCTCAGCATCTCATCTGCAAAGGCAAACAGAGACCCATACCAATGGGTATCTAGGATGTGGTTTCCATAGCAACAGTGCATCTCCTGCCTCTGTGGTTCTCAGCCCTGATCAGGTTGCCGTGGAGACTCACCTCATTGAAGAGTGATTTGTGGGACTGTTTTTCTTCTTAACTTTATCTCCTTCCTTCCTCCCAGAATCTCACCAGCCCAGATGGCCTTTTCCCCTCTGACTGCGGACCTGGAAGCCTCCCCAAAGGCCTGGGAGGCCACTGAGGCTGGGAAGCATTTTGTTTATACAAGTTTCCCTGGTAACCTCCTCCCCTGTCAGAGGCAAGTGAGGCACCCACAGAGAACCGAAACTGACTCGGGTCCCACCTTGTCTGCCCACAGTGCCCTCCGAGGCCCTTTGCCTCGTCACATGTGGCCAACAGATGCCTCTCTGCAGGCATTTTCCCTAAAGACCCTCGTGGCTTTGCAGGGATGTGTGTGGCAGGGAAATGTGGGTTGCAAACCCAGGTGAAAGAGGCAGGTGAAAAGAAGGAAAAGGATTGGGAAAAGTGAGGTGCGGTGAGGAGACTGGGAGATCTTAAGGGGAGAGGAAGAGGGTGAGGGCGAGAGCTCAAGTAACCCCAGAAAGCCAAGCCATGAATCTGTGGCAGAGAATGTCTCTGGAGTTCCTGATCGCTCTGTAGCCCCCAACCCCAAACAGGCCTCTTCTTTCTCTGCCAAGTAGAGAATGTGTTTGTCCACATGAAAACATACTAAGCACACTGTACCCCTCTTTCCCCCCACCCCCAACTTGAAAGCCATTACAATAATTAAGGCAGGAGATGAATTAATCATTTCCCTCCCACCCATTCTCCCCAAACAGATCAATTGGCGGGCGGGGGGGCGGGGGGGGAGAGACACACACTTACTACAGACAGAAGGGGGTTTAGAGAGGAGACTGGGGGGCAGAGAGCACTTAGAGCAGAGCTGGGGACAAGGACATTACTGGAGGGGCGCAGGGCCAGGGCGGGACTGGCCGGGAGGCCCCGGGAGGAGGAGAGCTCCCTCTGCTTCCAGGAGCCTGTGATTGGCTTCTCCTCCTGGTTCACCCAGCACAAGGGACTCCATCACCATGGTAACCAGCCTAGGGACCCGAAGGAGTGTCAGCCCCTTCGTTTCTGGCTTATCCTCTGTGGATGTGTTACAGGCCAGAGCGCCCTCACCCCGGGTGAGTCGTCAGGAGGCCTTTCTATGGGGTGGGGTGAGGGCTGGCGGCCGGCGCAGTCCCCCAATCTCAATCCAGCTCATCACATGACCGACGGACGGTGGACAGTGACCCAGCTCGAAGGCTCTGTTCACGGGTGGAGCGCTCGGCAGGTGGAGCGCACGGCAGGTGCAGGCCAGCCTGAGCTCCGCTGAGAGTTGTTAGTCTTTTAGGAGCCGTTTGCATTTTGCCAAAAATTTTGATGTCTTAAGGATTCCTTTCTTCTCTCATTCCATCACCCCCTCTTTCTCTCGGATTCCTTTGGCCAGTTTCCAGCCTTATTTTCTATTTCTAATAAAAACTGTAATCATGTAATGCAGTGTGCTGCCTTATAGATTTAACCCGTCCCATCCCATGTTTCCATCTTGCTTACTTTTGAGCCTTCCAGAACTTTGATTTGTTCAAAAGCATTGCTTTTATGTTTCCATATTTTGTCTGATACGCTTTAAATTTTTAATAAAAATTGTAGAAGGGGTGACACTCCATAGATGATTCCACGCCATCTCCCCTGGTGTCCTTTCCTCCTTCCTGCTGTTTATTTTAGGTTTGGGGGATCTCTATGTGTGCCTGGACTTGGCGGGCAGTAGGCCCTTCCTGTTGAGAGGCGGGCACTCAGCAGACACGAGAGATGAGGGAGAGGCTCGTGCAGCACTGTTGCTTTATATTCTGATTCCTACCAACAGGCAACGCGCGTACCTTTTACTCCCCCTGTCACTAGGGACCGCGGCCGGGTGGGTATTAGACTTTGGGGTCACATAGTAGACGAGGCACTGTGGCCCCTGCCCTCTGGGGAATGAGACTTCTGGGAGAGACAGACACCAATCAGTAAACACACTAAATCTAAGCCCAAATTGTGAAAAAACCAAGCAGGGGAAAGCAGGGCTCTATGGGAGAGAACAGCAGGCCCTCTTTTAGGTTGGGGGTCAGGAGGAGGTGACATCCACGCTGTGATGACGTCATCCAGACAAAGCGAAGGGTGGAGGGGACAGGTCCCCAGCAGGGGCGGGGGGGGGGTGCCCCCGAAGCTGAGGAAGCTTCCATCCCAGGCCCCCAGAGCCTGGAGCCTCCCAGGCCCCAGGAGGGGCCCTGGGGATGCGTCCCCATGGCCACGTTTGGGTAAACAGTGCGCATATAAAACACTTGACTGCAGTCTGTTAAGGCCATTGCCTGCTCCCTCCACGTTGCTTGGCGCTCAGAGTGGCCTGGCAGGGCGTCCCTGGGATCTGGCTAAGGGGACGCTGGGTGGGGGAGAGTCTGGGTTAAGGAGATGTGTTCATGTTGGTCCCACGTATGGTCGTGGTTCAGCTGGCCGACGGGGGCGGGAATGGCTCCCAGGCGGTTCCTGCCCACCTCCCACCCCGTGCCAGGCTGCCAGGCCGAGAGGTGCAGCACCTGGGTCCACGTGAACTGCCCCCGGCGGCGGGGAGAGGAGGGGAAATGAGGTTTGAACTGTGCAAAGGCGGAAGCCGGTCTGGAATATTGTTTTGGATTTTGTGATGTGTGGGGGGACTTGTCCGCTTTTAAAAACGGATAAATGGTTTTGATTTCTCGCATTCTAAATATGTGTTCACTTTTCCACCTAGCTTTGGTTTTGGATTCCTGCCTTCTCTTTTTGAGGAACCCCTGCCCTCCAGCTGTCCATCTAGGATCGGCCCC